>NC_045709.1:25023865-25359507 GCF_009834535.1 Camelus ferus
TCGACCGGCCTAATGCTGGGACATGGTCATGCAAACCCTGTCTGAGGAAAAGTCTGCACGGCTTGTTAGGGGCCCTGGGTTGACTCAACACTTCATATTTTAAGGAAAAGAAACCAAGAACATGAATATTTTCAACACAGTGTGATGGTTAACCTTATGCATTAACTTGGCTAGACCTCGGTGCCCAGATCTTTGCTCAGATCTTTGCTCAGACCGTCCGGAGGTCACTTTGAGGGTGTTCTCTAGCCACGATTACCAGGAAGATCAGCAGACCACCCTCCCCGTTGTGGGTGGGCCTCCTCTGATCAGTCAAAGAGGGAAAGACTGAGGTTCCTGAGGAAGAGAGAGTTCTGCCTCCAGACTGACGGGACTCGAATCTGCAAAATCCCTTCCTCCGGGGGCCTCCAATCTGTGGCCTGCCCTGCAGGTTTCCGACTCTCTCTCTACCTCCGTTTCTCTACCTGTACGCCTCTGTCTGTAGCATCGACACCTGTAGCTGCAGACATATCTGTGTCTGAGTCTGTTATGCGCACACACCCCGATCGGCTGTTTCTCTGGAGAAGCCACACTTATACACGTAGACGCAAGAAAACGTGATTCTGTGAAGGAAACGTTGGGGCAGTGGCACAGATTCTAAATCAATGAAATTTCCAGCTTTTTTTCCACCTGTCAACAAACCTCAAGTTTCTTTTTACTTCTTAATTTCTAAGGGTTAAAAATGCCTGCTTTAAACCAGTATTAAACAAATAAAGCGAGCTCCCCCCACAACAGGACACAGGCATGTGTGCGGGCTCCAGTCTGTGGCCATACGGTATGGCTCCTTTGCTGCCTGCCTGCCAGCTACCCAGGTCCTGGGGAGGCCAGTCCGCCCCACCCCCAACTCCAGAGATGCCTCAGGCCTCAGGATCCGAAAGGAGACTTTTCTCATAAGCTGGAGCTCAGGCTCGACAGCTGGGGCTTTTGGAATCCAAGGGCCCTGGGCTCCTGCCCACCTCTCTTTCTTCCTTTCTCTCAAATTCACACTTATCTGACCTCAGGGGACAAAGCAAACCTCTAGAGAACACCCTCTGGGGTCTGCTAGGGGCTCCCAGCTCCCACCAAGCACGTGTCTGCTCGGTGCTTCACAGGAGACAGCAGCTGAGAAAACCAGGACTACAGCACACTAGACTATGGAACAAACCAGTGGGAGCCAGAGCGAACCAGCAGGAAACAATAAACCACCAGGAACCATGGAGCAAACCACCACGGACCACGGAGCAACCAAGAACCACGGAGTAAACCACCATGGATCACAGAGTAAACCACCACGGAGCAACCCATCGGGAGCCGTGAAGTAAACCACCACAGACCACGGGGCAGCCCACCATGGATCACAGAGTAGACCACCAGGAACCACGGAGCAAACCAGGCTCTGTCCACACAGGCGACCCCGTCAGAGGAACAGACAGGAAGTCCCTCGGTTACAGGACGTGAGGTCCCTTAGCTACGGGATGCAAGCTGATTGTCGGCATGTCCTATTCCTGAAAGCTCATCGGCGCCAAGCCCTTCCCTGCACGTCCTGGTCAGGTGGTCCTGGGAGCAAGGAAGGTGGGTTCCCTTCTAGATTTCTCTTTTGACTAACTGCTCAAAACAGCCCACCAGTAGCTGCTCGCTGCTTGCTGTTATGTGAGAGCATCTCCACTGCTGATGACTTTGACGGAGCACTTGAAACACTCCCTTCCCTCCTCTGCTGGTCAACAGAAGCAGCATCAACCTGTGTCTTTCTTCTCAGGAAACACAGAGACTCCCTGACTGTCATCTCCCGGAAATCTGATTACTGACGTCTGTGAAATGACACTCACATGTGCGCTGGTGTAAAGGCTGATGAGGCCCCAGGAGGGGAGCCCAGGCCTCCTCGGGAGGGAGAACGGGGAGCATCTGCTGTTTGTGAAGAGCCAGGGCTGCAAGGTGGATGAGGATGGGGTCCAACATTGGATAAAGTGGTCCGTTCATCAGCATTGAGCTGCGTGGATGGAGGCCATGCCCCACCCTGTACTCCTGCAAGGACCACAGCCCCTGAGGGGACAGGAGCAGGACGCCGCCCAGCGCCCGAGGTCAGGAAGCAGAGCACCAGCTGCTGTCGGCCTCCAGCACCAGCAGGATGAGGTCCTGTCCTCCCCTAGTCCTCCCTTTGGCCAAGCTTGCAGGAGGCTGGTGACAACCCAGCCCGAATGTCAGGGCTGAGACCAGAGGAGGGGCCCTGTGGGGGTCACCTCCACCTCCCAGCCACGCTGGCACAGCATGGCCTCCCTCCCAGGGCAGGGAGCTCCCGTGTGTGGGAGCGGCTGTGGGGCCTCCAGGTGGATGTGGGGGTGGTGAGACCAGCCAGCCTGCAGGGAGTGTGTGTCCCTCCCCGACTGCATTTTCAAGCTGGGGTTTGTGACCACAGGTGGCCAACCAGCCGAGGGTCCAGCGCTCCCTACAGCTGTGGGTCTCACATTCCAGGTTTGCAAACTAAGCAGATGAGGATGGCCAAGCAGAGCCCCCAGGACACAGGACACAGCCCAGATGACGCGATCCTTCCTGTGATGGGGACCAGGGAGGATGCCCGGAGGTGGGATGCGGGTGACACTTCTGGGCAAGGTGGGGACTGCAGGTATGGCCTGGGTGTTGGGAAAGCTGTGCCCGGTGACACCAGGGCGTGCCCGCCCTCAGGAGTGACGCCACCAGGGGGCGCCAGCAACCAGCTCATTTCCTGACCCCTGGATAGTCCCTTCCCAGGTCTGGAGCCAGGCCTCTCTCCAGTGGAGACCGGGCTCACAGGGGCCTCTCATGCCCAGACTCAGGACCCACCCTGCAGGTCCCACAGGGCAGGATGGCGACTGGCTAACTGGTCAACCCGCAATGGCAGGTGGAGGCCTCCCACAGCACAGCCTGTGCGCCACCATTCCGCACAGGCGTGGCATTGACCTCAGGCTGTGTCCTGGCCTCCTCTATGAATTCCAAGGCCCCCAACGCCCTGGGTGCATAGCCACCAGCTTCATTCTCAAGGCAAGTAGAAGGAGCTGGGCACAGAGGAGGGGACGGGCAATCCCACAGGGAGATAAGGTCGTCGCTGAACTCTCCCCGGCAGCCACCGATCCTGAGCTGGCGTCACGTCCTGCCAATGTCACTCTCTGGGCGCTGGCCCCCCAAACAAATGAAGGCATGTGACCTCACAACACACGGCCGGGGTCTGGGCATCCCCTCGTCATCCCCTAGCCCCCGCCCGCCCAAGGGCAGAAACAAAACCCCTCCCACACCTTGGAAGCAGGAGCTCCCAGGACTGGTCACTGACCACCACTGTCATTGACACAGACCACAGAGGGGGTCCACCTGGTCACCCTCAACACGGGGGCCAAGACAGGTTAACCTCTGCCTCCAAGGACACAGGCAACAGCTGGGGACATGTCTGTCATCACAACGGGGGTGTGCCGGCAGCGGGAGGGTGGGCCGGGGGCACTGCTCTGTAAACAAGATGCCCCCTTTCCCACAGCAGCCCCAAGGCCAGCATTGTGCAAGTGCCCCAGTGTCGGTGATGTGTGGGTGGGTGGGTGGCTCACTCACTCTGGACAGGAAGCCCTGTGGGCTGGCTGGGTCACCAGGGCCACACAGAGCAAAGGACACCCCAAATGCCCCCTAGAGCTGTTGGACGTCCAGGCGAGGGGCCTAGGGTCACCCTCCACGTCCCCTTAGACTGTCCCGAATCCTTTGCTGGTCCAAGCCGACAGCACTGCCCTATTACGTCAGGAGGGAAAGACACGGGCCCCCTGACCTCCTTCAGCCAGAGCTGCACCTCCACCCCCGCACCCTGTCCGACGGCTAAGTGACCACTGCCCATGACGTGAGCGGCGGCTTCAGTCTGGAGACGCTCAGCCTACCTGGAGAGGCAGCGGGAAGGATGAGCAGGTGGGGAGGGCTGCAGGCGCAGGGCAGAAGCCGGAGTAGGCCAGGACCTGCTGGGCGGGGTTGTAGAGCATCTGGGGCGGTGCGGGTGGGCCACAGGCCCGCTGGGACAGAGGGACCTGCCAGGAGGGTGGAGACGCGTCAGCCGACCCTCCCAGGCGGGCGCCCCTCCACCCGACCCCTCTCTGAGGAGCTCATCCCCCAGCTGCCGTCCTTCTGGGCCCCAAGTCCTCAGCCAGGCTCTCTCCCTAAAAAGGGACTCAGTCCCGCTTTCCGTCTTCTCGGTTTTTGTCCCAGGGACCCGCCAGCCTAGGCCACTGCAGGGGCCTGTGTCGTGCGGTCCCCACGCAGCTGCCACGAGGAAGGGGCTGGCTTCGGGGGCCCCTCCGCACAGGCGCTCCCGTGGCCCAGCTGTGGGCGAGAGCTCTGGTTGTGGGGATTTCTGGAGAAGCACGGACGAGACCAGAACTTCCCAAGCTCCTGCTCCCGTCAGTTCACGAGAGGCTCTGACTCCCCAGGGGAAATCAGGACCTGGGCCCTGATTTGGCTGCTCACCCAGCCCCGGGAGAGTACGGGCTGTGGGACAGACTCCTCCCCCAAGGGAGGCCAGTCACTCCCCTGGGGGACTCAGGGTTCCCAGACCAGAGACATACCCTTCCCTAAGAGCACGGACCCAGTTCCCGCCTGACTCCCATGGGGCAGGCACTGTGGATCCGGGGAGGGGCCACACAGCAGGGGCGGAGGGTCTGAAAGCTCATCGCAGCACTGGAGGTGACCAGAGCCGGCTGAGGGCTGGGCTGGGCAGCGGGGAGCCCCCCGAGCTGCCCCGCCTGGCAGGCCCTCCTACCAGGAGCTCAGCACAAGTCCTGCCTGTCGCTGAACTGAATCAAGGAGTCAGTCAAACTCCGAGGAGGGAGCAGATGGCTCAAAAGCAGGGATACAGGATGGAAAACTCAAGGCAAAGCCCAAGCTCTGCCACCTCGACGCCCTGACACCTTATTCACCAACGAGCAGAGCCGAGCGCCAGCTGCACATGCCCTGACCCACCCAGCTCCGCCCTCAGCCGTGTCCCAAGGCCACGGAGAGCCATCAGGGTCCGAGGCGTGGCTGGGGGGCCTCCCGGCCACAGGGGAGAGCCTGGGGGTTGGGGCTGAGAGGGCTGGTAGAGGGTCGAGGGTCAGGGCCAGAGAGGAGCCGCCTGGCCCTACTCAGCATTTCAGGGTCCCGGGGGGACAGGGGTTGGGGTCTCCCACGAGGCAGCCTCATTCCAGGGCACTACGGCCACTCCAAGGGGGACGCTGGACCCCACCCCCAGCCTCCCGTCCTGCGTCTGCCCGGTCTGGCATAACCACCTGTCCACCTTGTCACCCCTGTGCCCCCGTGACTGCGATGTGACTCCGGCTGGGCCAGCAGGACTTCCCACCTGCCTTCTCATACCCGAGGCCAATGCAGACCCTTCCTCACTCAGACAGGTTTTCAGCTGAGTTTAAGCCGGGTGTCTGTAAGTGTGGCCACGATGCTGGGACAACCCCACCCCGGGAGACCCTCTGCAGACCCGAGGCTCCCCCGACTCCGGCTGCCCGGCCCCCCTCAGGATGAGCTGTCTGTGACCTGCCCTCCTGGCCCTCAGTGCCGAGGGCTTTGGGTGGTCAGTGAAGTGTCTTCATCCCTTAAGATAATTCCTAAATTATAAGGTCCGTTAAAGTTGCTTTAAGGAATCACCTGCCTTGCTTCTTACAACACCCCAGAGCTTTGGGTTCATGGAAGGAGGTTGTCCAGAGTCTACAGAACTCCATGTCCTGCCTGTGTGACCAGGGCCTTCCCAGGGTATTACTACCTTCCCGAGAGAACACTCCAGCAAGGTTATCATAACCTCAGTGGGCTCTGGAGCTGCTTCCGGAAACCCACTGGGCTGACCGCCATCCCTGGGGACAGACCAACAACCTCTACCCCAGCTTGCAGGCCGGCAGGACGCTCACCAGACACACTGCGAGTCAGTCTGGTCTAACCTCGCTCTCCTATAATCTGCCAGGGGCAAAGCTCTAACACAGACACAGCAGGAAAGCCCCCACCCCGGGGGATTCTGCAGATGCACCGTGGGGCCCTGCGGACGCCAGGCTTCCTGGCCCTCGTCCTCGAAGGATGGGACACTCGTCCCTCATGAGTGTAAAGACATCCCACGACCAAGCATCTGCACTGCCCAGTGAGGGCCGGGACGGCTGTGGTTATGGGGCACAGGGTCTCCGTGGCGTCTCAGGTTTTGTCTGGAGCCAGAGAACCCTCAAGAAACATGTCACATCTCGGGAGCTCCCGGTAAGCTGAGAAACGTGGCCAGTGGCCAGAGCCTCCGGGCTGTGGTGACAAGCCACCACATGGCAGTCTGAGCTGCAAGCGGGGCTGGGGGCTGGCCTGCGGGGGCTGTGTTGCACACGTTTGTGTCTCCGTTAGCACTGGATGACACCGGGCGGCTGTGAGCTCCCCTTGGTGTCTGTGGAAGAAGGTGACACTGCAGGAGGTGGCGTCTGGCCCCAGTGAGAGCATCAGTCAGAGCAGACGGGTCCCTGGGGAGGACACTGCCCTGCGGAGAACCTGAGAGCAGCCTCCGGCCTGGGCCCTGCCGAGCTGCCCCTCCCCGGAGGCCCCAGACTCTGGAGCCCGTTCCCAGGAGGCTGGCCTCACAGTCATCTGAGCTTGGCAATCCACACGTGGACACAGCCGTGGGGGCGCCAGGCTCAGGTCCCCTTGCGGCTGAAGTCGTGCCCCCTGCGTGGGCTTCAGTGGCTCCAGCCTCAGGCAAGGAGGGGACTGAGGGCCCTGCTTCCACGCACAGCCCTGAGGCTGGGGCCCCACCAGCCTGTCCCCTTATCTGTGAGTGAGGGTGACGGGGCCCTGGGCCTGGTCTGCTCAGCACGGGGCGGGTGTTACTCACCACGTCCTTGAAGGCCCCCAGGACGGCCGCAGTGACGATGCCCAGGAACAGGCCCAGGACGTTGAGTGCCGCCGAGGCCCAGAGCAGCCGGTACAGGTGGAGCACGTCCCGGCAGCTGCTCACGCCCACGAACTCGTAGTAGAGGGGAGGGTGCTCAGTGCTGCGCGGGGGCAGGGGGGACAACAGTGTCACCCACACCTGCGCGGAGGGGACGCACCCCGCGAGCAGGGTGGCTCAGAGACAAAGTGTCCGGCCAGGTGCTCAGGCCTTTGCTGAGAATGCCCGGGGCCCTGACCGTGGAGGGACAGGGCCGTCTGTCGAGCGCACCCGGAAGCCCCGGGGCAGGGCTGTCCCCAGGGAGCTTGGTGTCCATCTGGGGAGGGAGCACAGGCCTCTGAGCAGGAAAGACTGCCCCAAACACAGGCCCTGGGAGATGGAACCTTGACTTGGTCGCCGTCAGAGCCAGCAGGGCAGAAAGGCTGACGGCAGAGCCCTCTCCACCTGGCCGCCCTGGCAGGGAACACGGGAGGGTGAGCCCCAGTGAGGCTCATCCTGGCCCCGTGGCCTGGGCCTGCGGAGGTCTGTGCAGGGTCTAGAGCACGGCTTCTCATCATGTGGCCCCAGCCACGAGGAGCTGCCAGTAGCCTGACTGGGGTGGAAACGGGGTAGATCCCCGCTCTTAGGGAGGGGGTGCAGCCTAGACCCCCCGAGTTCTCCACAATTCAGAGACGGGGCCCCAAGAAGCAAACATTCAGCTCCCTGCTAGTTCTAATGTAGGCGTTCAAGCTAATAACACAAAATTTAAAAGACAATGCAGGGAGGGTTGATTCCCCCAGCCGTCAGGCCCCTCTCACCTCTCACAGCTGTAGAGGTCACAGCAGTAGCAGGTGTTGCTTCTAACCCTCAGCTGACACCTTCCGCTCAGGGAGTGACAGGTGACCTGCGAGCAGAGACCCTTCAGGTCCCCGCCGTCCTCACTCCAGGTGGGCAGGGGCCTCCCTTGGGGGAAGGGGGGACCCAGCCACTCTGCCCCTCAGTCAGACCACTGCCCCTCCTGAGCCCATGCCGCCTGACCCACCCCTCCCTCCCCAAGACCGGGTGCAGCAGGGCTGGGAGGAGTCCAAGGACTAGGTTCAGCCACCCCAGGAGGCCAGGTGGCCAACACTCACTGGACAAGGGGAGGGAGAGGGCTCCAGGCAGCACGCCTCCAGGCGGGGGCCCCTCTAAGTAAGAGCCTTCCTGGGCGTCCAGAGGACGGCTCCCAGCAGCACGACTGGACCAAGCCGGCACACCCCAAGCCACCCGGAGGCCTCCCCTCGGGGGCCTGCGGCACTGGGGAGCAGGTGTTTGGGCAGCTTTTGATGTGAAAGCAGCAAGACTGGGGCAGAAACATGCACCTTCCTCCCTCCCCCAGCACTTTGCAACCGGCAGGAGGACCCCCGCCACCCGCGTGTGTGAGGTCAAGGGGCAGAGACCACCGGGTCGCGGAGCCAGACCAGCCCCACTGCTTACCTCCGTCTGGTAGACGTCGTGCAGGTATCCGACTCCGCTGGAGTAAAACTGACACCTTCCCGCCGCGAGGGGCCTGGGTTCCTGGAGACAAGGCACAAATGGAATGGAGTGGTTTCAGCCCCAAATCCAGAGCAACCAGAGGCGACTTCAGACGCTGAGTCTAAAGCAGAGACGCCAACACCAACCAGAGCCTCCCAGAAGGAGACCGAGAGGCAGGAAACACGTGGCTCGTCCCCGGGCAGCTGGGCTCCTGTGCCCAGAGGGCGGGCGAGCAGGCACCCTGCCCTGTGGCCGGATGGACACGTCTTCCCCCAACTTGGTCGACACAGGGCAGCTGAAGGGAGGTGGCTGTGCACTCACACAAGGCCCAGAGAGGCCCCTTGGCTCCTACCTCTTTTCCTAAAAGCAAAACTCTTTTTTCTACTAGGAAAGGAGCAAGATGGATTTCAGAGTAACTCCCTCATCCATCCAACCAGCCAATCGTCCATCTGATGGCTTAATCAATCATCTACGTAACCCTCCACCATCTCTTCATTGCTCCCTGCATCCACTCGTCCACTCATCCATCTCTCCATTTGTTCATCCACCCCTCACCCATCCTTCCATCCCTCCGTCCACAGCCACCCATCCATTCATCCCTCTACTCGTACGTCTCTCCATCCCTCCACCCGCAACCACCCACCCATCTTCCATCTGTCCATCCCTCCTTCCAAGCCCTCAGGGCCTCATCGCCTGTTAAGGGCCCATCTCTCTGGAGGTAAGGTTTCAACACATCAGTCTGGGGGACGGGAGCACTCTGTCCACAGCAGAAGCCCCGACAGCACGGTCACACGCTGCTGTACCCGTGGACAAGCTTGGAGGCAGGTGGGGCAGTGAACGCGACTGAGTCTGCATCTCAGCCCAGTCTCTTCTGTCCAAGGCCATAGAATGCCTAATGAGGTTCCTCAGGAAACGTAGCCATGACTTCACTGTGGCAGCCTCGTTGGAACGGGGGCTGAGAAGGGGGCTCGAGCGGGACAGGGTGACGGTCAAGACCCCTTGGCAAGCAGACAGCAGGTGCAGCGCCAGCACAGACCCGACGGTCTCCCCACCTTTGACTCCTAAGACGAAAGTACCAACTGGTGGACAAATGCAGGAAGCACCACTGCACGTGACCAGGGCTGGCTCACTTCAAGGGAAACGGGGCTGATGGTCAGGCAAGCGCTTCGGTGCTTCTGATGAGGACGGCCGCTGCACTGCACTCCAACTGACGCTCTCTGACTTGCCTGACTGGAACCTGAAGGACCGCTTCCTGACCGTGCAACAGAACTTCCACAAACACAGAAAAGGGATCCGGAAACACCCAATGCAGTCTGACAACGGGTCTTGCGTTTTGCCTTCGGCTGGCTGCCCTGGCTGATTTTAACGCAATTTAATATTTTCACAATCATGGTGTTCGGTGATCTAATCTTTTGTTTGCAACCTGCTCTCAATTTGCTAAAAACTAATACCCCATGTGATCTGTGCCGAGGCCGAGGGGGCCCCACAGGTCCAAGCCACAAGCGTCCGATGTGGCTCGGGTTCAAAGATCCACTGCCAGACTCGTCTGCCCAGACTTCCACACCGCCAGGTGCCACGGAGGCAGAAGATTCTGCCACGCCTCCTGAGAGACGCATTTGAGCTAAAAACCTGGGAAGTCATAGGGCAGCAGACTGTTGATTTAAAGAGGCTTGAGGAGAGTCAGTGGGGAGTTGAGGACTTTGGCTCCAATGATGTGCTGGGGCTGCGGGCGGGGCAGCGGGGAGAGCCGGGTCAGCCCGGGAGGAAGCGAGGGGCAGGAGGGACAAGACCGCAGTCGGCCAACACCAGTGGGGAGACAGAGAGTGGGGGTGCTGAGCTGCGCCTGCAAAAGGAAACTTAGCTCTGCAGATTTTTTAAAACCCAAAGTAACTGAGACCAACATCAGGAAGAGTGGAGGAAACTCACAATGTGCTGAGCAGCAAATACGCCGTCCACAATGGCGCAGCAGAAGGCGGCCACCACCCCGAAGCTGATGAACACGATGGCTGCCACCAGCTGGAAGCAGAAGGGCAGGGCTCAGCACAGATGGACCCTCAAGGCCAGCGTCAGGCCCCTGGAGGCAAGGGAGGGGCCGAGGACCCCAGAGCGTGCAGTGCCGCCCCACACGGAGGTGATGGGGCTTCCAGGGCAGTGTGACCACCTGCGACGTCTTGCAACTGCAATGCTGCTACACGGTTCTACGTAAAACCCTGGGCTTACGTGTGAGTATTTCTGCGGGGTGGACTCCCGGGACACGCAGGAACCCACGCTCGTGGTCGGGGCTCCGTGGGCAGGGTCTCGCGCTTCAGCACCCAAGAGGACGCTGCAGGCTTGCTCCTCCTGCAGCCTGCCGCCCGCCCCCGAAGCCTGGAGACGCTGCCTAGGGCCAGCCCCGGGGTTTCCGAGCTGATGGGCAAAAAAGGCTCCCTGTGCCCTCAAACACACTCCTCTGTGTTCACGGAGGCAGAGGCCCTTTGCTCACATCTGTGGGCCATTTCTTCAGCATTTTTCTATCTTTTCTTATGAATGATTTCAGGTTTACCAAAACAAACAGCAAAAATAGTACAAAAATTCCCGTCTGTCCTCCCCACTGAGCGGCCAAGGGTCAACCCTTCCAAACCACACCAGGACCCCTACACTCTCTCCAGTGGCCACAACCACAGCCTGAGAACCAGTGCTCAGTCCCCAAAGGAGCCTAAAGTCACTGTGGAGTTTCTCACCCAAACCCTGTGAAAACCGAGCCACCGACTAGAGCACAGGGCTCGCCTGCAGAGCTCCGTCTGTAACCTTAGAGAGCATAGTTCCGTTGGAAGCTGTTTTCCCACGTCAGCTGGTTGCTTCTTTCCCTGGTCACGGACTCCACACGGCCTCTCCCTCCCACCCTGGTTAATCTGAAGTATTCACTGGTTCCACCAGGCACTCGGGCTGGTTTGACCCCCGGGACTTTGGTTTCAGTCTTGGCATGAAGCTCCCAGTGGCTGCTCCAGGGGACAGGATGGGATACGAGGGCCAAGCCCGTGCCCTGGGTTCCCCTCCTCGCAGCCCCCACGAGCTGCTTCCAGGTGAAGCCAGGCCCCCAACATCGCAAATCAGAGCTGCGTCCAGTCCTTCGGTCTCTGCTCTGCTGGCCTCTCTGGCCCTCATCTCCCCTCTGACTATCCGTGCACTGAATAAACGCCCTGTGGGCCTGCTGGGTCCCACCAACCAGAAGCTGGGGGCACAGGTGTGACAAAGGTCAAAGCAGAGACCGGAGAACAGACAAGCAGTGAAGAGAACTGACGCTGGTTCTCTGAAACTATTAACAGAACCGACACATCTTGAGCTGGACAGAGCTGCGCTGCCCCTGGGTCTCAGCCTTAACCACCGAGCTCCACTCCCATCCCAGCCTGGGAGCAGACCCCCCAGCCCTGTCTGCCTCCACCGCCTCTCCCCGTCCTCCCCCAGAGCCCCCCATGCTCTGTGCACAGCTCTAAGTCCGTGAACCAGTCTCCCCACCCAGTGCCCAGCTCAGCACCATGCATGCTTGGGAAACATTTGATGAAGAAAGAAATGGGTGGGTGATGATAATCCTCACTTGGGAAAAGTCAGGGAGAAACCTGTGCCCTCAAAGTAATATTGACAGTTACTCGTGGTCATTGACAGTCACTGACGGTTACTGGCAATTATTGGCAGTTATTAATGGTTATTGATGGTTGTTGCTGGGGTGGCTGAAATTGCTTTGAGGTAGAATCAGTGACTTCATTTTCCCACCAGAGATGCCGTGTGCACCCAGGACCTCGGAACATGCGCCTCATCTGCCTGCGCAGCCGTTCTGTGTCAGCCCCACCCACCCAGTCCTGGGGGCAGCAGAGACCAGCTGGGCTTCTGCACAGAAGGGGAGGGGCCCGTAAGGGGCCCATGATGCCCTGACCCCAGGCAGAGGGGGCGCGGGGAGGACAGCCTGGACCCTCCCCAACACAGGCTGATGCCCTGCCCCCCAGGGGACATGCTCATCGACTTCTAAGTGACTTCAGTTAGTCTGAGGATTTTAAACTCTGTTGCGGAAGATTCCAGCATGTGTTTGAGTGCTCCCACCTGGACAGCGGTGGGGGGAGGAAACTGCTTTAGACCCATAACGTCTCCATCCTTGGCCACGGGGACCACGCCCGATGGCAGAGCCACCAGCGAAACCACGGGCTCCTCAGTCTGTCTGGCTGGGGAGAGAGCAGTAAGCCACCCGCAACGGGGCAGCAGCAGAAGCCGACGTGACTGGCGGCTCTCAGGTCAGAGATAATGGTGAAGCCATTTCTGGTGATTAGATTCCACCCTCTAGACTGAAGAGTGGAACAGTTACAGAGACAATGACGACGCTGGGAGGTGGGCAGAGGCTGCTATGCCATTCTGTCCACGTTGAGTAGGGTTCGATGTTTCCACTGTAAAGCACCGGAATAAAGGAGATCAAGGGAAGAGGAAATGTTCTTACACATTCGGGAGCATGCAAGTCACGAGCACGCTCTTTAGCTGACGTTTTCTCAGCTTTTTATTGTCTACTTTTGAAGCAGCATGAATATCCTGACTGACCTACGTGCTTAAATGCAGGACCTAACTGTGGCTGCTGGTCTCTGAGCACCTGTCACCAGCCAGCACCTGCTGGACGCTGCCGCGTGCACACGGTGGTGCTCAACCATCCGCACGCCACTGCCTGCGCTACCCCCTGCCCATGCTCTCCTGCCCACGGCACTCCCCCACCCACACCCCCCACCCACACCCCCCACCCACACTCCCCCTCCCACCCACTCCCCCAACCACACCCCCTCCCACCACACACCCCCCACCCTCACCCCTTCCCACACTCCCCCTCCCACCACACTCGCCCCCCTACACGTGACAGAAACGATGTCCACTCTTACCATCTGCCTTCTGTTCTCCACCAGGTTGATGCCAATGATTCCCAAGAAAGCTCCGAAGCCCAGCTGACACCAAAGGAGGACAAGAGAGAAAGCGCTCGGGTCACCGGCCTGGAGCGTAATGCTGACCTTGGGCGGTGACAACGCACAGGGGATGGCCCACCCAAGCGCTCTGTCAGAGGGCGAGGCGGCCAGCCCCCCCCGGAGCTCCAGCCGCTGAGCGGAGGTGGGCTGGGGGGGCGTCTCCAGCGCCACCAGGTTGGCATGGAAACCCTGAAACAGACCCGTCTGGTCTTGTCTTCACATACGTTAACGCCCCCATCTGTTTAACTCGATTTCAGGAAAAGAGGGCCCGTGCCCCTCACCCTGACCGGTCAGTCGTCCTCGTGGTAACCCCACCGCTGCGCGGGGGCAGGAGAAGCCGTCTGGAGGCCGGAGTCGTAGGAGGATCGGCTCCTCGGGTGGGGTCACAGGAAACCAGAGCCGAGCGCGTTTCAGAGGCGCTGCCAGTCGCCCCAACACTACGCAGACGACTTGGAAAGGGGCTCTGACTCAGGTGAGCAGGCAGACAGGTGATCCCGGCAAGCAGACCAGGGGGGCGGGGACTCCCGCTGGGGGCGGGCGCTGGGCGGAATCGACCCGCCTGTTCTGGAGGAAGCCCCGCTCTCAGCCCCCAGGTGCAAGTGACGTGGCGATGCTGGGGGAACCCACACGGCGGCGTGGATGTCAAGGTGAAGGGTCCCTCCACCCAAGCACGGCCGGGCGTGCGGGCCTGGTGGAGGAAGTTCCTACTTTCCCCTCAGCTTGAAGCTCAGAACAGCGGGTGAGGAGCATCTCCCAGGCCGCACAGAGCTGCACTGCGCTGCAGTCCCGCCTGCAGCAGGTGAGCCCTGCGCTTCCGACTTCGAGCGACCATCTGGGGCTGGGCCCGCAGCCAGCCTGGGGACAGGTGACCAGCTGACCGGCACAATTGTGGCAGCCCTAGGCCGTGGGGCCAAGTTTAAGGCAGTAAAATCCAACCTGCTTATGTGGGATGTCTTTGCAGGCACATCTGCAGCCGGACCAGAGTGCACAGTTTCCACCAATAATTAAGGAAAGGTGAGCGTTTTCTTCAAAATACAATAGTCCCTCTCACAGCTCAGAATATCAAAATCCCACTCCAGCATGAAAGTGCCAAAATACATCCGTTACACTTCACTAAGTTTCATTTTGGGGGATTTGAAAAAAAATCCTCTTTCCAAAACGTCGTGGCGTCTGTTCCCTCCCACCCGGGGTCCTCCTGAGACCCTCCCTTGGCTCTAGGTCTCCAGGTCAACGCAGTGTCTCCACAGAAGGGACTTTATCCACGTCCTCGTTGGGCGAATCCCATCGGTCGTGTCCACAGTTTGCTCTCACAACCGTTCAGTGGAAGCCAGTTTCCTCCCGGCCACAGCCCCGGAATCAGGCTCCTCGCAGAGCAGGGCTCTGAACACACCCAGGCTGCTGTGCGTGTGACCTCACGGTGAAATCCCGAATCAGCAAAGCTTGGAGAACAGGCCAAAAAGCTGCTCCTTGAGGCTGATCTTGACGCTTTGCGAGTACTCTGGGGAACGCATCCTCACGGCCCTGGACCCCAGGCTCCCCGCCCGCCCAGGACCCGGGCAAAGAAGCAGTCTCGTGGGATTTCACTGAGAAAACTCAGCACAGACCCTTTCCTTAGGTCTACTCGTCAGTTACGCAGAGGAGGAGAACATGGGCTCATAAAGCACACACAAAACACAAAAGTAAAAATCACATAAAGATGAACAATTTTTACAAACTGTCTTCAAATATTTCATCCTTGCTAAAAATGTTATCAATGTTGTCACCAACCTTGACAACACTTTAGTGAGCGTAGTGAGATTAAACTTCTGTTCTTAAGTCTTGGTTCAGCACTTAATGACAAGTGACTCGGGTTCTGGTGCCCTTGGAGGGCGAGAGCTGCTAATGGCAATTTCACAGATGTTCCCTGAGTGCAGTGCCAACACTTGGAGCAGGTTCTACTGCTAGCAGAAGGACGTGGGTTCCTGGTTCAGAACTCCCCTGGGTGATGCTGACTTTGGGGGCTGCTGTTGCCGGGTCTGGTTAGGCTGTCGGTTTACCGGCATTCCTGCCCAGAAGTGGAGGTTAGGAGGGGTGACGCCAGCTCCTCCACCTGCTGTCCCCACGCGACCGTGTCACTAACGAGTCTTCGATGGAGGCTTCGGGGTAGGCACCTTGGAAAGCTCCATGTCTGTTTTCCGACGGTTGGTTTCGTTGGTTTGGTCTCATGGGGCTAAAATCCAGGTGTCACAGGGCTGGTTCCCTCGGGGGACTCCGGGGAGACTGGGCTGGGGCCTTTCCCACCCCTGGGCTCTGACCCCTCCCCTGTCCCTCCCGATTCCTTGGGACCCCGTGCTCCCACCGGGCCACCTGGCGGTGCAGGACACTCACCCCTCTATGGCTGGCTGACTAGCAGCCTTGACCGTGCTTTGCTGTGCAGCCCACCACAGCCACACCCTAACCTCCTCCTCTGCGGGGCTGGGGTGGAGCGTGTCACTACCTCACAGAAATCTGTGTCCCCCGGGGCCCCCGGCCCCTCCGCCCCTCCGCCCCTCCCGGCAGACCCAGGCACTGTGGCACTCACGATGATCCCAGGGTAGTAGCCCCCCACGGTCACATTCTCCGTCCTGGTGGTGGCGGCAAGGCCAATGGTCAGGATGAAAGTGGACACCACCAGCAGAGACCCCACAAACCACAAGCATGTCTTCTTTCTTCTCTCAAATCCTTCTGGGGAGGGCAAACAAGGAGCTGATTAGCGCAGGGCCGGGCTCGGGGAGGGGTCCTAGCAAACATGGGCACCTTCAGGGTCAGCGAGGCTCTTTCCCCGAAGCCCTGCCGCCCACTCGCTGGAACCTGGCATTCGCTCGCCCTGCCCCTCCCCAGGGCCCCCCTCAGGTGCACTGAAGTGGCCTCTGAAAAGCCGTGGAGACCACCACTGCCCAGCTCCTTCTCACCCAACCCCGGTCCTCCGAGCGGGGACTCTTACTGCCCCTCCGCCCTCCCTGAGGTTTCTGCCGGTTCCTCGCCATCAATCCCTGAACCGCACTCAGGGCCCCTCGTCCACCTGCACAGCCACCCTCATCCGCGCCTCCATCTGACCCACCTGCGGTCAGAAGCAGGAGCCCGGCTGCCCTCCCCTGCAGCCCCCACTGCACCCAGAGGGGCTCCAGTCACTGTCACCACGTCCTGTGCTCACCTCCCCGATGCCTGTCCCCCAGACGACAAGCCCAGTGAGGGCAGGTGCAGGCTCCCTGGTTCCCTGCTGCACCCCTCTCCCCTAAGATGGCACCCACACATAGTGGGTTCTTGGTAAACACCAGAGCCGAGGGTGGCCGAGCCCTCCTTAGGTTCCAAGTCCCTGACTTCACCCCACACTGCGGTAGTCACACCAGCCACTTGTGGAGCTTCTGCTCTGTGCCCAGCTCCACCAAGCACTTTAGTTGCATTAACAAGCACCCCTAGACCTTAGGGAGCCTGTGAACCACAGACACCTGCCGCTTTCTAAGACTGGATGGAGGACCTTTGCACCCTGTGCACAGAGAAGGTGCATGCTTCCCTCTCAGGCAGCCAGCACTGCTCCCTGGGTGCACCTGTGAGCCTGCCTCCACACCAAACTCTCCCCACCTGCACATCCATCCTCTCTTTCCGCTCAGCAGGCCCTGATTACTGAATGTGGAAACATGCCAGCTGGAGTCCCAGCAGATAATCATCCGCCTCAATGAAGGACTTGGGTGGTCCTACAGGAAATCTCTTACAGGAGCCAGTCCCTTTGCCTTTATCCCGTCCATCCTTCCTGCTGCCTGGAGTGTGAACATAAAGGTGGAGCCCCAGCCGCCATTTTGGGCCATGAGGGAACTTGACAATGGAGGTCGCATGCAAAGAAAGGCAGAACAGAAAGACAGCCCTGGGTTATCTGCCTCCAAACTTTGATTAGGTAGCAGAATTAGACTATAAACCACTAATTTGGATGTCCTGGTCTGTGCATCCAAACCTCATTCTGTCACTGAACTCAAGATCGCGGGCAAGAAAGGAAAACCTCCGCCGCCGGCGCCTCCTCCCTCAGCCCCCACCCCTGGGTTTTGTGTAGACCTAGCTTCTTCCCCACTCAGGGAAGCCTCCTGTACAGTAACCACAATTGTGATAATTGTCACCACAATTCTATCCCAGATGCTCCTGTTCCTACGTGGTCATCAGCAACCACACAGCGAGGCAGCGACAGCCGGGGGGCAGGACTGGAGGCCACGCTGAGCCCGGCCAGGCTGCTGTGCTGTTTTCTGGGAAATTACCCACCTTGATCTCTGTGGCTCCAAAACAAAATGGGGGAGGAAAGAAAAACATGGTTCTTCTCCCCAATCTAAAGCTTTTTAAATCGATTGTGTGTGTGTGGGTGTGTTTGGTGAGGGCAGCTGCGTATTTGATTGCAACCACAGGTCAGACGCCCCCCTCCCCGCCGCATGCAGGCTGCCTCGTCCCACCCTCTAGACCTGTGCGTCTGCAGATTTGCAATGTCCGTCCACAGTTCCATCAGCAAAGCTTCACAGCAGGTCAGTCATGACACCCCAGAATGGGGCTGTCACGTACTCGGAAATGAATTACACAAAACTGAGTCAGCGTGCGCACTCAGAATAACTTGGCCACTGGGCAACGCCGTTTGTACCCGCTGACCTAGCAAGGGTGAGTTTCTCAGGAAAAGCCACTTCATGCCGAGGCCAAGCAGGACCCGGACGAGGCCCAGGCCCCCCTTCCTGTGCCCCTCAGACTCAGCTGAGCACCCCCCCCCCCAGCCTCCTTCCTCCAGACCCTCAGGAAGACCCTTCTCCAGAGATCTCACCCTAAACCACCTACTACCTCCACCTGGAGAGGACGCACTCCCCTCGTTCACCAGGGTAACGAACTGCCAGCTCCCACCCAGCCCAGCAACCAGCCGGCTGAAGGCCCAGGTCCCGGGGATGCGGGGTGGAGGGCCCTCTCCGCGCCGGGGGCCCTGCCCTCACTGTCTGCAGGCCCTGCTCTGCAAGCCCTGGCCGGGCCTCTCCAGACTCAGACGTGAGTGTCTGGGTTCAATTCCTGCCACCAGCTCCAGAATTCCTTCCCTTAGGCCTTCCCTCTCTGCCTCCCTAGACAGGCTGGTTTATTTCCCGAGTCCACAGGGAGGGTTTCTCTCACCTGCCCCCAGCTGCGCCCCGGAGAGCCCAGGCGGGCGGTGACGCGGATTTGAACAGAGGAGGGGCGCACTCTGGCTCCTTCTACCCGATTCCCGCGGCACCCACCGTGGGGGCTGTGTTGAGAATAACCTTCAGAGGAACAAGTCTGGACCGAACAAAACCTGCTCAGAAGGCTGACGCCCCCGAGGCCGGACGGGCTCTCCACACAGTGCCCGGGGCGGCCAGGGCGCACACTCAGCAAGGGCTCCTGGAAGCGAGGCCTCTGGGCCAGTGGCTGCAAAAGGCCGCCCACTGCAACAGCACAGGGGTCGTGATGCAGCCCCGGACCAGCCCCGCCCGCCCCAGGGACGCCGGCCAAGGGCTCCCAGGCCCAGCAAGGCAGGCTCGGCGGGGCGAGCATGGAGAGGAGTGGACGGAGCAAGGAGCGCAGAGACCACTGCCCAGGCCACACCCGCTCCTCGCCCACGCCCACGGCCACGGGCTTGGCTTTTGCGACACCGCCCCAGCTTCCAAACCCAGCCCGGGTTCTAGAGCCAACTCCCACCTCCGTCCAGCCTCACACTAGCCCCGCAGCCCGCCTGCCCCCAGAGGTGCTCTCCCCCGGTGGCTTGAGGCCAGGCCACTGTCAGACTCGTGCCAAGACAGGGCTCCTGGTACCTGCTGTGCTTTTGCAGGTGGTGAGGAAGTGCCCACTCAGGACCCGTGTCCGCGGTCAGGCGGCGCTAGCTGGACAGTCCTGGGTGCCCACCCCAGCCCCCACCAAGTCTCCTCTCCCTCCCCAGCCTCACCCCCCTCCTTCTTCCCCACGCCTGGCTTTTTCAGTTACTCAGGGACTCCTCTTTCCATGCCTCTCACTGTCTGTGAGCTAAAAACCAACCCAGATGGGGGCCAGAAAATATCCCCAAGATGAAAAACAGCACTTCTACAAGGAAAAGTAAGAGTGTAAGTTTTATATTAAACATGTATGATTTTTATCTGCTCATAAGAGCAATAGTTATTTCTTAGAACATTTATAAAGTATACTAAATACAGAGGAAAAAACTGAAATTCACAGTAATTCCATCTTCCAAAGCTGGCAAGTGGGCAGATAATCTTGGGGTCTTTTTTCAATGCATTTATCTACTTTTCAATGTATTTTTTCCTTTAATTGGGACAAAAATACCTTTAAATCTGTTTTTAACAGCTTAATATGCTGCAAGAACCTTTCCAGCTTCTTCAGTCCCTCTCCAGACACGACTCTCACTCACAGCAGTGCCTTCACTAAGGGGCGTGTCGATTCGCCTCCCCCTGCCGCTGCGCGCTTGCTTTGCTTCTAAGTCTTGCGTTATTTCTTCTCCAGCTGCTCCTCCTCGACGCTTTCTTTCCTAGGTTCCCATTTCAATCCCAGGTGTTAAAACAGGTATAAGAGCAATATGACTCCGAAAACTAAACGTGATGCGGCTGCGTAGCTCAGAAAACGTCAGACGATCGCCCTGCTCTTCACAGGACTTTGGTTTCTGCTGTTTTCCCTAATTTCATGCATTACACATCTGTTACACGTGAAACAATTAACCAGAAGTCTCAGCAGCTGCTTCAAACCACAGTTCTGACCGTCTGGGCCTTGTCTCGTGGCCCCCTGTGGCCTGTCTGGCAGAACCACCTGACCATGTTCTGATTCCTGAGGCTCTGGACTCCGCCCTGATCTGTCCCTTTAGGGAAGCTGTGTGATAAGCGGGGATCTGACCGGCCCCACCAGGCCACCAGTCCCGGGGGGACCTTGTCAAGTCCGGCGTGACATTCTGACACGCGCATCAAACACCCCTCCTTCAGGACCACATAGATCTTCCCGGGAACCACTCCCAGTCTAACTCTGCCATTTCCCCACTGCTTCCTGAGTCTGCCTTTGCCTCTGAAACTGCCGCGTGATAAAAAGCGGAAGACGTGAGCTGTCTTGTCTGGATTTTGGTCATAGGTTCCAAGGGGACGTGAAGCCCGGGGCGCTGGGAAGGGTGGTCCTGAACAACCTCCTTCCAGTGACACGAACTGTAATACTTAGACTCCAGGTACAACAGAGATAAAAAAAAAAAGGTGAATCCTGACCTTCAACGCTCTTTACAAACATAGAATTCTGCATTTAAACAGACAAGAAGAGAGAAAATCAAGAAGGCAGGCTACCTCTCTGATTACCACACAACCCACGCATTTTCAGATCTGGTCCTCCACGCTGGGCGAAAAAGCCAGTGTTCCCTGAATGGCTCCCTCGAGCCCCTCCCCCACCGGCGGGACTCCTCCTGTGCGCAGTGTTAGAGCCAAGGCCTTCGTGGGGAGGTGCCCTGACTGTCCATGAACTTATGTACTATGAGGCTTCTAGCCATGGTGGCAACTTACAGGAACTGTGCCCAGCTGCTGTGCGGCCGCCCAGGCTCACCCTCTCTGAGCCCCGAGAGGAAGGGTCGTGCGGGGCCACCTGGGCCTCTAGTGCCAAGCGAAGGGTGCACGTGTTTCCTGATCTGCACAGCAGAGGTCATGACAGCCACCTGCCTTCTCACCTCCTACCTGCTACAAGGACCCAGTGAGAGAACGGCCAGGAAGGCGCAAGGTGTGTCTCTATGCACGTAATGAACACGTGACCACGGGGGTGCCAACACAAGGACAGCAAAGTGCTTACTTTTCACCAGTGTTTCTCCACCTGGGAGCTGAGGGGAGGTGTCCCGAGGTGGGGAGCTGAAGGCCAAGGCTCTCACCTGTCCTGCTCACTGTTCTGACTCCAGTCCGTCTAGAATGTCTCAGGACTGCACCTGGTCGCTCCCCCGGAGCCCCTCCTGCCCCTGCACCTGCAGCCCCCCCATCAGCCCCCTCGGGCACCTGGCTGCATCTGGAAGACAGGCAGGGTCGGGGGAGACCCCGTGCTGCCCCCCTTTCCGCACTTTCTCCACTTAGTGGAGCCAGGAAGGGGTCGCAAAGATGGGCGCACAGCTCGGGAGGGTCCTTGTCACGGCCTCCCTGCCAGCAGGGCCCAGCCTCCGAGAAGGAAGAAGGAGCTCATTCACTCACGACAGCGGCCGTGGGGGCAAAGCGAGTCCGGGGAGAACGGGCAGTGCTGTGCCCTCAGCCATCAGCTCCCCTTGTGGTCTGCTTTTCCAAGTAGCGCGCCCCGAGGTCGTGGACACCGAGATGTGAGAAAATACCCACCATCCCAGCCCAGCCGCACTGAGGTTTAGGGCTTTTAAATTAAACGCCAACCCCAGCATTTTTTAAATTCAAAGTTCCTCTTCAGAAGAAAAACCTAAGTCAGAGGTGCTATTTTTAAACCATCAGGCCGTTCTAATACAATAGTGATGCCAACAGTGACGGCTAGTTAATAATAACTGGTAGTAACAAACAGTTGTGACAGGTGTTTCCCTGAGGACGGAAGTCAGTTTGTCATAGAGCATTTTGCTCTAGAGAGTAGGGGCGTAGAGTTGTTTCCTTTAGGAAGAAGCTAGATTCCTTGATTGTTATCAGAAAATCAAGCAACACTACTCATCTAGTTTTTTGGAAAAGACTTTGCAGACACTCCCAACAGGGTGCGAGGTCAAGCACGCTTTTTCAGCCAGCTCACCTCTGCAGCAGCAGCAGGGCGCCGAGACGTCACCACCCCCATTCCAGCCGGCAGAGCACCACTGACTGTGGAACTACGTTTTCTCTTCTTTTCAAAACCGTCTCTGCCTCTCCCCTTCAGGAAAACGCACCCGGCACTGCTCCCGTCCCAACCGCTTCCCAGTACAGAAACAAAAACGCTGGGAACCTGTGATCAGGCGGCCGGCTTCCTGTTTCCCGCCGGCTTGGCTTCTGGCCTTATCGGGCTTGGTTTGGACATCAGCAAATGAGAGACCGCGCACTGATGAGGGGAGAAGCCTGGGAGGACGCGCTGGAACCCAGCGAGCCCGAGGAAAGCTGTAAGTGCCTTGGTCGCTTTCAAGCAGGAAGATGCTACCAGGTTCCGTAAAATGAACTTTTCCTAGAAACTTGTGGGGGGTAAGGAGAGGGTTGTCCGGTTTGTGTCTATCGTGGTGTATTTTTCATAATAATAGACAGTGGGGAAAGGGACAGGGCGAGACAGGCACAAGGGCAGAGACGCCCAGGAAGAAGCGGAGGGAGCGCAGAGGCTGTGAATGGAGGGCCTGCGCCAGCGCCAAGGGTCCCCAACGGAGCTGGGGGCGGAGAGGACGCGGAGCCTGCGCTCCCGGGCGGCGAGCCCCGCGGAAGCGGCCCCACGACCGCGCGCCCGAGCCTGTGCTCGCCTGTGCGCTCACCTGTCGCGTCCAGCAGAGCCAGGGGCCCGGGCACCGGCGGACGGAGCGGCTGCATCCCTGGGGGGCTGCTCCCGCGGGGAGGGGACTGCTCCTGCGGGCGGTGGCGCCGGGCAGCCTCTCCTTCTGCGCAGCGACGACGGTGGAGCGCGCGGTGGCCGCGAGGATCCGCCGCCCGGAGCGCCGCCCCCTCTGTCCGCGTCAGTCTGCCCGCTTCCCACCTGCGCTCCCGCCCTGGCTCCGCCCCCTTCCCCTCCCCCGGCCTTCCCGCCCCCTCCCGATTTTCCCGGAGATCGAACACCAGGGAAGGGAAGACCCGTGCGGGGTACAGCTCCGTGGGCAGAAATGCGCGTTTCATCTTTGTTCTCAGAGGGTGGCGCATAGGATTCAAACTGAGTTCTTGGTGAATGGGTGAATGCCACTTGCACCCCGCGATGTGTCTCAGGACGCTTCCCAGGGCCGCACTGCATGGTGGTTAACGCGCAGGAGCGCTTCACGCATCGGTAGGAACAACTCCTAAAACAAGGTGGAGCAAAAATGCGGTTTCACAGTATTAAGGATAGTACCATTTACGTGCAGTTTTAAGCATGGAAACAGTACTATTCACTCACAGACGCCATCTGAGTTGTGTCCAGCGTCCACTGCATGTACTAGACCCTGTTCCACACACGTGCGAAGGACGGACAGACAAAGCAGCCAGGTGTCCTGGTGGAGCGAGCGCTCCTGCGTGCATAGCACACACAGCAGCGGAGGGCAAGGCAGAGTGCATTCAAGGCAGCGCTGCCAGGACTTAGGGAAAGGCCGGGAGAGGGCTGAGCGGAGAACGGAGAGTTTCTGTCACTGAGAGGTGGCGTCTGCCACCCCTGAGGTGTGAGGTGGTACCAATGGGCAAGCCAGGTGAGCAGGAGGCCAGCCAGCCAGACGGCTCATGGGGATCAGGGACCTTACAGACGATTGACTCGAAGTGACGTCAGGGCCACAGGGGAGCCTGCTTTAGAGGGGTCCCCGAGAGTGGGCTGTGGAATCACAGGATGGAGGCCCCTCCCATCCCAGCCCTGAGCACAGACACTGCTCCAAACAGCTGCTGGGATGGGCATGGGGGTGGGCACCGCCTTGGGGCCCTAGAGGAGCCCAGCTCTGGTGGGAAAGCAGACACGGAGACAGGCCAGTTCCAAGGTGACCCCGTGTGCATCATACTCACCTTGTGAACAGGCAGGAGGGGCTTCACTGTGACCTGGGCCATCATGAAGGCTCCAGAAAGAAGCAGGTGTTGGATGACCAGGAGGCAGCTGGCTTGACACTTGGGTGGCAGTCAGGTGGTTAGTTATTACGGGGCAGAGCTCCAGGAACCAGGAGACTGTCCAGGTGTTGATTTGATGGGGAGGGGATACAGGGGCTGCCCGAGGACCCCTCCTGCGAGTCTTGCCCAAGAACATCCAGGAAAGACATTCTGGCTTGGAGGAGTTCAGAAGATGAAAGTCATAGGATTGTAGGTGTTTACAGTTAGACGGGACCTTGAAAGGCTATCAGCACCACAGCTGTGCATCAAGTTACCCTGGAACTTAGCGGCTTAAATAAGAGCATTTATTTTGCTGGTGAAGTTGGAATTTGGGCAAGGCCTGGAGTGGACACCCTGCCCTGCTCCACTCAGCCTTCAGCTGGGGTGGCTCACACACGTGTGTGTGGTACAAGGTCCAGGGCTCGGGACCTGGGAACAGCACCGTCTGCGGTGACAGGGGCTTACTAAGCTCAGGACCCTGAGGTGGAGGTGAGCCTGGACTACTCAGGTGGCCCTAAACATTGCCACAAGGGTCCTTACAAGGGGGGAGAGGGGTCAGAACAGGATGGAGCAGCTGCCCCAGGCGGGAGGGGACCTGGGGCCACAAGCCTGGGGGGGCAGGTGGCTTCCAGACCTGGAAGAGGCAGGGAGGCAGGTTCTCCCTTAGACACCCTTCCCACGCCTTGACTGTAGCCTGGTGAACCCCATTTTGGACACCTGGCTCCAGAGTCATACGGGAATAAGTGGTGGTGTTTAAGTCATGATACACCGTGGGGTTCGAGGGCTCTGACAAGGAGGACTTCCGGCGGGAGGAAGAAAGGTGAAGGAACCAGAAGACGTCACCCTGAATGTACCTCTATCACGTAAAAATTATTTTGAGCTGAAGGCAGTTAAGAAGAAAAAGCTCCCCCTTCCTGCCTAAAAACGGAAAATCCTCCTTTGACTAGAGACAGACCTTCCCCGCCCCAGGGAGGTGCCAGCAGCCTCTGCGGACCTCACCCTTTACTTTCGTCCCGTGTACGCCCCTTCCCGCCGGTGGCCGCCCTTCGGGGCCAAGTCGGCTTTCCTGGGTCCCGCCCCGGCTCTGGGAGGCCTCTGTCCTCCGCTGAGACGCTGCCCACGCTGTGTGATCTGTGATGTGCACTGCACGTTAATGAACCGTGTCTCGTTCCTCTGTCTCCTGTACGGGGGCCTCAGCCCAGAGCTCAGGGAGCAGAGGGGACGTCTCCTCCTCCCCCCAAGGCGAGGTAAACTTTGGGCACGGAGGAACAGGACGGGTGAGAAACATGGTCGGTGGGGCAGCACCAGCCCAGCCCCCGAAAACTCGTCGTCTCCCCCAACACCATCCCCGGGAGGGTAAGAAGTAAATCCAGAAGCGGCTGGTGGTCGTGGAGATGCCTGTTTGCCTGTCTGCCCAAAACGGAGAGTAATTCCTAACATTTTCTGACAGGAGGTGAGTCTGATTTGGTTGGTCGCTTTGAAAACAAGGCCTGGCCCTGCCAGCCGGGGCACCTGTGTGTGTCGGGGAGAAGGCACACGGCGTTCGAGTGTTCTGTCCACGCTGCCCTGCAGCTGGGGACCCAGCAGGGTCGGCGGGGGAAGCTCAGGAGGGTCACAGGGCAGGGAGCCACGTGAGTCGTGATCAGCTCATGACCACTCCCCTCCCCTGCTCCCCCGGCCAGAGGAGGACTGAGGACCAGGAGGCTAGTCCACGGGACCAGAGCAGACCTAGGTCTCCTCCAAGGCCTGCGTGTCGAGCTGTGGGGACAGAGATCGTCAGAGTCCCCCAGGAACCCCCACCCCTCCAGGAGCCCAAGCAGTGCAGCCACAGCGTGGGGGTCACTGCTCTCCAGCTGAGGATGCCGACGGACAACTTGTACATCCACACGGGCCTGAGGACGCCTGCAGCAGCTGAACTCTGCAGGGAGCGACTGTCTGGATCAGGGTATTTTTAAACATAATTTAATCTAGCTCTTGCAAAGGCAGTTACGAAGGGATGAGGAAATCTGTCTTCTACCGGTCTGAGGACAATCAGAGGGTCTGGACCAATTATTACCGACATTAAGAAGCTAATTTATTAAAACAGTGATGATAAATGCCTGTTGTCTTCCCTGATACCAAGCTCCTTCCTGCTTCTTGTAAACTGTTTGAAGATCCTAAGACCTGTCACGCTGGCAGCGGGTAGGGGGCTCATCGGGCCGTCAGGTCCTCATCGCCTGCCCCTGGTGTCCCCACCACGCTCAGGTGGCCTTCTGTGGCCGGCACACATCTGCCTCCTCCCCGCCTGCTGAGTGGGCCAGGGCCTGGAGCTGCAGCAGCAGAGTCTGGCCTGGGCACTGGCCCACCGCCCTCTTCCTTCAGTCACCACCTCTCAGCACCAGGCTTCGGCTCTGGAGAAACCACCAGTGGGCAGAATCACAGGGACTCCTGCCCGTCCACCCCTCCCCGCCCTGGCCTTCCCTCCTCCAAGGATGAATGTCACAGGCTCCAGCTTGCACAGGGGAGAGGATGAAGAGTGTAGAATTTAGCTTCTTAAATTATGATCAGGGTGACTTAAAAATACATGACCCAGCAACCCAAGAAGGGAGTGTGGGCCCTGGGTGCTGTGCCAGCAGGAGGGCCCCTGCTGCCCGCGGCGGGACAGAGAGTGCCAGGGAACCAGCCCCGGGGCCGGACGAAGGCGGGTGTGAAGGAGGGTGGCAGGGCCACCCCGGCCCTCACTCAGTCCTGCGAGGAAACCAAGCTCATCCTGGCACCCTGCCTTTTGTTCCCTGCTTGGAGCCGCGTGGAGCTCTTGGGGGCACCCAGAAAAGCCTTGTTGATGGAGACGGAATGAGCGTGGTCCCCACACCCTGATCAGCACCTGCTCCTGCCAGGTCGGTGCCCCTGCCGCCCAGCCCCCTGGGGGAGATTGTGGAGGAGGACCCGTCCCCTCCTCCTGTTTGTTTGAGCAGAGAGTGGGCACCAGGCCCCTGAAACCAGGACCAGCTCTAAAAAGAGAGGGGTTAAAAGACCTCGGGAGTCAGCAGGAAGCCTGTTCGTCAGCACAGGCCTGGTGGGTTCCAGGTCCACAGCCCTCGGCCGCTGTGCAGGCAGGGAGCACGAGTGACAGCCTGGTGTGGGCCCCGGGGGGCCAGGGCAGTGCAGACGCAAAAACACGACTCGCCTGTAAACAGATAGCCCTGAGGTGCACTGGGGATGAATAATGCAGACCAGGCCGGGAGATGCAGGGCCCCGCCTGCCTGTGCCCGGCGAGGCGGCGGGGCCAGATGGGAGATGTTCTCTGAGACACCAGTGTTTGCAACCACAAATGCTCTGGGGGCTTCCCTGGAAGATCATGCAGCCACCGTCTCCGGCCCCTCGGACGAGCCCTCGCAGGGAGGCTCTCCTCCCAAGGCTCAGTCTCCGTGCCCGCAGGAAGCAGGGTCCCAGCCCTGACTCCCTGTAAGGGCTCCTCCCGGCCCTGGGGGTGCAGCCCCGCCACCTCCTGTGACGTGCAGGCGACATGCAGGCCTGGCCTCTGCGCCCACGGCCCACACCCAGTACTGACACCCCGCGGCCCCCAGCCCACGGGGCTGGGCAAGGAGCCGGGGCAGGTGCCCTGGCCTGGGCCACCTGTGCCGTCACACCCCGAGGCCCCGGTCTCGGTGAACCCCATCCCCTCGGCCCTCCATCCCGCCCGTAAGAAGGACAAACCGGAAAACACTGTTCCGCTGCCACTGGGGGACCGAGGTCTGGTTTGTACAGAACCTGCATCAAGGCTTATTCGTGTTAAATCGTCTGGGTGGTACCCAAGAGCCTGTCTCGTACGATTTCTAAACTTATTTTCAAACGGAAGCTTCCCTTTCCAACTGGTCTTCTGCGAGCTGACAAAATGTCGGTAACCTGTTCGTTTTATTTCCAGTCGGGGTCCTGGGCCTCCACCATGGGCTGTGACAAGGACCCAACCGCCCACTGGGCTGTGTTGAGGGGTCCCCGGGACACCTGGGATCCCACGCCTCACTGCCCACCTGTCTGTGGGAATGACCCTCCTTGCACATCTGAACGCTCGCTGCAGGGCCTGGGCCCATCCAGCTCTGTGAAGACCAAACACGGGGACACCCAGCTGGCTGTGAGGACCTAACAGTGAGCCCAGTAGAAGGGTCACTGAGACGTGCTGGGCGTGTGACCGAGTCCAAGGGATCAGCAGGAGCGGTCCCTCAGTCACCCTGGCTGGGCCCCTGAGAGCACACGGCTGGCCCACACTGTCCCCAAGAGCCACCAAGGGAGGATGACACAGACTTTGGTCCAGGACTGGACTGTGTTCTGCCAGGCATCGCCAGACAGCCTGGAACAACCCCTCCACCCCGACCCCGGGGCTCACAGCCCTATCCCTTTGCTGAGATTGTCTGTTTCTACTTCCTTCAGGTGCTGGGTGATCACTCGCTGGGGCCATCGGTGACCCCACTGGCCGTGGCTGCATGCTGACTTTGTTGACAGGTTTGCTCAGTCCAGCTGGGGGTGGGGGCTCCTGGCTGATGGGTGACCTTCACATGTCCTGGACATTTGGGGGTCATGTTACAGACCCTGGGCTCCCTGGCGCCCGGGGCAGTGGGGGCAGCGCCGGTTACTGCAGGTGACCTCTGCTGTGCTGGTGGGGGGTCGGGGGCCATTACTGTTGCTGGGGGTGGTCATTCCCGCCAGGCGGGCAGAGCAGGAGGAAGCCCGGGTTCCCACGGGGCCCCTTGGCACAGCCCAGTGGGGGTCGTGGCCTCATCAAAGCGCAGTCCCCGCTGCGCCTTGCTTTCCATCTCCCAGCCCCCCTCCACTGCCCCTCGGCACAGAGAGCAGCCTCTCCTGGGGCCCTGTGTGCTTTCTCTGGCACTGCGCCGGTGGTCCTGGGCCCCTGCCCTCTCCACCATCAGAGCCTCAGCTAGCTCCAGGCCAGGGGTGGGGGGTGGGGGTGGGGTAGTTCGCCAGCACCATCATGCCCACAACCAAAATCCACTCAGATTGTTTTCAAATCTGAAGGTGATTGGAGCTCGAGGCTCCCAGACGCCAGTCTGCCCTGCGCTGTCTCACCAAGATGCTTCTCGGGGGCGGGGGGCGGGGGGGACTACACCCACCAGGGGGCGTCCTTACCTTGGGGAATTGCGAGACTGAAGACCAAAGCCCTGTGCACAGGGGCCCCACCATCCACGGTGCCTCAGGTGTCTGTCACCGCAGGCTCCACCCCTCCAGGTGTCCCATCTAATCGAAGGCCCTGTTACCCACCCAAGGGCTGGAGTAGGGCCTTGCTCGTGGACAGCGGGGCCTGGGGACGAGGGGGGTTTCACCTGCCCCACCACTCAGGCCCGGCGCCGGGCGGGTCTCTGAGTCCGGGGCACAGCGGGCGGTGCAGGCAGCAGGACCAGCCGAGGACACAGCATCTGACGGGACCCTTGGTGCCCAAGGATTCTGTTACTGCAGAGCAACTATGACGTTCCTGGGTTTTGTCAGTTATTGGGTTGGCCAGAATCAGCCCAGAAGCCCCAGGGAGCGGCCGAGGAAGGCCTCCTGTGGGCAGCTCTGTCTCTGTCTGCCGAGGGCCGAGGGCACACCCACCCAACGAGGCAGCTTAAATCACTCTGCTCAGGGCCATGGGGACCTAGTGCAGACTAAGTGGGCTTAGGAAAATCAGAGGTGGTCTTTCTTGCACCAGAATGTAGTGAAGTGGGATTTCTAGCCATTGGGTGATCAACTTGTCCCATCCTGGGACACAAAGCCAGTCCTGCCAACAGCCCAGCCTCCCTCACCCTGCAGATCCCCCGTCTTGGGCCTCCCAGGAGACATACAGGGGCAGTTTCAGGTCACAGACGAAAAACACTGGACACTCCGCAAGGCCCTTCCAGAAAATTCTGTGACTGTCGCACAGGAGAGATGGTCATCCTGTGGGGCTTTAATGTCCTCAGTGCACCGGGACCCAGAGACACACTGGAACATCCCCACCAACGAGCTGGCCTCTTACACCTGACGGCTGTCCGACCCCACACCTGCCCGGGGGCCTGCCTCTGGCAGTGACTGCACCAGCAGGGCCACGGGCCGCCAGGTCATGCTGTCAGGATCACTCCTCTCCTGTGGCTGCAGGGAGAGCAGACGGCGGGAGCGCCCTATGCTCCGTGTGACAGTCTGAGGACGGAGGTGCCCCACGCTCTGTTGAATCCCACGGGGCAGCTGTCTCTGCCATGGCTGGAAGGTTGGCAGAACCCCCAGGCACGTGGGGGTCTATGGAGGACTGCACTTTTCCATCCCCGGCGGGACCCAACATCAGCCCCACCAGCCAGGTGACGGCAGAAGCCCCACTGATGTCCTCGGGGCCCCAGGTGCCCTGCTGGACCAGCATGCGGTTCAGCTGTCCCTCCTCCTGCCACTTGTGCGTGAGCGGCAGGGAACTCAGAAGTTCTTCCCTAAGAAAAGGTCAGAGACCCCTCTTCTGGAAGTGGGTCCCCAGGCCCCAAATCCCAGCTCCTCCCCTGTCTGCTCTCCAGCTGAGCCCTCCATGGGGTGTCGGGTTTCCCGGCCGGGTTAGGGGCTCCAGAAGCAGCTGCTCCAAAAATATGTTCTCCAGGTTGAACTGGGTGAACACTCGGGGACACTGGGAGGCTCAGGTGCAGCTGGAAACACCAACCCCCGCAAAGGTGGTGCCTGGGGCTGGTCAGACCAGAGAGAGGCTTAGGGCTGCCGCTGCTGGGGAGATGGGGGAGGCGGACACTTCTGGCCTCAGTCAGCAAACCCCAGGTCACAGGACTGGCCAGAACAGACACGGGAGATAAGATCAGGACGGACAGACAGAAACAGTTGGGCCTTGCGGCCCAAGAGGCAGAGCTGGGGGGTGGCAGGTGCTTAAAAAAGCTGCCGACCAGCCCTGTCCCGTCTGCCTGGGGCAAAGGGTGGGGGCAGCTTTGCACCAGTTGCCATTGTCTGGAGACGTTCTTGGGATAAAGAAAAGCCAAGAGGGGTGGCCACCAGAGTCAGTCTCATCCTCAGACCCCGACACCCTCCCCTCATCCTGGACATCTGGTCCCCGGCCAGCGACATTCAGGTGGTGACCAGCCTGGGCCCTGGCAGTGACCAGATGGCTGGAGGGTGGGGCCGAGATCTGGGTGCCGAGTAAACAAGCCAGGCCCGAGGTCTGGGCCTCTCCAGGCACAGGCTGCGGATTGCCAACCTCTGACCCGACCGAGAGAAGGCAGGGCTCTGGGAAGGTGCAGTTACGGTGGCAGGACACCAAATCTCCGCCAGTGCGCACGTCCACTGCGGGGGCCCTGGAGAGCCCTGCGAGGTCAGCGGGTTCCATCCAGGTACAGCTTACAGGCTGGGTCTCCTGACCCAGCCGGGTAGATCTGGCCAGACCAGCCTCCGCCCTCCTGCCTGGGAGACAGCAGCTCAGCCACGGCCATGCAGGTGGCCTGGCGGCGGGCTGGTCGTTCACTGCTGGCAGCTCCGCTGACTCCCGGAGGCCCGGTCATCTAGGACACCAGACACATTCCCGACTTGGACGGGGGGGTTGCCTGCACAGAGACCCCCTTCATGTCATCTGGCATCTGCCCGTCAGAGCGCCACACATTCAGCTCCCCAAAGACACCGGTCTCAATCATCTCCTCTTGCCAGGGGACGGAGCAGGTGCCAGTGGCAAACTCTTGGAAGAAGTCTGTGTCCGCTTTGTCAAAGACCACCCCCTTGACCGTGGAAAAGGCCCCCACATCCTGGATATTCTTTGCGTAGACGGTCCTGGAGTCCGGGGTGAAGGGAGGCACGAGCAACCCTGTTGGGAGACAGGAGACACATCTGCCTCTGCGGCGGGGCCCCAGCGGCGGGGCCCTGGGTGGCGGGGCCCTCGGCAGCGGGGCCCTGGAGGTAACAAGGAGAGTGACACTGGGGCCCCCCGGGCCTCCTAGGGCGCTGAGTGAGCTGGAGACCCAAGTCCAGTCTGGACGGCACTGCCTCTCGCCAGTACTCCCAGGGCCCCATCATGAAGGTCAGCGTGTTCTCGGCGGCACCGCCTCCCCCCACTGCCGCACCCACCTTCCTTCTCTGCAGACCCCCGTGCCGGCCTCCCTGTCTGCAGGTCGGACACCAGGACCCCAACTCAGAACAGAACTGCTCGCGCCTCTCACACCATTCCTCCCCTGGGCACAGACCCCGGGCTGGGTCCACCTGCCAGAGAGTTGCAGGGGCCTCGGGACTAACCTCCGGGCTCCACAGTTCTGATTCCTTGAGCTGCCTGACCTCCCCAATCCTGGGCTGGGCTGGGCAGCTCTCCCACCTTCAGATCAGCCAGAGCAGCCTCTGCTCTCACCCTTCCTGCAAAAGTAGCTTCTACTGGGGCAGCGAATGCTCATTGCCATGTCCCTAGGCTGTGAGGTCACATGCTCACAGACCGCAGGCTCTGAGGGTTGACGCGCTTCTCTCCCGAGGACACACGTGCACACACGCACACGCACACAGGTATCTTGGATGTGACTTGACAGCAAATGCTGGTTGAATGGATGAGTTTCTCCCAAGCAGGTGGCTAGAGAAATGCCACCTGGACTTGGGTCATGGGCTCCTTCAAGGAAGCGCCCAGCACCTCTGATTCAAAGGCGTGTCAGCAAGTTTCCCACACGCCCCATCCAACCTTTGCTGGCCTCCGGGAGTTCCCCAAGAGACCCGGGGCGCAACGGGGTGAACAGAGAACTGGATGTGGTGCTTCCGGTCAGAGAGATGGTGGCAGGGGGAGCCCCAGCCAGGTGCCCGCCCTGGGAGGTGGCGCTGAGCTGCCAGATGCCAGTGGGACAGAGGGTCACCTAGCAGACCCGCCCCAGGCCCGAGGCACACAGGCAGGACCCTACCGGCCTCCAGCTGCCGCCAGCTGATGTCCCTGAAGAGGGGGTCGGCACGGAGCCCGTCACAGCTGCCGTCTCTGAAGCCCAGGCGCGTCTCGGGGTCCTTCTGCAGCAGCGCCTCGCAGAAGCCCCTGCTGGCCTGGCTGAACTTGTCGGGGTAGGTGACTGCCTCCTCGAGGATCCTCTGCTTCAGCTCCTTGGTCTCCACCTGCACCGCGGACGCACTGTCTGTCAGCCGTGTCACCCCGGCCCGGCCCACCGGGGTCGCCCGAGCTGCCACAACAGCCCCAGACACGGCTGCACTGATGCCGCCAGCCCTGCTTTTGGGAGGGAGCCTGCACCAGCCTCCCTGCATGTCGGCCTTTAAAGGGCCTAGAACCGCCGGTTGGGCGTGAAACCGCGCAGGTGAACCTTGCACTCACATAACCTTTCCCTCCCGACCAAGGAAGAGAGGAACCTGAGGGAGAAGCCACCTGACAGGCCCGAGCTGGCATAGGGGCCTGGCGGCTGACGCCCACGGGGTCCCTGCTGCCGTAGAGAGCAACGGAGCGAAACTCAGAGCCACAGGACTCACTCCAGCAGGTCAGCCACCAGGGAGCTGCCCGGAAGCCTCCACCCCACCTCAGCCAAAGGCTGACCGATTCCGCTCCCAGCCAGTCAGGCTCACTCTCCCTAAAACCTCAGAGAACTGGGATCACCCAGAGGTGCCCTCTGGGGCCAGGTCCTGTCATTCATCATTAGAGATGGGTTCAAGACTGGTCCATGTCGAGGGTGTAGCCAATGGAGGGACCGTGCACGGATGGACCACATGCAGTGGGGCCACATACAGAGGGAACCACAGATGGACCACACACTGGTGGGCCACGTGCAGTGGGACCACATGTGGAGGGACCACAGGTGGTTCACTATGTACTTTGGGGCTGAGCTCCTAGAAGGGTAGTTGTGCTCATTTTCACACAGAAAACAGGGACCTGTGGGCCCAGTGAGGGCTCTGAGGTGGAGCTTCTATGTGGCCTGAGGCTGACGTGGCCCCCGTACCATTTTGCTTTATTTTGCTCTGTGAGCTGTTGCAGGTCGGGGAGAAAACTGTTACTAGAATTGAAGGCTGAGGTGCAGGCACACACAGTGACACTACGCATTGGTCACAGAGGGGTTTCACTCCTGAAGACTGGGGACTTTGTTCCCATACTGTCTCAGGGAAAGGGGTGGGGGCTGGGGCGGGGTGGGGGCCACACGAGGAGGTCCAGGCAGAAGAAGTGACTGGTGTGACATCCAGGCAGGCTGTGCGGCTGTGGGTATGGACAGAGAGGAGCTGCGTCTAAACTGCCGGTCACGCCAGGCCCCCTCACGCCCTGTGACGCCCCCACAGACAACCCGCAGGTCTCTGAGCTGGGTCGGCACCGGGCTCAGTGGGCCCAAGGAAGAGGCCAGTTTGGTCCTTTAGTTTTGAACATTGATGGAGCCTCTGTATCATGCATTCAGGGTTCTGCTGGGCTGGAGCAAAGCGCCTGGGGGGTGTGGGGCTGCCACACAGGAGGGACGGGGGACTGGGAGAGGCAGGGCACAGCTGCTCCCAGCGTCCACCCCTGCAGGACACCCAGGGAGCCTGCTATGTCTGGAGAGGGCCGTCTGCGGGGTTGGGGTGTCCAGGTTCCTCCCTCCTGACCTGGTCCTGAGTGTCCAAGGAGTCATAAGATGGCATCACCATGTCCCCTCCTCTGCCCAGGAAGGACTGACCATAAGAAAGCTTAATGTTCCCCTAAAAGGAGGGTCACCAGGTCACTGCGGGGACACTGCTCCCATGACTCACACACACCCGTGGAGCTGGTGCCAGGACAGCCACGGGGACACTGGCTGCCCACCTCCTACCTTCTCTCCGCGGGCTCGGAAGGGTCCTCTGGCTGCAATCATCTCGTACAACGTGACCCCCAGGGCAAAGTAATCCACAGAGAAGTCGTACTCCTCCCCCCGCAAGAGCTCCGGGGCCATGAAACCTGCGACAGGAGCGTGGAGTGACTCAGGGACACAGTGCACGGCAGGGCACTCACCTCCCAGAGCGGGGGCCTCGCACGGAGACACGTGGGGCTGCCAGTGCCCGGAGCCCCTCCACCCCCAAGGAAGCACTCCCCAGATGTGACAACCAGACATCTGCCGACACTGCCACTGCCGAGCGTCCCCTTGAGCACAGCTGCTGGGTGGGACCCCCACAGCAGGCGGAGCAGCGTCTCAGGCTCATGCAGGACCTGGGGGGGCGGGGGTCAGAGACGGGTGCTCAGGCTGCTGCCTGAAGGACACAGGAGGGGAGGCGGAAGCCTCCTTGTTCCAAAGAGCCGTCCAGGTGCCGCATGGCCCGTCTGCTCCACACCACGGGCTGGGCTCCACAGGGTGAAGGATGACACCCCCAGAGCCAGCTCCAGCCTCCATCCCCAAGTGCCCGAGGAGAGGCCAGCCCGGCGCATGGGGCAGGCGGACGGCAGCGTCAGCCTCGGGGCTGCAGTGCGCTCCCCTGGGGCTGGGGCAGGCACTGGCGCTGGGTGCCGGGGCGGCTTCTCTGCTGGGAGGACGTTAGACACTTCTCCCCAGAAGCAAAGCTAACTGTGCCCATGTATTGGCAGCCCTCCCTGGTCCTCCTGTGTTCACCCGTGTTCACGGCAAGTTCCCGGGAGGGAGGTGGCTGGGCCACTGGGCCCACGCTGCTGGGACCGCAGGACCAGTTCTCCCAGAGAGGTTACAGAGGGCAAACGCCACCACGCCTCCCGGCCCTGAACGCAACTCTGTGTGCTGTCTTTTCAGGGCAGTGCGTGACTGTCCTGACCACTCTGACTTGGGGAGAGACATGGTCAACTCACCACAACTTCTCCAGGAAAACGGGGCTCAGGGGGGCCGCTGACCACAGAGACACCCCAGCCCCCTGGCACGTCTAGTTGGCTCCCTGCGCCCGGTCCGAGGACGTCTGTCTCCCAGGTCTCACGTGGCAAACATGCGTGTGTGTGGGTGCGTGGACGCCAGCTCAGCTTAGTGCTACCCTTCCAGGTCCACCCTCCTCCCTGGGGGGACCCCGTCTCCTCGCACCCTGCGGGGCTGGCAGGGTGTGCCACCCCACCTGGGTGGATTGTGGCTGACCTGGTGCAGAGCTGCAGTTCTGGGGGGCCTGGGCTCAGGGTGGGGGGGCTCCCCGGCTTCGCTGGATGCCAGGCCCTCTAACTCACACCCCAGCTCCAGCCCTGCTACCCGCCAGACCCTTGGCAGGCCCCTCCTGGTGTTCAGAGCCGCCAGGCAGCATGGCAGGGCCGTGGCGCCCTCTAGCGGCCGGCGGGGCCTCACACAGCAGAGTCAGCCGCACGGGGCTTCCCATCCAGGTTCTGCTGGGGGCTCTCTGGGACCTACAGATCCGAGTCCCCGGGCGAGAGCCCACAGGTGTTTCTGTCCGCGGGCACACCCGGGAGAGGAGCCAGAAAAGGCAAGACAGGACCTTTTCCTAAAAAGCCACACACGGGGACAGGCCCGCAGTGGCGACAGTGCAACCCCTCACAGGCCCCACGGCACGTGGCTGGGAGCATCTGGGACAAACAGACCCAACCGGCCCACAGGCCACTTTCTCCCTGAGAACCAAACATGGGGGAAGGAGATTAGCTAAGAAACCCTGCACCCTCAGGAATGTGGAGGGCGTGGGGCTGCTGTGCCGGTGCGAGTGTGAGCCTGCCAGGAGCACCGCCTCCCTGCTCCGGAGTCTCTGCCCTGCTGTCTGTGCCCCCGGGGTGGGGAGGGGAGGGTGCCCTGGGGGGCGCATGCACTCAGTCACACACACAGGCACACACAGAGACGTGCACACACACACAGTCACTTGCATGCACACAGGCACACACAGACACAAACGTGAACACACACACAGGCACACACATAGTCAGATACATGCTCACAGACATACACACACACGGACACACAGGCACACTCACACGTGTACACTCAGACATGTTCCTGCACATGCACACACTCATACACATGCACACATGCTCTGGACGAGGGCAGCCTGGCCCCCTGCAAGACCAGCCCCCCCGCCCACGTCCACCCTTGGCCACATGAGGTGGGGGCCCCATGGCCCCCAGTCTCCCCCCCGGGAGGCTTCCCAGTGGAGCGTGGGCTGGGGAGGCGAGCTCTGCCCCCTTGCCCTGCGGTGTCTCACTCAGTGCAGACCATCAGGGTCCTCCCTTCGCCAGGCGCTGGGGAGCCTTCAGTCAGAGGCACAATGGGATTTTGGGGCGAGTCTGAGGGTCCTCCCTGAGGTGGGTGCCCTCCCACTGGCCCTCTACCCCCTTGGGGGAAGGGTAGCAGCTTCCCTACAACCCCCGCCCCCACCATGCCGCCCACCCTGGCCACAGGACCCCAGGACCCCAGGCCTCGCCCCCACCCCCACCACTGTCCCCTCTCTTGCTCTCAGGTCGTACCCGGGGTCCCTGCGTAGCCCTTGGTCTTGGTCTGCCCGTCCTTCAGCTCCACGGCCAGCCCAAGGTCAGAAATTCGGACATTGCCTGAAAAGCAAACGTGGGCTGAAGTCACATGTGGCTCCACAAGACAGAGGTGCCCGGGGTTCCCAGAGCCAAGGCCAGCCTCTGCACACACGTGTGCACGCATGGGCACACATGCTTGCACACGCACACCCGGGCAGGCCCCACTCCCCAGTCCTGCTGTAGAAGGACCTATAGCTGGATTCGGGGCAAGGTCCACCCCAGCTCAGCCTCCCCATCTCTGCCTTCCCGAGCTCTGCAGCCTGTGGGAATGTCCGTGTCTGTCTGACCTGGTGACAGAAAGGGCTGAAGGGAAACCTATGTGTCCGGGATTTCCCGAGAGAACCCCAGCTCAGCTCCTCACCGAGCGCAGAAGGAAAAGAACGCCAGAGGGCGGGTTTGGCCAGAAACTGTCAACCATTTACTAACAGTCCCACACATTGTCCACATCCTAGTCACGCACCAAACTGCACCCCAAATCCATCCAAAATCTCCCTGTGCGGACAGTCTCGTTCTGTCGCAAAACAGCTGAATGAAAAATAAACAAACTTGAGATGAGTCCTGGTGCCGTTTAGAAACTTAACAAGCATTTGTCAAGGTCGGCCCACCCCCTACCAATGACCAGTCAGGCCACAGAGGTGAACCTGGACAGGAGGAGGGGGAGGGGGAGGGGAGGCCCGGCGGGGAGCCGCCTCACCGTCATCGTCCAGGAGCACGTTCTCGGGCTTGAGGTCTCGGTAGACGATGCGGTGCCGGTGCAGGTGCTCCAGGCCACTGATGATCTGGGCCGTGTAGAAGATGGCACGCGGCTCCGGGAAGCCCGGGTTCTCCTCATCCACATTGTAGATGTGGTACCTGCGGGCAGACCACGAGGAGGCCTGTGCCTCTCTGGCACGACTGCAAGACCTGTGCCTGTGGTCTTGACGGAAAGTAAAGTCTCAGGAGAGCAGGGAGGCCGCAGCCTCCCATGCGCCGTCAGCAGAGCGCCTGTCATTCTAGCCTCAGGGTCCAGCCTGCGGAGCCTGCAGCAGAGCCAAGGCCCCGCGGCGGCCCGTGTTCGCATCCTTACAGCCCCCTCCACCGCAGCGGTTATAGGGAAGACGCAGTGTGGCCGTCCTCACCCCATCGCCCCCACCCCGGCCCATGGGGCCTGGGAAACAGGCCGCACAGCCACTGCACGGTCACCAGCCGAAGGAGTGGCAGAGGGGAGAAAGGCAGCCCATCAGGTGTGAGTGGTCACCACAGAGCCCAGGACGCATCTTGGCCTTGCACCAGACATGCAGACCCTCGTGGGCCTGCAGCAGGATGCCCCTCCTGCCCCACCCCAGGTGGTGTTCACATCTCACAGAGAAGCAAACCTAACAAATGAATTATTCAAACTGGACAGCAACCAAGGAGGGGAGAGGCAGGCGGGAATCACAAAGAAATGAGAAAGAAATCCTCAGATCAGCTGGAGCAACAGCGTGAGTGGCTCTTACGTGGCATAATGTTTTGGTGGGGTGCGGGGTGGGGCGGGTACGCTCTAGTGCAGTGCAGCCTGGCAGAACATGATACAATGTGGTGCAATGCAGTGCAACGTACAGCGTGGCATCAGGCAGCGTGCTGTGGTATCGTGAGCACGGACGGTGCACAGCAGTGTAACACGGTCAGCACGGCGCAGCGCAGCAGTGCACAGCACGTGGCCTGAGTAGCGCAGTACAGCACAGTGCAGTCTGCTGTCGTGGAGTGTACTGTGTGTGCGGCAGCATGGTGCAGGATGCTGCACCACAGCACAACACAGGGCACAGCGCTGTGTAACAGCGCAGCACCACACCGCAGCGCATAGAGTGCAGTCTGACGCAGCGTAGGACAGTGACGGAGTACGTGGCACAGCGCAGTATAGCGCAGAGCATGTAGCATCACCTGGCGCGGTATTATGTGGTTCAGTGCAATGCAGCACAGAGAGCAGAACGCAGAGCGGTACGAGATAGCAGTGCCGTGGTGCGGTGCAGCAAGAGCGGGAGAGTGCACGGCAGCCTACAGCGCACAGCAGTCTACAGCGCGCTACCGTGTAGTGCAGTATAACACACTACAGTGCAGTATAACGCAGCGTAGGGCTCCAGCACGGCGCAGCACAGAGCAGGTGCGTCCTCGACAGCCTGACGCGGTCAGCGTGGGGCGGTGTGATGTACCCCACGCTCCTGGCACTGTGCCGCATCGCATACTGCAGCGTGGTCAAAGGTAGGGCGGTGAGCGTCACTACCACTTTTGCGCTTTGAGTCAGGCTGTTTGCCCTTCCCGGACCCCTGGCTTCTCTTCCAGAACTTGCGTGGGTTGTGCCATCAGGCCTCAGACCCTTGTCGGGAAAAGGGAGCTGACAAGCTTACCTGGCAGGGTCTTGGCGCCAGTGAGCGCAGAGGGGAGGACAGGGGCGCAGCGTGGCCCCTCTTGTGAGAGGGGCGTGTGGCAGTCTTCCTAGTGTCCCAGAGTGTGGACTTAGTCTCCACAGCAACCTTTGAGCACCAGGATTTCGTCTCCACCCCCACTTTGCAGACCAGCACTCTGTAAGGCCAGGTTGCCCAGCTCACAGGTGGGCCTCCCCTCGGAGAGCAAGTGACCCGACTTCCCCCAGGAGTCCAGGGCCCTCAGGTCTCTGGCAAACACAGGCCCCGCCCAGCAACAAGGCCCTCTGCCTCCCTCTACCTCCCTCTGCCTCCCTCTGCCTGTGACCGGGTGACCGCCAGGCCACAGCTCCCGAAGTCGGCCACATGGTGCCCCAGCTCTGCAGTCATCCAGAGCGTGGCATTGATGAAGCTTCTCCACGTTGGTTCCCCCCTCAGAGAGCAAGGCCCTCAATCCCTTTATTCATCCGTCCACAGACCAGCACCTGACCCACAGCCGCTGCTGCCCACCCAGTCCCCTACCATCCCCCAAACCCCTCATCCACAGGACCGGCCAACGACAGTCCCCCCGGGGACCTGCACTTTGCTGGGACTGAGGACACACCATTTGAGAACCAGCAAACAGGAGTCCAGAGACAGACTTGGATGGGGGCAGGGCTTTCCCTCGTGGCCCCCGGGCCCTCGGCTCGTGGGAAGCAGCCCCCCTGGGCTCAGGGACCCGCACTCCACACTCGGCTCCGACCTCCCGTCCCGGCCCCCACGTTGGAGAGAGAACCTTTTACCTTATGTCACCTCCATTCATGATGGTCATCACCAGACAGAGGTCGGTCTTGGTTTCGAAGGCATAGGCCAGAGACACTATGAACCTGCTGTGGACTTTGGCGAGAATCTTCTTCTCCACCATCGCGCCCTGAAAATCAGGGTAGGCACCCAGACTTAGGAACGTGATGCCGCCAAAACGGCCGAGTTCCACGAGCCAGAAAACGTCACAAATAGAATCAGAGCTGCAGACAGATGCTGGAAGCAGTGGCACGAAGCAACTGCACGTAACTCAGAGACACGCTTCACACGCCCCGCTCCACGCCGGCAGGGTCACCAGCAAGCCCGTCACGTGCCAGGACTTCAGGCTTCCCGGAGCCTCCAGCAAGGGGGCTCCCGCCACCCGGTCTTACGAGTGCAGGTGAGGGTCCCAGCAGGCCCCCGGCAGCCTGTCGGGCGCTGACCTCCCCTTCCAGCCCTTCCTGCTGCGATCCCAGCCTGTCCTCCCCGCCAGGCCTCTGGACACAAAGGTCAGCCAGAGTCCACCGGCCAGGGCCCCCCAAGCCGCTCCACATCCCTGTTCATGGTCCATATGCATTGTAAAGCCCCTGAAGTCCATTTAACGAGTCTGTTCGAGATGGGCTGGGTTAGGAGAAAGTGTCCTTCTGAGGGAGGGGCTCCCCGTGCTGGAGGAGCCCTTCCTACCGCCGTGTGGGGAGTTTCAGGTGGATTTTACTTCGTGAAAGCTCCCTAAGGGTCCTGAACTCGGGACAGAGCAGCTGCTGTATCCTAACTATGGCCTGAAATTTACGGTGGATGCCACGTAGGCACAAGGGCAGAGCATCGTGCAACGGGAGGCCCCGCGGTGCCCGCTGTCTGCCCGCAGCACGGTCTGCTCCGTGCAGAGGGAACGGGACGAGGGCCTGCGGGACGAGATGCCCACTGGGAGATGGCTCCTGAGATGCTAAGCCGCCTCCACGGACCCTCCCAAGTGGAGCCTGACGCCAATCGGAGGGCAGACCCCCTCAGAGCACCTGCCTCCATCCACTCCCGGGCCAGCACCACGGAGCCTCCTGCACCAGCTCCCCGTGCCGCCTCCTCGGCACTAGCCAGGGAAGATTCCAGAAAGCCAGAGTGGAGAGGAGACCGCGCAGGAGGGACCAGTGCCGAGCCCAGCAGGACGAGCTGAGTCCCAGCGCGGGAGGCCACACACGGCCTACAGCCCCCTCCAGCCCGGGCTTGGCAGCCGTGCAGACAGGCTGACTCGGACGGACAAGGTGCACAGGATGGACATGCCACCCAGGGCTGAAGCAGGTGCCCCGCAGGGTGGGCCTGCCCACCCGCCCACCTGCCTGCCACGGCTGCCCACCTGGTACCCCTTCCTTTTCTTCAGCCGCTTCTTGTTCAGCTTTTTACATGCGTACATCTTGCCGGAGGCCTTCATCTGGCAGGCCGACACCTCCCCAAAGCCGCCACGCCCCAGGACCCTGAAGTCCAGGAACCAGTCCTCCCCCATGGGCTGGGCCTCCAGCCACTTCCACTGCAGGAACCGCAGGAAGTGCAGGCTGCCCAGGAACTCCTGGAAGGGGGCCCGGCTCAGGTACTCCAGGGTGGCCTGCAGGAGGGGCTGGAAGGGCCCGTCCTCGCCGGCCACTGGCCCCTCCCTGGCACGCGCCACCGTCCCCTCGTCCAGGAAGCTGCAGAAGAGCTTGGCCTGGGGGTCCAGGTACTCGGCCCGGATGGCCTGGGCCTTCTGCGGCCGGAGGTCGTCATCGGCCAAGTCGTAGTCCTCGACATCCTTCCAGAGCCCCAGGGCCGGCACGTGCCTCTCGTCCGCCCTCAGGAACTGCTGGAAGAGCCGCTTGCCGATGGGCTGCTCGGAGCACACGCTGGGGAAGTCCAGGTCCAGGCTCTCCCGGAGCCCCTCGCACTTGGAGAGCGGGGGCAGCTTCAGCCTGGCCAGGTACCTCCTGTCCCGGGAGGACGGGCCGCCGCTCCCGTCAATGCTGCCCCGGGCGGCGATGAAGGCCGAGTTGGCCACCACTGTCTCGAGGGCCCCGAAATCCATCCTGGGGCCCACCTCCCTCCCGTCGCGTCAGGCACCGCGTCCCGAGCCGGCCCGAACCGCTGCCCTTGGTCTGTGGCCCGCGCCTGCCCTCTGGGGATGGAAAGTTGGCCCGGCCGCAGCCCCGGGAGCCCGGCTGACGCAGCTCAGGCTAAGCCCGCCCGGCCGGAGTGGAGGACGCTCAGGGCGCAGCAGGTGCCAGAAAAAGACAATCCCTAAGCCGCTCCAGACGGATTAGAGCAGCCGCCCTGTCTGGCTCCTCCCCTCCTTCCCGCGGGGAAGGACACACCCCCAACGGCCACACCACGCGGGAGCCCAGAGCCGCCTGTCGGCCCTCGGACCCAAGTCGAAGGGCCGGACCGTCCACCGGCTTCCCCGTGGGGGCACGAGGCCCAAGTGAAGGGAGGGGCCGGGGACGTGAATTCACAAAGACAGCTGTGTTTCCCCACGAGGCTTCGCTTTTGTCCCTAGAAAAACAGCAAGTGGGAAGAAAACCAGCTATGCTAGGGGTTGAGGAGTGACCACCGGCCAGGGGGCCAGTCAGCCTGCCAGGACCAAACTCCACCCCGCGCTGACACTGAGAGCAGCTGTGTCACCATGACCAACGGCCTCAAGTAGCCCCGGCACTGGCTGAGGGATCAGCCCCCCCCTCCCCTGGGGAGTGCTGGCAAAGCCGAGACACCGAGAAGCCAGTGAAGGCAGGGTGAGGAGCAGGAGGCCCCCAGCTGCACCCAGGGCTGAGGTCCCACAGAGAGCGAGGGGGGTGAAGAGGCCAGGGACACCCTGGGGGACAACACCTGGGACACACCACCTGGGACACACCTGGGGCACATGTGGGGGACACTAGGGACACACCTGAGACACAGCTGAGGCACACCCAGGGCACAGCTGCCCTTCCCCATGCCCTCTTCTGCGTCCCCTCCCCCCCAGCGCGTGTCTGGAGAAGGTCATTTTGATAACGAGTGTGCAGTGCACACACTTTCCCTATTGGGAATTCAGAGACTGAGTGTGGAAGATTTCAAAGACTTCCAGAAAGAACTCACCCTTTGCTCACTTCCAGAGCATCTCTGTCCTCTCCAGACCAGGGTGGCGTTTATTCCGGGGACACCAGCTGCTGCCCTGTGGCTTCAGGCCTGGGCACACTGGGTCCCAGGCTCGCAGGCTGTGGCCTATTAGACTGCAGCCCAGTGCAGCATTCCCTGTTTTTCCGGCCCTAAAATCCCAAAGTTGTGAATGGGAACAGTTAAGGAAAATGCAGAGGATTGGTCCATTAAGGAATTATGAGTTCAAGCTAAAATGGTGCAATTGCATCTGAACTCTGGGCTGTTCAATTTGCTGACAAACTTAATCATCCTGAAGAAAATGAGCATGATGGCTGGAGGGGTTTTCGTTATTCTTGGTCCCAAAGGAACCTCAAATTTGGCTGCACGGCTCCCTCAGCGGGAGGGCCTGGGAGTGGCAGTGAGGGAAACGCCTCACAAGGCCAGCGGTTGTGAGCTCCGTGTCAATGGAGAGGCCTCTGCCGCGCAGCGTCTTTGCCAGGCTGCCCTTTCTACCTGGCTGCAGTCGGATGCCCCAGGGAGCGGCTGTCACGGCCCCCACTGGGCAAACCGCCAAGGCCTCCTGGTTCTGGCTGCATCTCGAGACGGCCTGCAGGTTCAGGCCCCACGCAGGCTATCTCACCCAGAAACTCGGGGCTGGGATGGGCGCCCCGGGGACCCAGTGTGCTGCAGGGCCAAGCGTCCCCAGCCCAGAACCTGCCGTGGCCCCGCAGCCACCGCACAGCCCCCGAGAGCTCCAGGACCGTGGGGTCCCCTTGGCGCACAATCTGCATTTCAAAATCACGCCCAGGGAGTGGGGTGCGTTCCGTCTCTGGGCTGCACAGCTGTGCATTCCTCAGAGACACACGAAAAAGTCCTGAAGAGCCTAGCCCCCCGCCCCCAGCAACGGCTCTCAGAGACAAGAGCCCTGCCTGGGCACTGCCAGGTGTGCGCTCAGGGAGGGGCGCAGCAGGAAGGCAGTGGCGGGAGACCCCCGTGGGGCCGCCACCTCAGTCACCTGCTGCCCCTCGTCTCAGAGCCGGAAGCAGGTCAGCGACAGGTGAGAGTCGGGGTCCGGCCCGCCCTCCTGCTGCCTGCCCTTCACACCCTCCCGAAGGAGCGAGAGCGGGAAGAGCAGGGGCACCTGCGCGCAAGGAAGACTTTCTCCTTCGCCGCTATCAGAACAGACCAAGTCAGGGCCAAGGGCGTCCGGGGCTGGGGGCCGGCAGCGGGGCCCCGACCTGCCCAGGGAGAGGGTGGAGGCACCTGACAGCGGGAGGACCTGCCAGGGCTGCCCGATAGCGGCGGCGTGATAACGCCTGCCGGGCTCCCCTGGGACCGGCTCCGCCATGCCGCTGACCTCTGACGAGGAGACTATAAAACCCCGGACTTTCTCCTCCTGCAGGAGGGCTTCCAGAAGCAGGGCCGATGGCAGCGCTGCAGGAGAAGAAGTCGTGCAGCCAGCGGATGGAGGAGTTCCAGCGCTACTGCTGGAACCCGGACACGGGCCAGATGCTGGGCCGGACGCTGTCCCGGTGGGGTCCGTGCCAGCGGGGACAGGGCAGGGGTGCTGAGGAGAGGACAGAGGGCCCCCCGCCAGCAGCATGTGGCTGGCGGTCCTGGTTCCCGGGCCCTGCCACCTCCCTCAGCAGATGACCCCATCTCAGCTCTAGTACCCCCAACACCCGGCCCTGCGGGAGGTACTGCTGAGGACGGGCCCCAAAGCTTCAGCCTCAGATTTGAGAACAGCGCTTTTAAAGCTTGTTCCTAAAACTCTAATTTTTAAAAGACTTTTCAGCCAAGGGCCCAGGGCTCCTGTCAGGGCCAGGAGAACATGCTGGAACTAGACGGGGGTGGTTGCATGGCCTGTGTGTGGGCACACTCGGTACCGGGGAGCCGCTCGCTTGACGGCATGGCTCGGTGGGTTTCCCGCGTGTCCTCCCAAGACACGCAGGGAGCCGGGTCTGCACTGCCTCTCCCGCAGTGTGGATCAGCCTGTACTACGTGGCCTTCTACGTGGTGATGACCGGGCTCTTCGCTCTGTGCCTCTACGTGCTCATGTGCACCATCGACCCGTACACACCGGACTATCAGGACCAGCTCAAGTCGCCAGGTACGGTGCGGCTCCGGACCCTGCCTCAGGGCCCAGACAGGCCGCCCAGGGGCCCCCTGCCCCTCTCCAGCGGCGCCAGGGCTTCGAGGGGTGCACCTGGGTGTGGACAACCTCAGCTTCGTCTGGGGAAGGTGACCCAGATCATAGTCTGGCCTTGGCTTTGGTTCCGGTTATTAAAACAGGTGTCTGTGCCAGAGACGGTCTCGACACGGTGACCTTACATGCTGCTAAGCACAGAGACCTCTGAAGGGGAGGCTCTACGAGCCCGGGAGGACTGTCGTCTCGGGGAGGACACCCCCGCACAGCTGCCGGGAGCCTAGTGGGGGACGGCGGGGGGACCAGCCTTACTGAGCCCCACTTCCGTGGGAGCATCTCGCTCCCTCGACAGCAGATTAAACCCAGAACGGTGTCCTGTGAGCACAGGGGCTGCCCTCCGTGTGGGGAAGGGGCTGAGGCAGCACCAAACGAGAGAAGTTCGTTGGTGACAGGGACACGCCAGGGCTCAGACCGGGAGGCGGCACTTCCAAGTCCTGGGAAGGGGTTTGGACCCAGACACGGCCAACCCAGGGTGACCACAAAAAACAAACAAAAAGTGAGGGAGGGAGGAGGAGGAATGAAGGAAGAAAAGCTTTTTCCAGCACAGCCGCTCAGTGCTTGTACCAGCATCCCTAACTCTGAGGAAGACACCGGGGTCAGGTGACGGCGGCAGGGCACTGTGGCCAGGAAGGGGCAAGGGGTCCAGCCACCCCCAAGGACCTTCTGTAAGTCGTCGTGACCCCAGAACACGCTACTGGGTGTCAACTTTTAGAACCAGCCAACGTGGAGGATTTCAATGTACCTTCAGAGCAGAACGTAACAGACGACAGACTTGAGAACGCACCACCTCAGAGTCTGTCCACCACCCAGGCAGGCAGGAGAGGCCAGAGCACCGTGGGGCTGCGGCCACCACTGGCGCCCACGTTCCAGGAGGAGATGAGGCCAGGGAGCAGGCTGGAGTGGGAGGCGGGAGGGGAGCAGGGTGCTGGCCGACCCCACAGCCAAAGGCCTGGATGCGGCCAGATTCGAGGTGCCACGCTCTCCCCCCAGGGGTGACCTTGCGGCCGGACGTCTATGGGGAGAAAGGCCTGGACATCTCCTACAATGTGTCTGACAACAGGACCTGGACGGAGCTGACGCGCACCCTCCACCGCTTCCTGGCGGGTAACGTGTAAAATGCACTGCAGTCCTGCCTCCTTCTCTGAGACACCCCCAGGGCAGCTGCAGCAGAGGCCATGCCCGCAGGTGCGTCTGTCCTGCAGGCTACTCGCCGGCGTCCCAGGACGGCAACATCGACTGCACGTCGGAGAAGTACTTCTTCCAGGAGCGCTTCCTGGCCCCGAACCACACCAAGTTCTCCTGCAAGTTCACAGCTGACATGCTGCAGAACTGCTCCGGCTCGCCGGACCCCACCTTCGGTTTCGCAGAAGGAAAGCCGTGCTTTATTATTAAGATGAACAGGGTGAGTGTCGGGGTTGGAGGTGGCCGTGGAGAGGAGGGGCCGGGAGGTGGGCTGGGACCGAGGCTACAGCTGCCCCGTCCCCTCTCCCCTCACCCCTCCCACACTGAAACTGCCATCCAAACACGTGTGCACAATGGCTGAAGAGAAGCCGGGCCGTGTGCAGGCCCTGGGAGGCACCTGGGACCTGGGGACCAGCCCAGCGCTGGGCGCTGAGAAAGGCTGACCATCAGAGCACAGTGGACCACAGCAGCACGTCCATGTGGACACGGGGACCAGGGGACAGGGAGAGGTGACATCTCTGTGGGGACCTGAGGAGGGTGGGGTCTGGTGGGGGATGGGAGATGACCTGGCTCCAGGCCGGCATCTGAGCACTATTGTTAATTTTCCTTTCTAAGAGGCCGGGGTGGGTGCAGTGCAAACGTGCTCACATAGGTGGAGGACGGGGCACACGGCGAGGCAGGTGCTGTCCTGGGCTCTGGGCACGAGCAGGAGCATGGAGGCTGCGACTTCAGGAGGCTGAGACCTGCGTGAATTGGGAGAGGCACACGCGGCCCCAGGAATCTGCGTGGACCCTCCCGAGCATGGCTTGGACCCTCCCATCCAGCTCTGCTGCTGCCCCGGTGGGGGGGGGGGGCTCCTGGCTTTGAAGTAGGAGTAACACCCACAGGGTCCTTAGGACAGAAACCTGCCCCAGACCCTCCTCTGCACCCCGTCCTCACACCCACAGACGGGCGCAGAGGCCACGGCCAAGCTTTCCCTTCCAGATCGTCAAGTTCCTCCCGGGCAACAGCACGGCCCCCAGGGTGGACTGCGCATTCCTGGTGAGTGTGACCGGCCGGGAAGCCCACGGGAGAGCCCCCAACCCGTCAGGCTGAGCGCTCGGGTGTGCGAGCCGTCCCGGAGTGGCTTTACTGCGGGGAGAAGGACCCAGTGAGGGAAGCGCTGGACGTTGCTGTTCAAACAGCTTCGGGAGCAGCAAATCACTAACACGCTTCAGGATGCTGGTGGCAACTTAGAAAAACCAGCGCACTTCCACCGCACTCCTCTGTCCTTATTCACACGCTCACAAAAGCAGGCCCGATGACCCACGCTGCCCTTGCTGGGCAGAGTGTGTGCGTGGGCTGCCGAGAGCCGGCATTAATTCACTCCAGCTTTTCTCAAAACCGGTTTTTAAGCACAACATGGAAAACTAAATTTGTCTTCACCGCATGTTCTCTCAAGTGCGTTTCACAATTATGCCCTCAGCCAAGGCTCCAGGCTGCCAGCACGGACGCCCCCCGGGCATCACCAGCCCCGAAGCCTGCAGCCTACCCAGGCGCAGGTTCCTCTATTCGGTTTTCCTCTTCTACTTTTCTCGACCACACGCATAGGCCGACTTGAGATTGTAACAGACACCAAGGTCTCATTCCCCATTCTTGGACGAGCTCCAGCCGTCCAGCCGGCAGGCAGCCCGCCGACTCAGCGAAGGGAAGCAAACCCCACGGCAGCAGGCGGATCCGTCTCCAGCCGCGGCTAATTAGCTGGCCAGCCTCCCAGCTCCCATCCCAACGTTCTCAGCTCTGTCACCCTTTTTATCCCAAGAGGACTTAAAGTGGAAAAAAATACAAGCTCGATAAGTCACCAGGCCTTGCAGACTAACAAGTCACGGCCTTAGTGAAGAGTAGCTCTCGCTCACGCCAGCTGCACAAGGTGGCCACCTGCCCAGTGCACACATGCGGGTGCTCACACACACAAACGCACACAGAGACACGCGCACGGGTGCACACACCCGCGCGGACGTGCAGGCCCCTCCCTGCTCAGGCCGCGCCTCTCCGCCCCCAGGACGAGCACCCGCGCCAGGACGTGCCCCTGCAGGTGGCGTACTACCCGCCCAACGGCACCTTCAGCCTCCACTACTTCCCCTACTATGGGAAGAAAGCCCAGGTGGGTGCGCCCCTCCCCAGCAGCGGCTCCAGAGCCGCCTCAAACCCAGCAGTGAGCGACAGGGGAGAGCCACAACCGCGCCGCCTGTAAGAACGAGGCAAGGCGTGGCACAGCCCCCTGACCTCGCTCTCCAGGTGCTTCCAAACCCACACTCTCAAGAGTATCTGAAAATACATCATTCTTGTACAGAATAAATACCAAATCTGGTCTGTTACTTCCCAAGGGCCTCCCAACCCCTTTCAGACAACTGCCTCTTTCAAGTCATTTTCTCCAGATCTCTTGCTTTGCTCTCTGGTTTTCTTAATAGTAACTTTCATCTAATATAATTTGGAGGTGAATCCGCCATTGGTCTGTCCCCTCGAGGCAACTCTCCCCGTTTCTAGGCAAGGAGTCATTTTGTCCCAGGGCCTCCAGGGCCCACAGTGGGGCCAGCGAGCTGGGAGGTGCCCGCAGCTCTAGGGTCAGAGCGCCCCGCCCACGCCCACCAGGGTCCTGACCGACCATCTCCGTTTCAGCCCCACTACAGCAACCCTTTGGTCGCCGCCAAGCTTCTCAACGTCCCCAGGAACAGGGACGTTGTCATCGCATGCAAGGTCCTGGCAGAGCACGTGACCTTCGACAACCCCCATGACCCCTACGAAGGGAAGGTGGAGTTCAAGCTTAGAATCCAGAAGTGACGAGCAGGAGGCTGGCCCGGCCCGCGGGGGCACTCGCAGACCACCACCTCCTGGCCACCGGCTGCCACCACGCCCACCTCGCTGGAGCCGGCGCGGGGAGCAGACCGGCCTGTGCACCGCACTCTTGGCATTAGAATCAGACTAGGTCTCTACTCCTTTTTAGAGAGGGTTTGCAGTGCTGATAAAAACGTGGGGCCGACATGGTGACCCTAAGGCAGCAGCCGTCTGACCACCGAGACCCCGAGAGGACTTGTCCACCTGGACACCACTCTTCCTGCTGTAATTGGTTTTGTCTGTCTGTTACTATAGAGACTAGGGATGCACTGACGTGAAACACGGGGCTGTGGGCATTCTGGAGGCTTGCTTTAAAAAGTGCAATTCCTAAACTAAAAATCAAGTTTATTAAATTAAACTCACTCTTACTCTATAAAAAAGTAATGTCTTTCCTGATAAGGAGAAAGAACTGAAAAATCAAACACCTCTTTCTTTAAAACTTTCAATAGCAAGTCAGGGAAACCACAGGACAAAGCAGAACGGCTGTCACTTGAGAACACGCGGTTCCCGGGAGCAAGGGTGTCGCCAGCGCGGACGGACCCGAGCCCAGAGGCGGCCTCCCTTCCAACCTCCCGCCAGCCTCCAGGAGCATGAAGTCTGCAACGCTAACTCCTTGGAAAACACTGAGATGAGGACAATCCGTCCAGAGACAAACCTGCTCTCACCGAGGTCGCCTATTTTCACCCAAACTGGAGCTCGAGGCCCGGTGTCCTGACCCCAGACAAGCACCGGGGACACAGCCTGGGGCAGGCACCGGGCAGCACCCCACGGCTGCGGGACCCTGGGAGTGTGGGCGTCTCCACCACGTGAGAGCCCGGGGCAGATGCTCCTCCTTGCTGACCACCCCCCCGAGAGCCACTCAGAACCATCACATCAGGTCGGAAGTTAGGTCATCTCAGGTGTGCCATGACAAACGGCAGGTCAGAGGTCAGAGGTCTAGGTCACCCAGAAGTGACACCGAGGCTGGGATGGGGCGGGGCGGGGCGCAGGTACCTGCAAACGAATGAGGCCAAGGGGCTGACCCAGGCCGGACCCACAGATCCCATCTCACAGGTAAGGACAGAGGCCAAGGAGGCCCGAGTCCCGGCATCTGAGGGGCTGCGCGTGCTTGGGGAGGGAAGGGTGTGTGAGATCTCGGTCCTGGAAGCACACAGACCACAAACCGCTCCTTGGGAAGAAGTTCTAGAATTTTCTGCCAAGTCGCTGTTAAATACATGGGACAATCAGCACCTGGGGGAGGGGTGGCACAGGCTCTGGGGTCAGGGGTCAGAGGCCAGAGGCCGAGGTTCAAGTCTGGAAGTTTCTCCTCCCCAGTGGAGATGAGCCATTTCGCCTCACACTGATGTCACCAAAGCACCAGGCACACGGCAGGCACTCGCTGGGCACACGGCAGGCACAGGCTGGGCTCACGCGGGGCACTCACTGGGCACACGGCAGGCACAGGCTGGGCTCACGCGGGGCACTCGCTGGGCACACGCGGGGCACTCACTGGGCACACGGCAGGCACAGGCTGGGCTCATGCGGGGCACTCGCTGGGCACACGGCAGGCACAGGCTGGGCTCACGCGGGGCACTCACTGGGCACATGGCAGGCACAGGCTGGGCTCACGCGGGGCACTCGCTGGGCACACGCGGGGCACTCACTGGGCACACGGCAGGCACAGGCTGGGCTCACGCGGGGCACCCACGTGCAGGTGCTGGCATCTCCAGGAGCCGCTGTGCCAACACCCAGTCAGTACTCGGCCCATTTAGCCACAGGCCCTCCTGTTAGAAACTCAGCACTCACTACCTTTAATGTTTCACTCCTTACAAAATGTGACCTTTATAAACACACACATCCCCACAGAGCACCACAGGGACACCGGGGGCCAAAGGGTGCAGGCGGGGACACCCAGATGGCGATGCTCCGAGATGACAGGGCCACGGCCAAGCACCCACCAGGAGAAGCAATGAGGAGATGGTGCCAGAACCTTGTCGCCTGCCCAGGATGGCCCCGAGAGCAACATGACCACCTAACCAGCAGTCACAGGCCCCCTCGCCCTTCAGAACCAGCGGCTGTCATCCTGGTGGGACCCGCCCAGATGCACTGGAGGAGGACGCAGCAGGGTGCAGAGCCCAGGAGAAGCCGGGCTGGCCGCACGTCCACCTGCATGTGGCGCTGAGACTCCCCGGCCCTCCGTCCCACAAGCCACAGGACAGTCGGAGTTACAGTCACCATCAGGAGGAAGGGGCTCCGGCCACAGCCTGAGGGACGCCCGCCCCTGCTCAAGTCCACAACCGTCTCCTGAAACGTTCACAGATTCACTCAACCAGCTCGAATAAACCACTTAATTCTATCTTGCCTTCCAATCTTACTCTTTTCCAAGAGTCAAATCCATAAAATCTGTCTCATCTTTCAGGATCCAGAAGAAAGGCAGTGACTCGGCCTGGTGATCTCGCCATGGCTGCGTCACCGTGAGGGCACCCCCGGTGCTCGGTAACCCTGTGGGACATGTGTGCACAAAGGTGACATTTTATAGGGAGTAAAGCATGGTAGGTGGTGGGCACTGTTCCCCTGAAAACAAGGCGAGCAGGAAGGCAGGCATGAGCCCTCTGCCCAGCCCCGGCCACCGGAGAGGGGGCGCCGCCCTGGCTGCATCCCCAGGACCGCCTTGGGCAGCGGCCGAACTCCTTCCCACGGTGGTGGAGAGGCGAGTCCCAACAGCGCCCCTGTATCAGAGGGACTCGCGGCTTGTTTAAAATGCACACACACGCTTCATTAATAAAAACCAACGGTGCCGAGTTAAACAAGTCAGACAGTTAAAGTCTCTTTATTCCACAAAATATTACAGAAAAGTTTATTTGTGTTCCAATAAAAAGGCTTGTTTAGAACAGGCAGCTAACAGCAACGGTGCAGTTAACGGTTCTTTGTGAGTGAGTTTTAAAAGAGACTACTGCCTGTCCTGAAATTCCTGTTTCTTTTTATAAAAAAACAACTATTAAAAATGATTGACAAGTTCTGAGTTAAAAAACTGTTAAAACATCCTCTATATTTAATTTCAATTTTATAATAGATTACAGAAAGATGCTTGCGAAACAAATACAACATTTGTTTCAGTACATGTCTTTAAATGATAGACTTATAAGTATGTAAACAACTATGTAATAAAAAGTCTCCAAACGCTGCCTGTAAGAAATCAGGCGAATTTACCATAAGCAATAAACCATTCCAAGCTTTCCAGAGTTTCCACAGCTGCACCAGCACGGCAGTAAACTTCTACCAAACCAAACAAACAAAAACAAAAAAGGAACTTTGCAATGTGTTTGCTGCAACGCAGAGCAAAAACAAAGTACAAACCCGATGGAGTCACACGGTCAATATAATTTAAGGGAAATGAGGTCGTAAGGAAAAGGCAGGGGAGCAGAGCCGGGCAGGTCGCGATCGGGGCCTCACCAGGCGGCACTCGGCACTGGGCGGAGGCCATCCGTCTGTCCTCACCAACGATGGGTGGAGCCCAGCTTCCTCAGCAAACCCAGCAAGAGTCCTCAAGGGGCAACAGAAGCTCTGAATTTAAAGAAACAGCAAACGAAAACAGAAAATCCTAAAGCAGCGGAGGCTGCGCGTCAGCTGGCTGCACCAGGCCAGCCGTCCAGACCCCGAGGGTCCAGACCCCGAGGACAAGCCCACGCCGCTCGGAGGCGCACGTTGAGTCCTGCGCTCGCCAAGGAGGCCAAGAGCCAGCCGGCTGCTCCGCAGCTCCCCTCCCAGCGCCGCGCGGCTCAGTCCTCCTCCTCGTTCTCGATGAAGGCGTCGTCCTCCTCGTCGTCCTCCCCGACGCAGGACACGGGCGTCTCCACCCTGGACCCGCTGTACTGCGACCCACTGGAGCTGGTGGCCAGCATCCCGTCCGCGCCGTTGGCTAGGTCACTGCAGGGACGGGAGGTGCACGAGGTCAGCGGCCGCACCAGGGACGGCGGGCGGCGGGGTGTCTAGGGCACAGTCAGGAGCGGGGGCCTCACGTAGCACGGAGTCCAGCACCCGTGGCCCCGTCACCCTCTTGCGTCCAAAGCAAGGGGACCCAGCAGGACCCCAGCAGTGAGTCTGCTCCCGTTCAAGTCTCGTCAGAAAGAAGACTGCAGGTGCACAAATCGGAAAACCTCCGGACCCCCGGGAAGAGGCGGGGGCAGGGGAAGAAAAGGCCCTGCCCGAAAAGGATGACCCGGGACCCTCCACACGAGGCCCCCGACGGCGGTGCCAGGGAGGGCCCAGTGAGCTGTGCGTGCACACGTGCACTCGTGCGTGGACAGGCGCGTGTGCCAACAACGCCCCGGCCCCTCCGGCGTCTGCGCCACGTGACAGTGAGCTGAGACCAGCGAGTCTCACGCAGACGCCCTGCAGCCCACACCCCGGCCCGGCTCCGGGGCCCCACTGTGCTCACAGTTTGTGGATCAGCGCCTGCTGATGGTCAGCGGGGAGCCCTGGGCAGTGGGAGCCAGGGATGCCTGGCCCCCCACACGCTGGTCCTCGGACGAGCGTCTGGGACCCGCCCATGCCTGCAGATGCCCCCAGGAGCCTCACCCCATCTTTGGTTGTCACAACTGGGGGGGTACTGGCATCTGAGGCCGTGGGTGCAACCCAAACCCCACGAGGAGCGGGGCAGTGCTCACCACAAAGCGCCATCCAGCCCGGAAGGTGGGGGCCCCGGCCTGGAATGGAGGGGGTTTGAGAGCCAGGGTCCTGGTGAAAGATCCCAGTGCAGCGCCCCCGACGTGGGGTCAGCGGGCCCAGCGGTGGTCCGGGGCCCATGCCCACCACAAGGCGGGCTAAAGTCACACGTCATTTCAGCATCTCAGCACCCGAGGTGAACGGCAAAGAGGTTTTCTAAGAAACACCAAGTATGGAAAGGACGTCGACCGAGAATTAAAATCCCAGAGCTCATCCAGCCTCCAGACTCCGGGAAGGCCTCCCGCCATGACTCGGAGCCGCAGCATCTGCCCCAGAGGGAGGGCTCGCCCAGCAGGCCGACCTGAAGGCCTTCGACTGTTTCCACAAAGGGAGGTGACTCTGGAAGAGCAAACCCATTCAGAGGTGACAGGACGTGAAAGGGTCAGAGCCGCACTGGAAACCAGCCGTCAGGGACCTGAGACGGGGCCTGGGCGTGTGACGCGGTTCGGGGACACGCTGCTGCTTTAGTGCCCCCGGAGGCCCTGACGGCCGGTGGCACCGCCAGCACCCCCAGCCAGGGCAGCCTCAGACCCTAATGCTGGAACAGAAAATCACACAAGCACCTTCACACTTGACTGGTGTCTGCGAACGCTGCACGATGAAACCTACTCAACGCCGAGCTCTTCGACAAAGGAATCCCCGCTCCGGGAGACCCAGCCCAGCAACGACGTCGGGAAGGCTGAGACCTGAGCCGAGAGGCTGACCACGCAGCTCCTCCTGCAACTGGGAGCCACCCAACTCCCGACACGGAGGCCGGGTCAGCAAATGTGCGTCACCCGCCTCTGTGAACTCTCACGTCCACCACCACGCACGGGGGCTTTTCTTCAGAAACAGTACTGGCTTTGCTTGTTTCGCTACAAAAACCGACACAAGCCTCTGGAAAACGAATCAATAGAAGGAGTTCCTTAAAGATGAAAGTTTAGAAAACACCCAAACCCCACCTCTTGGAGCAAGCACGTCCGGGCTCCACAGGCTGACCACACCCGCAGGGGCAGGCCGGGAACTGACAGCCGAGCTGACCTCCGCCGAGGCCCAGCCAGAGCAGGCACCCGGAGGACTCCGTGCTCCTTCGGCCCCGCCGACGGGGCCGACCCCGCGGGCAAGCGCCCCTGCCGGCGAGACCCCTTGGGGCCGCGCTGGGGCCCCAGCAGCGCCACAGAGGCCGCACAACACCAGGGCCTCCGTGGAAGGTGTGTCCACACCACGACTCGGCCCCGGTGGCTGGACTCACTGCCGACTGTGCTCTGTTTACGAAGCTAAACACTTAAAATTAACACTCAGATGAAGACAAAGTAACATACACAACGTAGAACACCGCACAAAAGCGAATAAACCCAGTATCATCAACACCTACCGCTGACACCGTCTCACATTTACCTTTAAAAACTAAGATAAACCCCCAGGCACAACATGATTCTGCCCGGGACTGCTGGGCCAAAGGTCAAACACATGGATTCAAACGTCAGAGCCCCTTCAGCACAGAAAAATACAATAAATGGTCAAGTGAAGAAAGGAGGGGACAAAATTATACGTAGTTGTGACCTCAAATGTGTTAAGAGAAAAAGGAAACGTGTGACCAAGGAGTACCGTCACTCGGGCTGCCACGGGTCACGTGACTGCCCCCACCTTGCAGGCGCTAGTTTCTCAAAAATAAAACCCGTGTGTTACTGCTCATCTTTGGGGAAGAAACTGGTCACACAAAAGGGGCCTCTGCACAGGAGACGGGCTGGGCTGTGACTCGGGGCAGCGTGAGCACGTTGGGCGGGCAGTGAGCCCGGTCTGCGCAGCTGCGGAGGGCTGGTCCCCGCTGCCGGATGACCCTGCCAGGACCACAGCTACTCACCTAGCAGAGAGCCTTGTGCCGTTAGAAGCCGAGACCGCAGATGTGAGGAAGACGCCGCCAAGTGACCCCTGAGCCATTTCTGGAAAAGGAGTAAAGCAAAGTCACGTAGGAGGCACACGTGCTGAGACAACGGCTGTGCCCGTCCCTCGGAGCTGCCCAGGCAGGGCCACAGCCGGGCCTCCCTGGGCGGCTCAGCATCCTCGTTCACGTCCCCAGTAAGCAGTCCCTGGTGACCTCAGCCGAGCTGGGATAGGCGCTGTCGTCACAAAGCAAGACATGGGAACCAAGGGAAGAAAGACCTACATTCGCCCCGGCCTGGAGGCCGCCGCACCCCTGAGAACAGGGCACAGCCGCGGTGGGAGCAGGGGGTGGGCAGGATCCGCTCACGGGACGCTCTGTGGCCAGACTCCCATTCCTCCTGGACTGCGTGGGAGCCCTTCAGGTCCCACCCGAGGCAGTGGGGATAAGTCCACCCCACAGAGAGGCAGGGAGGCAGCTTTTTCTCACCATGCAGTCCATCCCTCCGTGGCCAGGACCCTACCAGCTCAGCCAAGGATCCACAGGTGCCTGAGACCCAGAGCAACAGCTCCCCCCGCAAACGCCCGCCTGCTGTCAGGATGGGCACTGACCCTCCAGACTTTTTTGGTCACTTGGCTGCACAGACCAAGCAACTCCGTCGGGGGACAGGCCCCCACCTACTGCACCCCTCCAGATCGCCATCTCCCAACTCGGGGCCCCACTGGAAGGGAACCCCAACACCAGCTTCCCTGTGCAAACCACACGGCAAAGCACAGGGTGCCGGGTAGACTCCACACCCACGTGTCCGGGGACAACGGCCCCGCCAGACAGAACCCCACCGACGTGGCCCCCGCCATGTTTGTCTCTGCCCTCAGTGCCAGGCTGGAGCTGCCTGCCGCGGAGGTGGGGGCTCTGTTCTGGGGGGGGCTCCGTCCAGGCGGGGGCTGACCTGTCACGTAGGGCTCCAGCGCCTTGGGCACCAGGCTTCTGGCCACCTTCAGGCCCTCGGCAGAGCAGCTCCCCGACTCCAGGCCACAGGCCATCCCCATGCGCTTCAGCACCTCGATGTCGTCATGGATTTCAAACGTGTTGTCAAAATTAAACAGATACTCAAACCTGGAGGAGAAGGTCATGGTCAGAAAAGCACCGTCTCTGAGACGCACACACAACTCAGGGGCCCCAAGCGGACACCCCACTTGCCCCAAACCCTCCTCAGTCACACAACACATCAACGCCGGGGCCGCTGCACGAGGGGCTCCGGCAGCACCTCCGCGCTGGGCAGGGCCCGGCTGGGGAGTCCACGGCCCCCAGGACGGACTGAACAGCTGCCCTGACCAGAGCCCATGGGTTGGATTCGCCGTCCTCCTCAAGGGGACGCGTCACAAGGGAAGTGAGACACAGAGGGCACACTGATCCTGCGAGGAGCCCAGACGTGACGACTGTAAGTCAGACACCGAGGGGACCAGACAGCGCCTTCCATCGGCCGAGGGCAGCCCCAGACCTACTTGTCGTTGGAAATGCTGCAGTCAATGACGGTCTTCTTGCCGGTGTTGACGATGATGAATGGTAGGTGGATGACCGAGTTGGGCGGGGGCGGCCGGCTGGCCTGCTGCTCGGCCTGCCGGTTCCTCTGCACCAGGTTCTTGAAGGCAATTTGCTGAAAGGACGCACGACCGACACGGCTCACACAGGCTGTCACCGAACAGCTACCCTCCCTGAGCGCTGACACCCTCCAGAGCCCACCGACGCCAAGGGGGTCTGGTCCCCCCTTTAGAGATCAGAGTGGCTGGGGCAGCAGCCCCAAGGAGTCGCCCAGCAAAGAAAACGTCCACACACCACACGTCTGGAGGAAGCTGGGGACACAGGCACTCAGGCCACCTGGACACACATCTCGCAGCCGGGGGGTGGGGGGCGGCTAAAGGAAAAGCGCTGATTCGGGGCTCCGTTCCTCCTGCCGCTCTGGGTGGATCTGAGAGCCCCCGCTGTCCCACCCTCAAGTTACGGGGCCCCCAGGAGCGCGGATGTGCCAGGCAGCCTGGCAGTAAAGGCTGTTTCTCCTGGGGCCTCAGCTAGAACTGAGTTCACCCTCAAGGTAACTCTCCTGCCCCTGAATTAAAGCCAGAAAGTGCCCCCACCGGCTTCTCCCCAGCGACAGCTCCGGGGGAGGGAGCCAGCGACTAGGATGTTTTTCAAGCAGCACAGCCCATCCCTGGGGACTCAGTGGGAGAACCTGGGAGCCAGGAGGGGCCGCTGCCCGGCATGCCCTCCCCTCCCTGGTGGACCTGCACCCACCTGCTCCTCCATCTGTCCACCTGCCCCCTTGGCCCTGCGGCCCCTTCCCTACCCACCAAAGCACCCCCTGGGCCAGTCCCCAAGGAGGGTCCAGGCCCCTCTTTCCAGGGCCCCCGTGCTGAACAGACCCGCAGGGGCAAGATGCACACCCTCCTCCGCTGGGTCCTGGACGCCAGGCTGGCAGATGCCCCAAACCCCACACTGACCCTGCCGGCCTTTCCTGGGGTGGCGATCCCCACCCTCCGCACTTCTGCCCAAGGGTCCCACCTGCTGTCACAGCTTTTAACACCCCCAGCCCTCTGGCTCTTGGACAGTCCCCCCACAGGGTCCCGAGACTCCCTGACACCCTCCAACCTAAGCAGGGCCAACAAGCATCTTGTGAACCCTTCTCTTCCCTGACCCACGGCCTACGGGCAGCCCCAGCACCACACTCTCAGCCCAGGGATGAGCCACCCTCCAGCAACACACGCTTGCTTCCGACCCAGAGCACGAGCCTCCGGGACTCCACAGGGGCAGGGCTGTGCTCGGTGACGTCTCTGCAGGCTCACCGACACACGTGTCTGGGGCAGGATTGGGTGTATTGACGCCTGTCCTCTGACCACACATGCGGACCCACCTCATCTCACATAGTCTGGGGCCTGGTGCTCAGAACACAGGACATATGTGTCCCAGAGAGTCCTTCCACACTGTCCCTCGGGGGCCAGCCCACCTGCCACCCAGACACCTCCTGACGAGCAACAGGCAGGTGCACACACTCACAGATGTGCGCGAACATATGCACACACAGGCACACACGCACGTGCATGAATATACACATGCAAGCACACACACACACCTATGCACACGTGTAAATGCACGTGGACACACGTGTGCACACATGCACAAGCATGCACGCACATGCACGCACACACAGGCTCACACGCACACAGGCACATGCACGCACACACACGCATGCGCCCTCTCAGATCACGGCCCAAGTCCCTGAGGGCTCGTTGTGTCCACGACATCCGCATGGGACGAGCTCAGTGAACGTTCATGGAACCTGTATTCAGAATCTCAGAGTAGAGACTTTATTTGCTGAAACACAGAGATGTGCAGACACTGCAGCTGAGGAGGAACTAAAGCTGCAGGAGCAACGGACCACCTTGCTTGCAGGACGAGCGTGTCCTTACCTGCAGGATGAGTTCCTGGAGTTGGGACTGTTTCTGTTTTATTCTCTCCAGTCTTCTCTGTCTCTCTACCTTCAAAGACAAACCACCAACATGAGGCATCATCGCAATCTGTTCCACACGCACACGTGAAAGCCCCAGCCGACACCGCCCCAGGCAGGCCCCAACGCAGGGACACAGCGGCTGCTGCCGGCACGGGGCTTTCTTAATCTCAGCGCCACACAGCCTCTTTCCATCTCCCCGTTTCCTGGACGTGCTGTGATTTTTAACGAGACACCCACAAGCTCAGATTCGAGACTCACCCACCCTGGAGCCCACCACCCCACCCACCGTGCCTGCAGCGGTGGGCCCGCCAGGGGGAAAGCAGGCCCCTCAGGGGCCCAGGACACAGAGCACCCGACACCCTCCCGCCGGGTCCAGGCACAACAGCACGAGACCCAGCAGGTGCTGGTGGTGTGGACAGGAGGGGCTGCTGCACACACACACGGAGCCGAGGGCAGGGGGTACCTCCAGGTTCTGACACTCCTGCGCCGAGTTGGTGGGCAGCCCGATCCACTTTATCTCCTTTTTCTCCTTGGAGATGATGTTCATGGCCATGAGCACGTTTAAGGCATCATAGACGCGCCGTCTTATGTTCTTCTGGTCATAAGCCTGTGGGGATGGAGAGGGGTTTCCCGATGTCGGACGTCAGGCCCCGAACGCCCTGGGGGCACACACCCCACGCGGGGCACCCACCTCGCTGGCAGCCAGGCGGGCGGGGCTGCGCACAAAAGCACCGGGGCTGTGGGCGTCACCCCACAAACAGGGCGGAAAACATCCCTCAGAACCTCCGCGCGGCCCGACCGTTTCCCTCACCGACTCGCTGGGTAGGATGTGGTTGTCGGCGGCGCTGAACTCGGCCACCAGCTCGTCCGCCACCTCGTTGTAGGACGTGGTGCCTTTGCGCTGCACCTTCTCGCAGACCTTCATGGAGAAGTGCCGCAGCCCCTTGCCGTTCTTCTCCCCCTTCCTGCCCCGCTTCCTGCAGGCACGAGACGGGACGGCCACGGCCTCAGCACGGCGGTGCCAGCAGGGCCGGCGCACGCAGGGCTGGGACACAGCCAGACCTCACGTCTGCACCTGCGACGCCCGGCAAGGGAGAGCAGACATCCCCGGGGGCGGGACCCGGGACACCCCTGCTGAGACCTGGCACACCGGCCACTGCTCAAGAAGACGCCACCGGCACCGGCAGTCACGGGAGCCCCGCCGGAGTCAGGGCCCGGTGCGCACGCGGGCGGCCGAGGAGAGGCAGGGCGGGGGCAGGACGGCCCCAGAGCGCTGCCGACGGGGAGGCAGGCCCCACGTCCGGGCTTTCTCTGAACCTCCCAAGTGGCCACACAGAGCACAGGCCCCCCTGGTTTAGCTGATGGACTCCGGGCACTGATGATTTTCGCTTTAGAACCAACACAAACGCGATTCCTCAGCTTAGCTTTTGTCTGTTTTTAAGGAAAGCCATACAGCTACCCTCAAGTACAACCAATCAGTGGAAGAAAGGGTCCGAGGACGTGTGGGGGGCCATCCCCCTGGCCGTGTGCAGGTGCAGCAGGGGAAGCTGCCGCGGGGCCACCACATTTACTGGGCTTTGAAAAACGCCACTTTCTGGTGTGGACGCCAAGTGTGAGAGTCAACGCTGCGTTACACAGCCAGCTTCCTCCTCTTCTTCAGTGTAGCCACACCCCACCCCGGAACACAGGGGGCTCTTCCACAGCCCAGCCTCGCACACACGTGCACACGCACACAGACATGCACACACACTCGCTCTGGGCGTGCGCGGCATTTCCCAGTCCTCGGCAGGGTGGTTGGCCCGCGCAGGCAGAGGCTGGGGTAAACCTCGGTGCATGCTCACCCGGCAGACCAAGGTGAGGGGTCTGAAGGCTGGTTCTGTGACACAAAGTGAGTGTTAGGAGTGTGGGGGCTTCCGACCACGATCGTGTTGGGTGCCGCAGGTCTCTGGGGCGTGCCGATCACCTACAGTCAAAGAGATGATTCAGATCAGTCAGAGACCCCCACGTACAACTTCTCACTACCTACGGCCGCTGCTGAGTTCCATTAACCCCAGAGACAGAGAAGCAGCGATCCCATGTGCCGGTGGACACTGGACCGCGGTCCACGACCTCCCTCCTGCTCTGAGCACCTCCACCTCCCTGGCTGACCTCAGGCACCTCCTCCAGCCACACAGACACGGCAGGAGACACACCCCGTGGGAGCCGTCAACAGTGGGCCTGCAGCTTTTGACTCTTTAACTTCCTTTGCTTTTACTGACATGGACAGGAATGAACCCTGCTCCAATGGTGGTACAACCAACCCAAAAAATAGAAACAGGAACACGGGGCCAGTGAGACTGGCTGTGGTGCCCACCAGCCCACCCAAGTGTGGAGGTCCGGGAACCCCAAACGGCACAGGGCAACGGGGAGGGAGGCCACCACACTGGGGGCAAAGGCAGGGTCCTGCTGCCCCCGGGACACAAACAAGCACTCAGAACTCTGGCCCCGTCAACAACTGTTGGAGCACGAACACAGGGACATGACAACAGCCATGTCCGGCTTCTCAGAGGTGCCGCTGCAGACCAGGAGCCACCCAGAAGCACTGCGTCTCGGCGGCCCCACAGGAGGGCCTCACAACATGGTGACGTCACCAACCGTGCCAACACCGGCTCTCCAGGGCCGGGCAGCCTCAGAGGGAGGCTGTGTCCAGGCTATTTTAAGCTGGACACTCCGGAAGAGTCCGCGTCTTAGCGGGATAAGTGTTGCCTGCCATGGCCCTGGGACAGCTGACCTGGCACTTTGTATATTATCCCTAAGCCCAGGTCACCTGTCAATGTTAATGATCCACAAACCATGGACAAAAAACAGCTCAGCTGAATTTCATTCTTTTAATTCATGTTTCCAGTGGCAGCAGCCTCGCCACAGCCTTCCTCAGAGTGCAGGTCACTCTCACTCAAAAAACATGGAATCAAATAGCGAGAGTTCTAAAAAATGCAACAGGAGGGGTGAGGCCAACCTGCAGAGGGGCGGGCCTCACGAGGAGTGTGTGAGAGACAGGGCCCCGGGTCATGGGGAGGTGAGTCGGCCAGAGCCACAGTCAGCAGACTGGGGACCGCAGAGCCGTCACACCCTCGGAGGGCACCCAGGACCCGCCCGCGTGGCTGGCAGAGGCGAGGCTGGCTGACCTCACGTGCTGCTGCTCCCCCAGGTGGGGACCCAGCCTCAGGGTCAGTGCCCCACTGGACACCAGGGCCTCGCCACCGTCCTCCCACTGTGTGGCACCCCTCTCGGTCCAAGTGCTCTGCGGTGGGGACAGAGAGCCGGCACACAGCAGGCACTCAGCAGCAGCTCCCTCCAAGTGGCCTTCCCCGACGACAGGGCAGATGTGAGCGGTGGGCGCCGCCTGCCTGCTGGCCGCTACCCACAGCCTCACGGTGGACACTGCGGGCTTTTTCCCGTTTTCACCATTTTTCAGGGAAATCCCGCCTGTGGGCCCCCTTCAGTCTTGACCGGGACCCCAAGCCTGGCCCGCCAGCCGGGGGATGAGGAGACCAGACGGCCAGCCGACGGGTCTCGCTCAGGGACGCAGAAGCCTCAGCCACCCGTGAGACCAGCCAGCCCTTTCATTTCTAACCTCCTGAGCGTAAAGACGAAGCGGCACCCGGGACATGTGAGCTTCAACTCGCTCAACGGGTACCTTGCGGAGGATGGACTCCCAGCACTACCTCTGCTCCAGAACGGGGGGGTCCAAACAAGGGACGAAACCTTCAGACTCGTAAAGCTGACGGTCAGAAGGCACACCAACCGAAAAATCTCATGTTACTTCCCCCCAGTTATTTAAACCGGCAGCAAGGGCCGAGCCTTGTAACGACTGAGCTATTCTCAGGTGTGACTCCGCGACAACACACAGCACCTGTGAGACGAAACGCTACGGGTTACAAAGTAAAACAAAAAACAGAACCTTCACCTTCCACCAAGGTTTACTGAGCATGTGTGAGGCCGAGGAAGGTCCAGGATCTCTACAAACTATCGATTTGAAAACCACAGTGTTTCAGCCGGACGCCACCACACCCGGGCCTGGGGGGTCGTCTGGACACGGGGCCGGGAAGGCAGCCTGGGGCAGAGAACGCCCTCCTCCCAGCCGTGCGGGGCCCCGAGCCAGGGTAAGCGTTGCCAAACCCACAAGCAGCAGCTGACGGGCTGGTGTGGGTGCTCGGGGGAGAGGGTGCCCGGCACGGGGGTCTGTCAGCCAGGATGAGCAGGGACACCCTGTCCTGCAGTGCCTAACGGCCTGCAGATCCCTGACCCCACCATGAGGGCCCCAGGACACCAGCCCTGTGTCCCGGGTAGGCAAGTAAGGCCACCCATAGGAGGGTCAAGGCTGAGGAGCGGTCCACCCCCCGCCCCCCACCTCAGGCCACTCTACCTAAGCACACGGGCCACCTGGGAAACGCCCGTCAGGGCAGGTCCAGGACCACGGAGGCTGGCAGGGCACGTGCAGCTGGCAGGCAAGCTGCCCTGGCCGGTCCTGCCGTAAGGACAGGAAGGCCCGGGCCGGGGAAGGACACACAGCACTCGGAAACCACCTACACCCTAGCCACAAGCTCCTAAGCCCCAGGAAGGGGCGGCCAGCTCCATGGGCCACACAGGAGGCCTTACCACTTGCTGAGCGATGTTGACGTTGGACTGTCCGAACGTTTTTGGCAACAGCTGCTTCCCAAGCGTGCTGACTGTGGAGGGGTGGACAGCTACAAGGGACACCACACCTGCAACGCAAGGAAACCAGAGGCCACGTCTCTCCTGAGTGAAGGCTCCAGGGGAGTTCTGGGCGCTTCTCATGAGACACCCGTCCTGTGCCCGCTCTTCTCAGGTCAGATCCACGGCTCAGCTGCAAACACTCAATGAGCCGAACCCTCCAACCCAAAGGGGGCTGCAGGGACACTGCCTCCCCCAACCCCGCACCCAGGGGTCGGGGCCCAGGCTGTCACCCGTCTGCCCCCACCCCTGTGGGCTGTCTGCCCGCCTACAGAATGTTCTGGTGGGACCACAGGACCTGGAGGTAACCGCACTTGAAAATCTACAATTCTGTGACAATTACAGAATTTCAAATTAGAATTAACCTATATTCCAACACTCCTCTGTATGTTTGCAAAACTAGTTTAGAAATTCAACAATCCACCTCTCCTTGAGAAGCAGAGCCACGTTTCCGCTTCTAGGAAGAACACCTTTGAGCACGCTGCCGGCTCTCTGCACCTCAGACGAGCTAACACTGAGCAGAGGGGAAGTTCTAGGCAAGGACGGAAACGCTCCTTCCGCAACAGGGCCCGCGGAGAGCACCTGCTGGCGGCACCGCCTCGGGCCAGGGGAAGCAGCAGGTACGGAACAAGAGCTTCGTTTTACAGAAATAAATAAAACACGGTCAACGTGACAGCAAGCCCCCGGGGACTGGCCCGCCACCCTGGAAGGGCCTGGACGGCCTCACCGCAAGGGAGGGGGACTCCCTGCAGGACCCCAGGTCTCCTGAGGGCTGGCTCCCGTCCCCGAGGGGGTCTGCGGGCGGGGCCACACGCACAGGCTGTCAGCAGAGGCCTCTGCCTCACGTCCCCCGGCTGCAGCTCACCATCGCCTCCAGCCTGGTCTTCAACGCAGCCTGGACGGAAGGTGCACTTCTGAACCCCTTTCAGGCCATGCATTTTAAAGAACAGACTTCTTCCAATTCCAGTGAACAATGAACTTCACTGCTGCGCGTGAACACTGAGTGATTCTCTTATTAACCGAGTTGATTGGGACAGATACTCTTCCTGCAGTTCGACTGCCTGAATAGCGACACTTCTACCAACCGACACCGACAACATTTAGATTATCTGCTGTAAACAGAAGCAGGCTTATCCGCTTTGAGTTTTACTTTCCTCTAAAAACAGAGACCTGCATCTTAACAAGAGCAAATGTTTTAAAAACTGTCTTTGACACGTGAGAGATTTTTAAAAGACAGAACGGCGGCATCTGCCTGATGGAGCGACTCCACGTCTGAGGAGCCGCTGGCTCAGACGCACCTGCTGGCAGGCCCACCTCGTCTTTAGGGAGGAGCTGCGAGCTCCGGGCCCTGGGGAGGGGCCGTGACAGACCCCCCCAAGTGGCACAGACACATGCGGCTCACACGGGCCGGATGCAAGACGGAGGGAAGGCACGTGACCTGCGGTTACTCCCTCACACTTTTCCACGCTTCCTGAATCTTTGCAAATAGCGTTCAACTTACAAACCAAAATAAACCAGGCCTCAGGCGTGCATGCGCAGTGGGCGCAGCTGTCTGAGTTCTGAGGTCTGCCGAGCCCGGGCCAGTGGGCCCCACGGCCAGAGAGGCACGTGCGCGCGCGTCCACACACACACAGCACAACACATAACAGGGAACACGCTGCTCCACAGACGTGCGGCCCCGAGACAGGCACCCTTACCTTTTCCAGGACTGAGGTTCTGGTCTATGAAGACCTTGAGTTCCCCGTTGGCTTCAATCAGGCCGGCCTGTGGGAGCAACAGCAACAGAATGAACAGGACTGCCAAGCGGGATGGGGTCACCCTGCTGACAATCCCCGTCACCCCCTCAGGGCCACGTGCAGGGCCCTCACCCGTCGGTCCTGCTGCGACAATCAGCATAAACAAGAGTGTGTGAAGGCTCCAGCCTCTCAAGCTTAGCCTGAGACACCGTGGAATACTCGTATTCCAGGCACCGGTCGCACGTCACTTCAAGGGTCACGTCCAAGGTTGGCAGAGGCGTGACCGCAGGGCATCACCTTGATCCAGCCGGAGAGCCCCACAAGGACCTGCAGCTTGGCCACGTCGCCCCCACGTGGGGACAGCCACCCCCGGGCCAGAAGGAGCCTAGTGGGGGCCCCGCTTCGTCCACCCTCCCCTTCGCGACCCCGGGGCCCGGTCCTGTCGCCAGGCGACCGTGCAGGGATGCAGGCAGCCTCACAGTCAGGCCCAGCCAGGCACAGGCAAACATGAGCTGAGAGAGGCCTGTGCACCCAACACATGCACTGGAGGGCCCAGGGCCACTGGGTTGTCGCCGGGACACCTCCAGGGCGGGACACAGTGGGACCTGCTCCCCTGACGGGCCTGAAGTCCACCGCCCGGTGTGGGCACCGTGCTGCCTGCACTGAGGTCCCACACCCGGGGGCCACGGGCTCCTCTGCTGAGTATCCTCTGCCCGCGTCCCCACCAAGGGACACGGGGCTCTGCTCGTGGGCAAGGGGCCCAAACCCAGCTCTGCCACTTGACCTAACGTGCATGCATGCGTGCACACACAGACAACACACACACGCCACGCCCACCACATGCACACACACCTACACACACACACCTGCGCACGCAAACGGACACACACGGGCATACACGCCAATGCACACATTGCACACGAGAGCCAGGCGTGAAAGCAGAGGGATCTGGGCACAGCCCCACGCCACCCAGCCCTGGAGGGCCCAGGCAGCACAGCCCCTCACGTCCCGCCCGCCCTGGGCCCCGTCCGCCCACACACACCTGGGGCTGCAGCCCCGGGCGGGAGCCTCTTCCCAGCACACCTTCTGAGACCGGCCGTGGCAACGCCTCTCCACTGCCAGCCTGGACCAAGTCCCAGGCCAGCTGAAAAGTGGCTGCAGGGAGCAGCTGTCAGGCTGCCCACACCGGTCTGTCTACCAGGGATGGTGGCCGAGCAGGCACATCCCTCTCCTCTCATCCTGCAGACGGCGGGTCAGCCAGGCCACATGACACACCGTCCGCCAGCCACACCGTCAGCCTGGGCGCACAAGGATGGCTCTCCTCCGGGGCCACGGGATGGCAGGGACACCCCCCCACAGGTCCCCCCAGGGAAGGACTGGCACAAACGAGGACCCAGCAGAGTCCCGAGCCCCTGGGCCACATGTCACCGATATATCACTCAAACCAGGGAGGACGGTGCCACCGTCGCCATGGGGGGTGGGGCCTGCGGCCGCCCAAGACCCTCCCCTTCCCACCCCAAGTCAGAGCGGGTCCTGCAGCCCCCCAGAGCCAGCTTCGAGTGTGTTAGGAAGCGGGGCTACACCTGTGGGAGGAGGGGGTCCCCACCACATCCTCTTCCCCTGGAAGTGCCCTGCTGACCCCTCAGGCTACAGCAGGGCTCAACGTTCCCTGCAGTGGAAAAGCCCCCAGACTCTAATTCTGTGACCTCCCTGTGCCCACATGGCGAGTGTGCTGGGGGCAGGGCACGGGGAGCATTGAGAACGGAAGGACACCCCGAGCCCACGGCCGTCCTAACTCCTGGGCGACTCCTGGGGCAATACTAAGGCAAACGTTTGTCTGTCACGCTGCACGTGGTTTCAAACAAGACACCTAAACTTAGAAAACGAGATTTTCAGAGGCAGCGCTAAAGCAACACCACCTCCAGGAGGGCGCGCCTTCACCTGGACCAAGCGCCAAGCACGCCAGCTCCCAAACCCAGCACAGCTTCCCCCTCACCCCACCTTCCTGCAAAACAGGATTTAGACGCCATCAATTTGGCAAAAGGATCTGCACGCAAACCCTGATTTTCCTGAAAAGCAAACAGACAGCAAAGATCAGACCCACGCTGGGTACTCAGGCACTAACCCCACAAGCAGAGGATCGACCAGGGCTGAGACCACCCACCCCCCAGGAGGCGCAGGGACGCAGACAGACCCTGGCCGGCCTCAGACCACAGTGGAGGTGCAGTCTAACATCCAGACTCTGGACCGCTACCTGCACCCAACGGGGAACTTCACGGTGTGAACCCAAGGTGTGTCCTCCACGGGTTCACGCTGGAACGACCGTTCCTGACCACTGGTGCTGAGCAACAGAACTGACGCCAGCTTTCTGCTGTGAAGTGACACGAAGGTTTAGCGTCCCCGTGTTTGCAGTGGAGGCAACGGGCAGGAAGTCAGCGCCCAGACAGAGGACGGGCACAGGGCATGCTCCTCGATCACAAAGAAACGCTGTTTAAGAGGAAAATATCCAAACTCCAAACCGAAAAATGCAAACTAAAACAATGCAATTTAAACTCTCACCTACCAAGTGGAGCGCGCTGTGCGGGTTTTTTAAGTTGTTACCCGACTCAGTTTTGACGCTGGGACGTTAAAGTGGGCTCTCTCCTGCGACCTGACGGAAGTCGTACAAACCGGCACGACCATCTCAGAGCCACCGACCACACCCCAGCGACCTTGCACACGTGAAGTGTCCACCCAGAGCCACACTTTCAGAACTTGAGGGTCACCATGGGTCTGTGCAAACTTGAGAGATTTAACTGGAAACTACCGGAATCTCTGATGCCAGGATGGAAGGGGACACAGTGGAACAGTGCATCTGCTGCATTAACCAGCCCCCACCCTGGGGACACTCAGGTGACCCGCCTTCCGGCCACCACTCAGCTGTGCTCACTTTAAACACACGTGTGAGGCTTCGGCATGTTGTCAAAAGCCAGGAAACGTTGAAAACACTCTGCATGGTTGCATTCAGTGTCTCCAATGTCTACGTCCTTCAGCCACTTACAGAAATCCGAATCGGGCACCGCGGGCTGCGGCTTAACGCAGGGATCTCCCAGCAGCGGACCTGCTCCCCAAGGAAGCACCTTCGCTCTACACCCAAAGGGCAAGGGGTGAGGATGGGGGTGAGCATCCACCTGTCTGGCTTTCAAAGGTGTGTAGGAACGTACCATTTTTTAGTATTTCCCATTTCAGCCCACTTTTTCAATAAACGACCATCTACAATTCCCAACGGGTCAAATAAACGCTCAGCCACTAAAGATGACATGGTAGGAAAAAATGACTGATTCGGGGAAATACTGGCTCTCACTGACGTGAAGAGGGTGGTGGACGTTCATATCTGTGTGTGACCAAGGGAAAATCCAACAGCAGTAAACTCAAAATCCCAGCAACCCCTCTGACACACCAGCTGGGTTCCTTTTCCCTTTTTCTTTTCCTGGGGCTTCTAACGTTGGTACGACTGACGTTACGTTCACAAGCACAAGAAACACGACCTGAACTGCAGAAGCCCTGCTGAAAGGATAACCCCAGTTTCTGACGGGACTCAGCAGAAAAGACAGAGCTCACACTTACTGCGAGAACGACACCTGCGAGCGGCCCAGCCTCCGCAGGGCGGCCCCGGAGGGAGCCGGCACCCCAGCACTGCCGCCTGGGCAGGGAGGCCAGGGCAGGCCGAGCCGGGGGCAGCTCTGGAAGGTCAGTCTGACTTCCGGGCAGAATTCCACCCTGGTTCTCGCCGGGTCCAGCAGAGCTGCTCGCTGTCCCTCTTCCGAGGCCCCTGGTGACACGATGTTACTTAACAGGACACCAGGTACAGGCGTGTCAGGAGATGCTGCCTGTCAGAGCCTGGGGGACACCCAGGGGTTCCTTCCGTCAAACCCAATGCCCGTTTACAACTGGGTAATGAACAGAGTCCTGAGCCCAGACAACAGACAGAGAGGAAGCCAGCCTGTCACCCTGCAGCCAACACCCGGCACAGCACGTCCGGACAGGGGCCTGGCTAGTGCCTGAGCAGCACCAAGCCACAGAGCGAGACCAAGCCCCGTGGGCCTGCTCGCCGACCCCACGGCGCCCGTGGCCAAAGCCCAAACAACCTGGATCGTCTGAGAGAAGCGGCCAGGGTGAGGCCTACTCTGAGTCACCCACGCAACTCCACGTCCCAGAAGCCTGGCCCTCGGCTGGCAGTGACCGCGCAGCCCGGCATCCGCAGCCCGTCCCCGCTCGCCCCCAAACATCCTGAAGCCGCAGGAGAGAGAAGCCAGGGCTGGCTTCCGAGCGAGACCCTTCCAACCGCTCCACGCTGAGGGGTAACTGGTTAACCAGCAGGCGGAAGGGCTTTTTAAAAGGTAAGGATGTGAGGAAAGCGGCACCTGAAGCCACGGCACAGCTCAGGGTGGGCACCACCCACCTCCTGCTCCGGGAGCCCCTGCTCCTGGCCCTCCCTTGCCGGACGTGCGGGGCTGCAAAGCGCAGCGACCGCATGAGGAACAGGACATCCCCTCCACGTGTCACACCAGGTGCCCCCAGAAGACCCCTCAGAGCCAGTGCCCCCGGCAGCACTTCTCACCCAGCTGTGATCTTCTGCTTTTTAACACCGATTCAGAGCTGCTCCCGTTTCCTCCCACGTGGACAAAAATCAGTTCCAAACACGAAAAGCCTCTTGTAGAAACGAGCAGGGCCGGAGACGTCTTCCTGGGGTCACCCAGAGGGGCAGAGCTCACCCCTCGTGGCCCAGGTGGGGAAGGGCCGAGGGGCCCGAGCTCATGCCGCCAAGGACCGGAGGAAACAGTGGGTTGGCCCCAATTTCATCCTCGAGGCCCAGCCTGTGAAAGGACACTCAGGATGCGTGTTTCAGACAAGCTGGCAAGTCCCCTGCAGCTGGTAACCAGGCTCAGCACAGCGCCCCTCAGAAACCCACACGTCCACCCTTTTCTCTGGTCTCTGGCCTGGGGACTCACCCACACGCTCACAGGACGCACAGCAGGATCAGAGCACCTTCAAAGGGAGCGGCTGAGCTCCGACAGGGGCTGCCCGAGTGGAGGTGACCTCGGACTGGGCCGGGACTCCCACCCAGAGCAAGGCGGGGAGGGCCCCAGACCTGCACTGCAACATCTCTGGCAGAAGCACCCCATAATTCTACAAACCAACGATCCACCTCACTGTTCTCACTGAAGGAAGAGGGCAGGGTCCTGCCAGTGGGGACGGCAGCACCCTGTCCCCCATGGTGCAGACCACTCCAACTGTGGCCCTGGGCCACACTCCCCCCTCGGACCCCCAGCCTGGTGCTAGGGCTTCGGCCGCTATTGGGCCCTTTATCATGTAAGCACAGGTTTCCAAAGGCCGGCGCACCAGGTCGCTCACACTGGAGGCCCAGGCAGGACGGGCAGCCCAGTGGGACACGCACACACTCAGCCCACACGGCGCATACACGCTGGGGGCCATCCACTTCCTACTTCACACAACCGCCGTTTTTAACATGGCAAGACATATCTGTCAGTGTCCACGCTGACCGCAGAGTGTCCTGGGCACCAGAGCGTGACAGCATCTCAGCCAGGCAAACCCTCCCTACCAGGACAAGGCCCGGGAGCCACAGCCGGCACAAAACAAACTCATGGAACTGCCCTCAGAAGTCAACGACCTATAAGCTACAATGTCACTCGGCAGGGTGACAAGCCCCAACCAGGCGCACAGGTGGCACCGGAGCGCAGGCCCCAGCCCCACACGCCACCTCCACACTCTCCCTGTCCTCACCCTCTGGGCTTCGCAGAGACGGCCTGGGACAGGCAGCAGACGAGGGTTCGAGGACATGGGTGTGGTCATAGTCACCGTCACCTGGCAGCACGCAGGGACTATGGCCTTGCTGCGCGGGACTCTAAGCCCAGACGCACCTACGACAGGTGCGGTCTTCCCAGGAGACAGGACCTCCTGCAGCCAGGCACGTGGTGCGGCTGTCTTTATGTCCCCAGACGCCCAGGAGTCAAAGGGCTCCCTGAACAAGGAGCTGCTCTCCAGAGAACAAGCAAATTCAGTCCTGGACACACCAACCCCAGCACTGCGTGCGGACAGGCGACACGGGGGGCAGGACCCTTACTGAGCACGGCCGCTATCCCGCGTGCAGAGAACCAAGCGTGGCCGTCCACGAAGGCAGAGGTGATAAAATCACCCAAGTCACACACAGATCATGATTTCCAACCTCAAATGCACCGCACGGGGCATCTGTGCACACTCTCACTGCCAAACCAAGCAGCGCGGGGAGCCTGCCGCCCACAGCTGGCAGCAGGGGTGCCCTCTGACTGGCGCTCTGAGAACGTCCACACCTGGGGGCTGCCGGGAAGGCCTGTCCCCTCCTGCTCGGTCCCACAGACGCAGACGCACCTCTCACCTCCAGGCGTGTCTCAGGCAGATGCCACTCCTCCGAGATGCGTGTCCCACTCCACGCGATAAACGAGTAAACCAAGAGCCTCTTTTCACTCATGTTTAAGAACGGCGAGTTCTCACAAACACTGACGGACAGAGCTGGGGCTTCCGAGAACCTAACTGGTGTCGCCAAGAAAATCAGAGCCACACAGCCGATAAAACAGGCTGCATTTTGGGGCCTAAACACCTATTTCTTGGGACAAGTGAAAAAATTATTCATTATATTCTATAGCTTCACGACAAATACAAAAGCTAACGCAGAAGTTTTTTGTTTGTTTTTTTTTACCACATTTCAGTAATCAGAGAATTTCATTTTTTCTGAGAAAAAAGGTTGCCAAAACCAGTGCTTAGTGCTTCATGGACCAAATCCTGCTCTGTACACAAAACAGGTGTGTGGCATCTGCAGCCAGAACGTGGGGTGACCCCGACAGAGGCATCAGACCCACAAGTCGAGGGGCTGGAGAGGCCAGGAGGCACGTCCACCAAGCCTCATCCAGGTTTGTCACCGGGGCTCAGGGCTGCAAAGCTGGGGTAGGGCCGGCCCGCATCTCCACACAAGCCACCGGCCTCCCGCCGTTTCCACTCTCATCTTGTTCCATGTGCTTTAAATCTGAAATACACGCTCCTGCAATCTCCGTGTTGTCATCCCAAATAAAGCCGGAAAACCACCAAGAACGCAGTCTGTCCGGCGGGAAGCAACATACTCACATCTTTTGCCATGTTACCAGATCCGTGAAATCGATGCTATAAGTGTTCGCCCTCCACAGAAGAAAAATGGTTTTTCTGGGAAGAAGGAAGGAAAAACAAGCAATGAGCGAGGATACCGCAGCACCACCTCGTCCCCACCGCCTTTCCAGGTCGGAGGCACCTTCCTTTCCCAACCGCGCTCCATCCCCCGGGCGCGGGAGCGGCCAGCAGAAACACCCCCACCCCGGGGTTTTAAAGTCCTTTCGGGAATGGCAGCTCGGCCAACACCAGGGTGCCCGCCTGGCCTCCACAGACGCGCACAAAGACCCAGCGCGGACGAGTCTGGCACCGCGGCCCGCGCCCCAACCCGGGCGCAGCCCCGCGTCCCAGCGCACATGCGCTCCCCACCTGCACCCCCCGCCCTCCGGCGACCACCGGCCGACCGGTAACTCTGACAGGTGGGCTTCCGGGGTCCGGCCTCCAGCCTGTCACTAGGCCGCGGCCGCATCCCGCGAGCGCCCCCCGCGCGCCGGAACCGGCAGTCGGCGGGCAGGTCGGGCAGCGCCGCCTGCATCCAGAGCCCTGGACCGCGGACCCCGGACCCTGCGCGCTCGGACCCGCCCCGCCCCGCCCCGACCCCCGCCGCGCGCGGACGCCGGCGCGCGCTGCTCCGCCGGAGGCCGCCTGCAGGCCGCGCCCGGGGCCCGCGCACCCCGACCGCGCCGGGCCGGGTCACCTGGGGGCCCCACGCGGCGGCCTTGGGCGCGCGGGGACCGGGGTCGAGCGCACGCGGCGCGCGGGGGTGGGGGTCGGTCGGGGTCCGCGGGCGCCCTGCCGGCGCGCGCCCCTACGGGACCCCGGCCCGCCGCACCTGGCGGGCGGTCGGCGCGCGGACACGCGGGCGCGGGCAGGCGGGGCGGGAGGGGAGGGCGGTCCCGGCGGCGCTCGGCCGGGGTCCCTGCCCTGCCGAGGCGCCGGGGCGCGGGGCTCACCCTGCGAGCGTCGGGCGGCGTGACGTGCGCGGCGCGGTGACGTGGGCGGCGGCCCGGCTCCCGCAGCGCGCCTGCGCGCCTTTTCGCGCCTTCGGCCCCTCCTCCTCCTCCTCCTCCTCCTCTTCTTCTTCCTCCTCCTCCTCCTCCTCCTCCCGCCGCGCGGCCCGCGCTCGCGCTCTAAGGGGAAGGCTGCGCCTGCGCGTGCCCGCGTGTGCGCCTGTGTGCGCGCGCCTGGCAGGGATGGACAGGAGGGCCTGGCCCCGGAAGCCGCGGTGCGCGCGCGGGGTTCGGGCCCGGGATGTGTGCACGGGTGCGCACACGGGGTACAGGGGCAGGAGGTGCACTGCGTGCGTGCGCACGCGGGGGATAGGGGCTGGAGCGCATGTCGGTGTGTGTGCACAAGGGGGACAGGGGCCGACTGTGGGTGGATGTGTGGGTACCTGGGGGACTGGGGCAAGGTGTACAGGTAAGTGTGTATGCACACGGGGGCCGGGACCAGTTGTGCACGTACGTGTGTGCGCAGCCAGGGGCAAGGGATGTATGCATGAGCACGCACACCCAGGACAGGGGTGGAGCATGTGTGTGCACCTGCAGGTGTGCGCACACGGAGGACTGGGGGGTCAAGTAAGTGCGCAGTGTGTATGTATACTCGTGGAGGAGAAAGGCAGGCTGGGTTTGTGCCCGTGGGCATGTACAGGCGGGCATATGCATATGTGCACAAGGAGAGGCTGCCAGACCTGTGCGTGTGTAGGTACATGGAGGAGGCTGGTGTGTGCGCACGTGCAGCACGGAGGGCCCAGTCCACCCTGTGCTCTCCTGTTCCTGCCCTGCCAGCGGCTTCCATGTCCACACCCAGCCTCCGCCCAGATTCCGCTAATCCTCTGCGCTGAACGGTGCCGGTTTGCTCCTCATCGCCAGATGGACTGGACCTAGGGGGACAGTGAGCCCTGAGCCCTGAATATTTGCCCCCTTGGAGCCCACCACTGCCAGGGCACTGGGCCCCAAGTGCCGGAGACCTAGCAGAGGGTGGGCAAGGCCTGGGAGTCATGCCCAAAGTCCAGGGCACCAGGCAGCGGTGTGCAGAGGACTTGAGCGCCAAGCAAAGAAGGCCTGTCTCTTCCCGGCAGGCGTGAGGTGCTGCACTGCACCCGTCTAAAACGGTTTCACAGTTTAACCACTTTTATGCTGACCACGCCCACTCCTGCCTCTCTAGTAAAGCCACTCCAGCCTTAAGCTGTAACATCTTAATTAGCGTTGATTTCTTGAGGAGAGCAGGTATCTTCAAATTCTGCTGATTAGTACACAGGCACTTAGAGAAACAGGGATGGAGGGGGGACAGGCCTCCCACTCCTGCAGGCAGACGCCTTACTTCTCTGCAGGTGAAATGCACACAGCTCCCCACCCACGGGCAGGGCCCCTGATATCCGAACCTGCAATCCTCTGTGCTGGTCCTCCTGTTACTAGCTCAGCTTTTCTTCCACAGGCATTCTTTTTTTTTTTTTTTTTTTTTTTTTTTTTTTACTATATTTGAATACTCACCCTCAGATGACAGACGGAAGCCCCGCTCCCAGCCCTTGGACCCAAATGCACAGGGCAGAAAACCTCGGGGAGGGTGGGGGCCCAGAGTCAGGAAGAAACGGAGGATCGGAGTAGGAACCTTAAACCTCTCCCTACAGATCTGAGGTTCTGATCACTCGACAGTATTCATGTGGGGTGACTAGCTCTCACATCCAGCATCATTTCTGCACAGAAGTCACTAGTGAGATACTCTGAACTGGCAAGAGCTACCACAGCCATGGCGTACTTGGGACTTTCTGCCTTTCCATAGTCACATACCCCACAGAACCCCCATTCCTGTGTTAAAAAGTACAGAATTCTCTGCAGCTTGACCTGATCCCCTCCCAGGGGCTGTGCCATCACTATGTCCAGGAAACCACAGGAAAATGTTTCTGTTCTGTGTTTTATTAGAAGGAAGTGATCGGGTCTTCCCAGGAAGATGGCTTCCTCTCTCGAAAGCTCCCTGTGTGTGTGTCTGCTCTGCGGAGTCTCAGCGTGTGACAAATCCTTGCCGCACCCCCACTAAACAGTCCTTTAAAGAGGTTTTCTGATCCCTTGAAAACTATCATTCTAAATCTGTTTATTAAATATCCAGTTTGTCTTTGGTTCCTCCCTCAATGACGGGTCTTTTCTCCACCCACTTTCTGTTTTCCATCTTCTTGGGTCACCACAGCAATGGTGACACCAAGAGGTGGGAGGACAGACGGGGACAGGCCTGATGGGGGAGGTGTTTCTACATGTGGACAAGTGACATTTTCTCATTCTTTGGCCAAATATCAATAAAAGACATCTTTAGAAAAATTTGTTCTGCTTACTTGTATGTATCATGAAATAAAAGTAAATCGGATTGCTTGCTTGCAGACCTCAGGAAAAGCCCCCGGTTCCCTCGCTCTCCACCCGCCCCCCAGCAAAGAGGTGGCCTTTCTGAGTCCTGCCCACCACCCGGATACATGAAGATGCCTTTGTTTCTCTCTCTTCCTTCATCATGACTGCTTTTGAAAATTTCTGATCAAAGCAACAGCCCCCTCTTGGAAGGAGGTCAGTCCTTGACATTCTTGCATTATTGTGCTCTAGTAGTCGTCAAGCTTAAAGATTTGCGCAACCACTCACAGGCTGAAGTCACGGTCCTCTGAAAAGCTCCCCCTTGGATCAGACGAATTCTAGAAGGTCACAGCACCCAATCTTCTCAGACTTCTATTACCAGCCCTGTTTGCTGCTTCACCGTTTCTTTGCTTTTCACCTGAAATGCCTGCCTTTGCAATGAAAGAGGTCCCTTTCACTCCTTTGCCAATTAGCCCCACAATTCTTCCACAGAGCTCCTTCTGTGTGGCTTCTCGTTGCTCTGCCCAGGACGGTGTCAGGGTCATTCTCCCCGGGGTCCTGCAGTGCGAGGTCGGAAGCGTCATCTCCTTCCTCAGCAGGGTCCCCTTGCCGTCAGTGGGGCAGGAGGCAGCACCAGGAGGGAAAGCACGATGTTAGGGAAGTGGCTGTACGTCCAGCTGGTTGCCTCTGGGCCCTTCCTTGCTGCTGCCCACTCACCCTGCTGATTCAGAGCAGGCGCCTGCAGCCCACCTGCGAGGATACTGCTGAGACGAAGGGGGTCAAGTAGCCTTGGGGAGCAGCCCAGCCTCCCTGGTGCTCAGATTCCTTCAGCCGAGAAATAAGCAGGTGGAAATGCAGTCCTTTGATAAGAAGACAAACCACAATTTCAAAGGCTTCACCTTTCCTGCTCTCCTCACTCACCACACACTGCTGAGCTCTGAGCACGTGCGGACGCTGTGCAGGTGAGTTTGACAGAGGAGCTCAGATCAAACAGGAGAGACAGATTCCCACGCAGTCAAATATGAATAAGGGGCAAGACTCCATTCATGCTTGGAAGCACAGAGCAGGCACTCAGGGAGGGCTTCACGTTGAAGGTGCCACTGAGATGGGCTGTGACCAGCTGAGAATATACAGATGCGTGTGCGAGGATGCGTGTGCGCACACGAGTACACATGTTCCTGCACGTGCACGTGTGCACAGCTGCTTACATCCCTGTATACATACATAGCTGTATATATGTATAACTGAATCACTTTGTTGTACACCAGAAACTAACACAACATTGTAATCAACTATACGTCAACTAAAAAAAAAATGAGAGGAACCAAAGTTGAACATGTGTGCCTCCTGTGTACATGGGAGGGGAGGACGCTGGGGAAAATGAGTAACTCTCAGAAGTGGCTTAGAGCTCAGGACTAACTACCATGTTCAGCTAAAGACAAAAGAAGGAAGCATGTGGGGGAGGCCAGTGGCGGGGAGGCGACCCAGAAAACTGGGAAGCGAGGAAGGCGGTCGTGCGGGCCACGCCCCCGCCCTCTCCATGTGTGGGTGTTCCTTGCGGCTTCCTCAGCTGTCTCCTGGGACAGATGTGGAGATACTGACAAATGGAGATGTCCTTTGCAAACATACCTCTCCTCTGAGGAAGGCCGCCCCCGCCGTTTGCAGAGCTTCTCCTGAAGGAGTGTCACATCCTGCCACCTTTCACACCTTGCTGGGGCTTTGAGTTCAGCACACGAGTTCTGAGGGGCTGCAAACACTCAGACCAGAGCAGCCCTACTGGCTTAGCTGGGGCCACACCTGGCCAGAAGTGATGCTTGAAACCTAGTCATTATTCTAGGCCCAATCCTAGCTCAGCATCTGAAGGTCCACGAAGGAAGACAATTAGCAGTTTCTTCCAAATGAGGAAGAGCGACTTGTGTTTCAGAGAAATAAGCTCCTTGGTGGCCAGAGGAGAGGTTGCAGGACACCACGTGGGACAGGACATGGTTGAGAGGTGAGCAGTCAGGAGGCCCACACCAGCTCCAGGGACTGACCCTGGCCAGTGCCGACCCAGAAGGGCCAGAGTCAGGGGCTGGTTGAGGCCTGGGCTCAGAAGTGAGGCAGACAAGGGCCGAGAAGCTGGATCAAGTGATGTGTAGAACCAAGAAAGGTCCTGTTTCAAATAGGAGGGACCACCAGCAGCACCAGGTGAAGAGAGGCCGTTCAGCCTGGCAGTCAGATGCCTGATGGCACTGGCAGGGCAGATTCAACAGTGCAGGGCAGGGGCACCCTCAAAGGGGGCATGGGGGTGAGGCGGCGAACGGGTCCGGCAGGGAAGCGGTGGGGTGGGAGCCTCGGGAAGCCAGTGGAGGGAGGGCTGGTGGGAGATGGAGGACCTGAGCGTTTTGCAGGCTGAGAGGAAGGCACTAAAGAGAAAGAGAAGGAAGGAGAAAGACGGCTGGACTGACAGGACTGGGACACAGGAGAGGCAGAAAGAGGGGGAAAAGAGGGCAAAGTTGAAAAAGACTGAAGACAAGACCCATGTTCTGAGATCAGCAGGAAAAACAGGGGCAAGTTCATCATGCTCCCCCACGCCAGCTCTGCGCTCCTCCGGCACTGCCACCTCCCCGCTCCAGGCCAGCACCTCACTCCTCCTCTGCCCCGTCCACTCTGCAAGCAGCACAGATACCTGGTTCTTCTCCGTCTAGTTTTGTGTTCTCTGGCTAGAACACAGACTCCTTCAGGGAAAACCCTCTAAAGCCTTGGTTTCGTGTGCCATCGGTGGGAGTTTTACTGATTAGTAAGACAATTTGGCAACGTGATTCATCTTTCAAATGTCGTTTGATACAGCTGATCATGAACTCAGGACTCTTCTCCCAAACCAGCTCCTCTTCCAGCACCTCGTCACGCAGGAAATGGACTATGTCAACCTAGCTATTCACACAGGAAACGCAGACAGAAGTCAAGTACCACACTTGGCTTTGCCAACTAAAATCGACCCATCCTGCCAATCTATGTGTTTCTGAAATATCTCGAACCCCTCTACTTTTCCTCATCTCCTCTGCCACCCTGGCCGAGCTGTCCTCTTCCTCACTGAGGGCTGTGCACACAACCCCTCTCTCCCTTCCTCCAGCCTTGCTCTACTCAGTTCTCTCATCTATTCATCAGCCAGAGTGACGGATTTAAAATGGAAATTAGATCATGATACTTCCTGCTTAAAATTCTTCAAGGGGCTGACCTGGGTTGACGAGAAACTAGGGGGCACTGAATAAACAGACTCCAAGTCTGACGTGCTCTTTAGGGCACTGCTGCCTCAGAGAGTGTAGGCAGGGTCTCCAGGGACCTAGTTCTGGAGGACGCTGCGCGCGCCCCTGGGAAAACCGTGCTTCTGCTGCTGCCGGGTGGAATGCTCCGCACACGGCAGGGAGGTCCCAGCGGTCTGCAGCGCTGTGAAGCCCTCTGTGCGCTCTGCCCGCTGTTCAAAGTGGGGTATCGAGGTCTCCCGTATTGTTGTGGAGCTGCCTGCCCTTCAATTCTGTCAGTTTGTTTACGTATCTAGCTCGGATGTTTAGTGTAAACACCTCACAACTGCTGCATCTTCCTGGTGAATTTACCTGTCCATAACTGTTGCAAGAGACAGAGAAGGACTTAGTGTTACCTTATTATGATCATCATTGCGTAACGTCCTTCTTTGTCTCTTACAAAATGTCTACGTAGGACCTGTTCTGTCCGATGTTAGTGTAGCCACTCACGCTGCCTTTCGGTTACGAATTGCAAGTAAACTCTTTTTCCATATTTCACTTTCAACCTATGTGTGACCTTCGGCTGAGAGTCAGTCTTTTGCAGACAGCATACGGCTGTATGCTACTTTTTATCCATTCCATCAATCTACGTATTTTGACAGAGAAATTTAATTCATATTAACACATACATTATTTGCTCAGTAACATATTTATAATTATATTTATACAGCTGTCATCTAAATCATATAGGAAATAAAAAGTATAGTTAAAAAACAACTACAGTGAGTTTCGCATCTGCCCATGTATTTACCTTCACATGGTCTCTGGTCATTGTCTAGGGTCCTCACGTGTCCACCTGAAAGACGCACTCAGGTTCAGTGGAAGCGACTCCCTTTGCTTTCGTCTCTCTGGGAATCTTATTTCTGAAGCACAGATCTGCTGGGTATAAACTCTTGATTGGCAGGTTATTGTTTTTTCTTTCAGTACTTCAAATATGTCATCCTACTGTCTCTGGCCTCCATGGTTTCTGAAGAGAAATTGGCTATTAACCTTACTGAGGATCCCTTGTAAGCGATGAGCCACATCTCACCACTTTCCAGAATCTCTGTCTTTACCTTTTGAGTTTGATTATAATGTGTCTCAACGTAGGACTCTTTGAGTTTATTCTGTTTTAGGTTCATCGGGCTTCTTGAATAAGTAGATTCATATCTTTCATCAAAGTATATGACATGACCAAGGGGGATTTATCCAAGGAATGGAAAAGTTGTTCAACATAAGAAAATCAACGTAATGTATCACATTAATAGAATTATATACATGACATCTATCACACACACACACACACACACACACACACACACACACACGTGTGTCTGCACGATGCTTGTCTGCTCCGCCTGCATACTGGACTGCAGTCTGTGCTTTCTTTACTGAGGGCCATGGGCTGCAGAGGGAGTCGCAGGTTGTGCCTTAGCTGTCGGCCTAAATATCCACTCAGATTACCAACAGGGTTAAGTTAATCTCATCATGTATCAGTGCCCTCAACAAAGTAACCACTTCTCTCTCCCGTGTGGGAGTCCAGCCACGCTGCCCAAGGCTGGTATGAAACTACACAGTCATACCGCCCCCTCTGATCTAAGTGCCCATGGCTCCTGGGGTTCCTGCCATTTGTTCTGTGATTGCGGCTGTTGTTTTATTGAACAACACAGTATTAGTCCCAGGAGCACAACGTAGTGATTCAACATTTGTACGCAGTATGAGTTGATCACCAGCGTAAATCTAATCACAACCTGTCACCATACAAAGATATTACATAGTTATTGACTATGTTCCCCACACTGTACATTTCATCCCTGTGGCTCATTTCTTATATAAATGGAAGTTTGTGCCTCTTAATTTCCCTCACCTAGGTCGCTCATCCCCCCACCTCCTCCACTCAGGCAACCACTTGTTTGTGCCCTGTATTTACGGCTCTGTTTCTGTTTTGTTACATTTGTTCATTTGTTCTGTTTCTTAGATTCTACGTATAAGTGAAATCACACAGTATTTGGCTTTCTCTGTCTAACGTGCTCCACTCAGCACAACACCCTCTAGGCCATCCACGTTCTCGCAAATGGCAAGGCTTGTCATACGCGGCCTTCGTTATGTTAAGCGATATTTCCTCCCCACCCGCTTTGCTGAAAATATTTATAGTAAGTAGATGCAGCATTTTGTCAGGAGATTTTTCTGCATCTGTGGAGATGCTCATACGATTTTGATTCTTCAGTTTGTTACTGTGGTGTCTCACACAGACTGATTTGCAGCTATCGAACCATCCTCACATCCCTGGGGAAAAAACCCCGCTTGATCTTGGTGTGTGATTCTCTTAATGTGTTGTGAATTGAGTTTCTAATATTTTGTGGAGGATATTTGCATCTTAACATTCAGCAGTGATACTGGCCTACAATTTTCTCTGTTTTTGGTAATACCTTCGTGTGGTTTTGGTATCAGGGTGATGATGGCCTCATAGAATAACTTTGGGGCATTGTTTCCTATTCAGTTTTTTGGAATAGTTTGAGACAGGCTCTTCTTTAAACATTTGGCAGAATTCGCCCATGAGGGCATCTGGACCTGGACTTTTGTTTGATGGGAGCTTCTTGATTGCTCAGTTCATTTCTGGTCATTGGTCTGCTCATATTTTCTATTTCTTCCTGATTCAGTCTTGGGAGGCTGTACATTTCTAGGCGTTTACCCACTCCCTCTAGGCTGTCCTTTTAACTGGTGTATAGACATTTGCAGTGGTCTCTTACGATCCCGTGTGTTTCTGTGGTGTGGACGTAACCTCTTTTCCATGTCTCATCTTATTTGGGCCCCCTCTCTTTCTCTCTTGATGAGTCTGGCTAAAGGTTCACCAATTTTGTTTACCTTTCCAAAGAACAAGCTCTTAGTTTCATTGAACTTTTCTTTCTTTTTCTTCCCTCCTTCTTTCCTTCCTTCCTTTTCTTTCTTTCTTTCGTCTCCATTTTTCCTGCTCTGATCTTTATTTTCTTCCTCCTACTAACTCTGGGTTTTGTCTGCTCTTTTTCAAGCTCCTTTAAAAAGTGTAAGGTTGGGTTGTTGGGGACTTCCCTTGTCTCCAAGTAGCTTGTATCACCATAAACTCCCCTCTGAGAACCGCCTTTGCTGCACCTCATAGATTCTGGATCCTTGTGTTTCCGTTTTCATTTGTCTCCAGGTATTTGTTTTAATTTCCTCATTGATTCCTTTGGTGGCCCACGGACTGTCTGGCCTCCACGTGTCTGTGTTCTTCTTGTTTCTACCCTCACAGCTGATTTCTAGTCTCACGCTGTTATGGCTGAAAGAGATGTCTGGTACGATTTCAACCTTCTTAGATTTACTGAGTATCACCTTGTGGCCTGGCATGTGATCCCTCCTGGACGGCGTCCTGCTCACCTGCAGAACTTGGTTTCTCCTTCAGCTGAAGCAGAAGCCCTGCGAGGTGCTCCTGCTTGTAGGCTTCCCCGTTCATCACCTGGGACATGCCGTGTCCCTCCCCTCCGGCCTGCAGGTTCCTGCTGAAAAGGCCACTGATGGGCTGATGGGAGTCCCCTGTGTGTGACTTGTTGCTTTCCCCTTGCCGTTTTTAATATCCTCTCATTATCTTTGCTTTTCGCCGTTTTAATTAGTATGTCTCTTGGTGTGTTTCTCTTTGGGTTGATCCTTTTGGGACTCTGCATTTCCTGGACTTGGATGTCTGTTTCCTTTCCCAGGTTAAGGAAGTTTTCAACTATTATCTCTTCAAATCAGCCCTCTGCCCCTTACTTTCTCTCTTCTCCTTCTGGGACCCCTGTTACACAGATGTTAGTACACTTGATATTATCCTGGTGGTCCCTTAAACTCACTTCATTTTTTAAAAATTCTCCTTTCTTTTTCCTGTTCAGCAGCAATGATTTCTACTACTCCATCTTCCAGCTCACTGATCTGTTTCTCCGTAGCATCTAATCTACTGTTGATTCCTTCTGGCATACATTTTATTCCAGGTATTGTGTTCTTCAGCTCTGTTCAGTTCTTCTTTACCTTTTTCTAGCTCTGTGTGAAACTTTGCACTGTGCTGTCCATTCTTCTCCTGAGTTCACTGAGCATCTCAAAGATACTGACCTCTAAATCTCTATCAGGTAGACGCTCAGCTCCAGTTTGCTTAGCTGTTCTGCGGTCTTGTCTTGTTCCATCATCTGGAACGTGTTTCTCTGCCTCCTCGTCTGGCCTGATTCTTCGCACTTACTTCTAGGTAGTAGTTAGGCTGGTCACACTTCTGATCTTGGAGAGGTGGTTACACAGCAGATGTTCTACAGGTCCCAGCAGCTGCCTCCCCTCTGGTCACGTGAGTGACATGCACTAGGGGTGCTCCCTACGTGGGCTGCATGTGCCCTTCCGCCGTGGTGGGCTGATCACTGTGGGTGTGCTGGTAGGCATGGCTGCCCCTGGTCCCACTGGCTGCCAGGCCCTGCCACGTGCAGAGGCTGCTGGCCCTGGTGGGTGGGGCCAGGTCTCAGAATGGCTGACTGCAGGGTCCGGGGGTCCGAGGATTGGTGCCAATATGCTGGTGGGTGTGGCTGGGACCCAGGCTAAGGGGGGATGGCCGTGGGGCCTGGGACATCCTGGTGCTGGTGCCAGTCCACTGGTGGGTGAGGCTGGGTCCCTACACAGTTGGCTGCTTGGCCTGTGGGGTCCCTGATTGGCGCTGACCAGCTGGTGGGCGGGTAAGCCCCTGGCCCCAGTAGGCTGGACAGAGGGAGGGCTACAGAATGGCACTTGCCAGCACAGGCATCCTCGTGGCGGAACCAGCTCCCCAGAGGGGCTGTGCCAGCATCTGTGTTCCCAGTGGAGCCCAGGGCCTCCTGCTTCTCCAGGAGGCCCTCCAAGATCACTAAGTGCGTCTGACCCAGGGCGCCTTCAAATCATTGCCTCTGCACTGGGTCTTGGAGCAGGGGTGAGATTTTGTGTGCACCCTTTACAAACAGAATCTGTCCCCACAGCCCTCCGGCTCTCTTGTACCCAAGCCCCACTGGCCTTCAGAGCCAAATGTTTTGGGAACTGCTGGTCCTGGTGTGGGACTCAGACCCCTTGCCCCTTGGGGGAAAGCCCACAACTGGGATCATCCTCCCACTCGTGGGTCGCCCGCCCAGGCGTGCAGGTCTTGGCTGTTCTGCATCTCCGCCCCCATCCCCCATTCTGCTGTGGTTCCTTCTTTTATCCTCAGTTGTGACAGCCTTTCCTGCTAGCCTTCAAGCTGTTCCTATCGATAGGTGCTCCGTAAACAGCTGTGATCTGGTCTGCTCGAGGGAGGGGGCAAGCTCAGGGTCTCCCTACTCCACCATCCTCGGGACGTCCATCTGGTGGCCTTGAGGAGCTGTCTGCTCACGGCCGGTGGGGTCTCGGCCTCACCTGGGGCCACGGCCCCATACGCCCACACCTGCTCTTGGCACCGAGGGCCCCACGCTCACCCTGCTGTCGGTCCTGAGTCTGTGCCGCGCCTTGACCCCTCCTGGGCTCCAGCACCACGACTCCTTTCAGGTGCAGGAAACACTGTGTCCAAGTCGGACACTATCGCCTCTACGCTCTGGCCCCAGGGGACGTGTCGGGCAGCTGCTCTCTCCTTCACTTAACCTTCTTCTGCATCACCTGCCACCACACGCCGTGGAGTAACGCTCTCAAGGACGCAGAGAGCACCCCTACCCTCCGCCGGGGCTCTCTGCTTTGGTAACTGTTCTCACCTTTCGCCAAGACCCGGCACAGCCATGACTCTGCTCAGGCTGGGAGTTGTCAGGAACGACCTCCCAGAACACTCCCCGCCGAGCTGTGCCCACCAGCACGTCCAGCCAGCACACATGCCCCTCCCGGAGCCTTCCAGACTCGCCAGCACACTCCTCCCGGTCCCAGCGCTCCCATCTGCCCGGCTTTCACATCTGAGCCGGTCACGGAGCCTCCCTGTGCCTGCCTCCTAGAGGCAGAAAAGCCACCTTCACTCCCACACACCCTCCCCACCGCTTTCGTGTCATCGGTGGTGCACAAGGGTGTAATTTTACTTCTGTTGCTGAAGCTAACAGAGGCAGGTCTTTCGCAACTGATCGCCCGTTAAAGATTCACTGCAGCAGCCGCGACTCACGCCTCAGTCCACACCTGTGGCCACACGGCCGTCTGGTGCTCACACCTCAGACACCGTGTGGCTGTCTGGTGTTTGACCTTCCCGATTCCTTCAGGCCTGAAGAAAGTTCCAGAGCTCCCATATGCGAGCCAGGAGCTGCCTTACGCCAGCCTGCTCACTGCAGGCTCACAGAGCCTCAGGAAATGGAGGACCAGGACGGCCCCAGCTGCGACAAGTTCAGGAGACAACGGCAGGATAGCCGGCATGAGTGCTGACAGTTTGAAGCACACGTGACGTGCGTGGTCCTCGAGGCGGAAGAGCTGGGTGCATGGGGTCATGGAAGTTTCAGGTCAGAGCTCAGGTGTCACACCTGACCCAGGGCACCATGCCAGTGGCGTCCAGGTGTGCTGTGGGCGGCAGCCCAGACCCCTTCTCCCAGTCTGCCTTCAGCTCCCCCAGGTTTGGAAGCTCAGTTCTCCAGGCACGTCTCGGACATTGGTAGGAACAGACTCAAACCAGACACCGATTTTCAAATTCAAGACGGCGCTGTCCCTGCCGGCCGGTCAGCAAAGGCTCTGTCCCTGGACTCATGGCTCGTTCTAGCCACACACGCCCGGTGGAGCCAGGATGGGTCAGTGCTGGGACCCTGGGCGGCGGGCAGCCTGCAGCCCCAGGACAGGGGGAAGGGGGAGGCAGGGCTCCGAGCCTTCAGCCAGTCTGGGCAGGGAGGGGCTGCGGGTCCAGGGCGGGGCAGACGGGAGCATGGTTGTGGGTGGCAAGGACCAGAGGTGCGGGTGAGGGCACCACCGGGAGGAGGGGAAGAGGCCAGGTCCTGGGGCTGGAGTGGGGTGGGGGGAGCTGCAGGGAGTCCCAACCGTCTGGGCCGCTAACAGTGATGTTAACTCCGCTTTTGGGGAAAATCTGAAGTCAGCACATGGAGCAGGTCTCATTCGGCGCAATTTAAGGGCTCCTGGCCCCGCCGTGGGTGCCAGGGGGTGGCCTGAGGACAGATGAGGCACCATGTGACGGGCGGGGGGGCCCTCCGCGGAGCAGCCCTGCCCGGGTGCCTCCCGCCTGCGCGGGACCCGGAGGGAGCAGCACGGGTCGGCCGGTTTAGAAATGAGTGAAGCCAATGCCAGTGCCTAAGAACAGGGACGTTACATCACTTCTCCACCGACTGGCTTTGCACCAGACACGCCTGACCTCATCTTGACGCACTTTGTTTTCCTGCAGCTCACCATTTACGTCTGCCGCCCGGATCACACTGGACGTGCCTGTCCCTGCAAGAGTCCCGGTCAAGCCGCTGGGCTCTTAAGGCCGCTGTTTCCAGGAAATCTCCACTCAGTCCACTTCGTCAGGATCAGAGCTTCAGCCACGTGGTTTCCTAAGACAGGGCACACAATCGCCAAACTACAGTTGCAATCCGAAGTTAGAGCTCAGGCCACGTGAATAGCTCTGTGCTCATCTGACCTCCACAGCAGCGGGGTGAGATGTGGAACCTAACTTAAAAAACTGGCAAAGATTAGTTGAACACAAAAACCTACTAAAAAACAGATTTTCAATACATTCCATTAATTAACTGTGACCATAAATGATCTTTATTAAAGAACGCATATTCTTATGATTCGAAACTAAATGTTTTAAAAGAATGACATACCTAATAAAACTGACATGAAAGTGTTTTATTTAAAATTGTGCTAAAAAGCAAGTAGATGTTTATAAGACATTTGTCTTATTTTAGAAAACATAGGCTTTAAGGATTAAAAGTGACCTTCCAAACCCGTTGCCAGAATTAAAATTTCACATCACAGAAACGTTTAATAACAAATATTGACAGATTACAAGTAAAGTTCAACAATAAATAAAAAAGCCTCAATTTTTTTCTTTACCAAAAGAACACAAACTGATGAAATACTAAAAAGTTAACATAATTTCAGGAAAAGGCACATCCAGGCAAACAGTCCAGGCAGTTTGTAGGAAGGAGGTGCAGCGTCAGCTGAGCGCGACAGCTTGTTTGGGAGATTCTGAAACTCAGCAGTGACACCAGGACCTGTGAGCAGAGGGCCCAGTCCCCGACGTAGGAGGTCGCAGGACGTGGACAACAGACCCTGAATGTCCACCGGGCCCCATGGGTGCTCAGGGGCTGGACCGCTTCTCTGGTCTCGGCGCACACCTGGCGATGGCCACCCTCCACAGCACCGGGGCCAGGAGGAGGCTGAGCGTGGTCACACTCAGGATGAGGAGATACACCTGCAACAGGTGCGGCTGCGTCATCCCTGCTCAGAAGAGGTGCGCCCACCCCACCCCCCAACCCCTGTGCGCCCTCTCCCTGACACTGAGACGCACGCAGACCGTTTCAGTCTGAGTCCAGCAGCGTCCCCGTGTCCTGTCAGGGGCAGGTGGGCGGGCGTCCCTCAGAGGGTGGGCTTTTTCAGCAGCAGGACTGGGTCGCCTAAGGCGGGGACAGGGGGCAGACCCTGTCCTGGCTTCAAGCATCCAGCCTTGCAAGTTCCAAAAGGGCAAAAAGCAGCCCAGATGGCAGAAGGGGACCAAGGTCACAAGTAGCTTCAAACAGAAACAACTACGGAGGAGGCCGTGTGCCTACAAACCCACGGGCCCGGCCCGGCGTCATCCCAGCAGACGGGACCCCGGCCTGGTCTCGGGCGCCGAAGGTGCAGGTCAGATGGCATTTACTGCACACCTTCCCGGTTCTCAGCACCACCGACACGCAAGCTAGGGCCTTGGCTGTGAGGGCGGGTCTCGTCCTTCACGGGAAGCCCTGGAGGGACCTTGTCCCACCTCCTGACACACCTGCCGCTGCAGAAGGAGCGTCAGTGCAGGGTGAGCCGGGGACTCACCCCCTGAGCCCACCCCTGCCCCGACCCCTGCCGCCAGCAGCCAGGCGGGCAGAGACTCACCTCCCGAGAAATGACCCGGGCTCTGCGCGCTCTGCTCCCCAGGACCAGAGAGAACTCGCTGCCCTGGGCCAGCCCCGCGGCCACCCCTGCCCCGACCCCTGCCGCCAGCAGCCAAGCGGGCAGAGACTCACCTCCCGAGAAATGACCCGGGCTCTGCGTGCTCTGCTCCCCAGGACCAGAGAGAACTCGCTGACCTGGGCCAGCCCCGCGGCCACGATCCACTTGATATACTGGCTGGTCTTGGGCAGGAGGAGGGACAGGACCAGGGCTGCCAGGACAAACTGTGAGGGTGGCCGGTCACTGGCTTGGCCAGAGCCCTGAGCCCCACCCACAGGGGGACACACCAACCGACAGAGACTGTCCAGATACGCCACCTGGGCCCCGGGAAGCAGGGGCTCAGGTTCACCAGCAGAAGCGGGGCCTTCCCACCAAACTAAGTTCATAGCACTAAACGTCATGCAGCGTTCAGAATGGAAGGTTTACTTTTCATAAGACGTAAGCGAAAGCCAGCGTCAACAGCTGGGAGCGGGTAGAGCAGCTCCGCAGCCACCAGGGACTCTGGAAACCTCGGGTCAGTTTCATAACCGCAAAGCCAGGCAGCTACTGAGCAGGCACCCGTCCCACCTCAACAATGTGTCGTCCCGGAGAACAGACAGGTGGGAAGTGGCTGTTAAAAAGCCCGTTTGCCTCACAGGGTGGGGCAGTGGTTTCCCAGACTCACTCAGGATAGGAGTCAAATCACAGGGCAGGTTTCCCGGAGGAGCCAGAAAGCGGTTCCTCCAGTTCCCACTTTTTCACTCTACATCCTCAGCACAAGTCCTGAGACGAAGGATCACCCTGCTCCCAGAGCCCCGCACGGCTCAGTGGTGCTAGGGGGACGGCGCAGCTCAGGCAGACAGCAGGGGCGCTGCGTGGCCGGCACAACCACAACAGGTGACCTCCCCGTCAGGGCCACAGGGGGGCTGGTACCTTCACGACGACCACCGACAGCGTGAGCACCATCAGGACGGACAGCTCATACAGCACGAAGGTGGGGAACACGTGAAGACCTGCAGGACGGATGTGTCACGTGCTGGGCTCGGGGGCCAGCCTCCCAGGCCCTGGTGTCCCCTCCTCCGTCAGGGACAGGAAGGGTGTCCAAACCTGCCCTCTCACCCAGAGACTCTCAGCAGAGAGCCTGGTGATTCAGTGCAACCCCCCTCCCATTTCCATGTGAACCTCGGGGTCTCCTGGGGCCTTGCGGGCCCAGTGCAGGCACGTGGACAGGGAGGTGCCAGAGAGACGTGCTGTGACTTCAGGTGTGACCACAGCCTCCCTTACCAGCTAGAGACCCAGACACGGGGACTCCAGGCAGCACCAGTTTAGTTTTTGTATTAAAGTTAGGATTTCCTCCCAGACTTCGTTTTGACGCTCCAACGTCAACCCACTGAGCACCACGAAGGATGACCAACTGATTTACGTCCCTGAGGTCAAACGTTCCCTGCTTTTATGTAAGATTCCCCTTCTGAGACCAGCTCCTATGGGAGCCTGCGCAAACAGACGCCAGTGCGGCGTCTCCTCGGAGGGGGAGGTCACCTATGGATGCGAAAAACACGATGGCCAGGAAGTCGCGGACGGGCTCCATGTAGGATGCAACCTCCTCGGCGACCACGTGGCCCTGGGAGGAGACGAGGGCTCCGGCCAGGAAGCAGCCCAGCTCCATGGACACGTCCAGCAGCTCGGTGACCTAGGGGGAAGGACATGCCTCGCAGCAGGCACACGCACAGTGGAGGGCCACCCCGGCCCCTTGGACCTGGTGGGCTGTCTCCACGAGCAGCGGCGTGGCAGGAACAGAGGGCAGCAGTGCGGCTCTGCAGGGCCCAGGCAGGCAGAACAGGGACACAGTTCTTCTGGGCGACAGTGGCCGGAGCTGGACAGCAATGACGGCTGCACCGCATCGTGAATATGCCAAAAACCGCAGAACTGCACACTGACTTGGTTGAAACAGGGAATCTGCTGTGTGAATTTCATCTCAGTAAAAAAAAAACTGACAAAAATTTGCCAGAACGTATAAAACCACAGATGAGTAAGCAGGTAACCAATAGGAAACAACCTGAAAACGCTAACAGGCCTGTCCCTGAGGAGCCTGTCCCCAGGAGCCCGTCCCCGGGGAGCACAGAGTGCTCACTTCGCTGGCTGTCGGGGAAATGAAACCCCCAAGGCCGACAAGAAGCCCCCAACAGGACTGACGGCCCCCGAAGCACCGTGTCAGTGAGGACGCGGGCGGGGGACCGGCTCAGCCACCCAGGGAAACCAGCCGCGGACGTGCAGGCCCCACACGGGCCCGGTCCTGGGGCCACACTCTCCTGGAAGGGGCCCCGGGCCCCAGGAACACACGGGGCCCCGGTGGACACAGCTTCACTCCCCGCGGCTCCTAACGCCTGTCACACGGCAGCTCAGCGTCCGCACCTCGCCAGCCCGGCACCTGCGGCCAGGGCTCCGGGGACACGGGGTAGAGAAGACCCAAGGGCCGGTGGGGACAACTCAGAGTTGTGCTGTCAACTCCTGTCTGACACGGTCCGAACAACTGGAGGAAGCAATGTGAAAACAAGGGTCCATCACAGACCTGAGTGTCCAGACGTGTGAGGCGGGTCTGGGTGTCCGTGTGACCCCGGGCCTCCTTCTCTCTGGGGGCTATCTGTGGTCTGCTGATCCCACACAGCTCAGACATCTCGGGGTCTCCCAGGATCGCCCCGACTCCCTCACGAGAAGCTGTCCTTCAAGTGAGAAGGCTGCTTCCAAAACAAGCCTCATTGCTCAGCTGCCCACATCGTGGGGAAGAAGGTTCTCGTCACAGAGAACTGACGACTGTCCCCAGCTGCTCCTCCCACTTAGGTAGGATGGACAGAGAGCTGAAGCCGGGGTGGGCACCGCCCCAGGGCTCACCCAGCAGGCGCCCGCGGGCCCGGGGAGCACTGCCAGGCGGCACGGCATGCGCAGAATAGAACGCTAACAGCGTTCAGGTAAAACAAGACGGAGAATCGAGCACAGGCTCTTGAGGAACCAACAGCGGCGGACCACAAAAGGCAGGCACTGAGGGTTACCGTCAGCATGAAGAAGGTGAAGGCGGAGACGCCCAGGACGAGGATCTCTTTGTTCCCCTTGCTCTCCGCGTGCAGCTTGCGGCAGTACGGCCCCACGACGAACGTCCTCATGGCCAAGCAGAGCAGCAGGACCGCGGCCAGCGACAGCAGGGTCTGGCCGGCCAGGGCCAGGAGCCGCGCGATCTCCACGGCCACGCTGCGGAAGAGAGCGGCCAACTCACCATGCGACGGCCTTTGCTGTTTCCCCTCCCACCACAAAACAAGTTACCCAAACCACACACGCTTCATTTCTGAATGTTAAAGTAAAACTCCTCAAGCATTAACCTCAGAAAGTAAGTTACTTGAATTAAATACAGAAGCCGAGTTGCGTTCCAGTGAGCACGCGTCACGGGCGCACTGGCTCCCGGCCGACAGCTCACGCGTCCCAGTAGACAGCAGACAGAAGGTCTCGGGAGGCAACGTCGCACGGAGACACTGCTGTGGGCTCAGCATAGCGAGCAAGGCCGGGATCCCAGCAACTTTCAGAAAAGCGTTCCCTTATCCCAAGCCAGAACTCTGAGTTTTATGTCTGTTTAGTCGTGGAGAGGACTCTGTACTAGGCTCTTTTCAGAATATGCTATTCCCAGCTCAATACGTTCTTAAGATCTCAACCCAAAGACCCTCAGGAGAAAGGCACTGTGGAGTATTTGCAGTATTTCTAGCAATGTATTTTTTTGGCCCCAGCTCTCCACTGTATTTAGGAAACCAGTCAGCCCGAAATCCTGGTTTAAAAGTTCCTGACGGAAGACTGAATCTGGCTGCTAAGAGAGAATTCACCCCCGCAGTCAGGCCGATGATCGCAGCTCCAGACGCGTCCCAGGGTGTGTGCGGTGAACACACTGGCCTATTAATGCTCAGGACAGACAGTCCATGTGAGACAGCGGGTCCAAAGACCTGGCAGGAACAGGATGGGCTTGAAGTCCTGCCCATCTCCCAACCCCAGCGGCCACGGCTGGACCCCCGCACCCAGCGCTCCGCCCCCGCGACCCCAGCTGCCCCTCCCCATGGCCCCTCTGCTCCTCAACAGGCCCCGCCCCAGGGTCTGTGCCTGTACATTCCTGCCTCAGAGGCCCTGCTGTCTGAAGTGGTCCCAGCCGCTCCCGCCCCCTCCCCTGCTGTGACCCTCTGCCTGGCTCCTGCCCACACTGGAAGTCTGCTTGTGGGCCCTTCACACACACCGTCCACCCGTCCCAGTCCCTAGACAGGCGTGCTGTCCCACACCAGCCCGCAGTTACAGTTGCTCAGGTGTCGGGCTGCCTTAGTGAGCTGGTACAGGAGCGCCATCCCAACAGAGCCCATGTCGCGGTGACGGCTCCACGCCAGGCTTGTGTTCAAAGCCAGCGCCCCCGTCTGTCGCACACACTGCCAACCAGCTCAGAAACACACACACAAGAAGCCCAAGCCAATCTCTTTAAAGACGACCCTGCGATGTTCCCACTAGCTCAAGTGTCACCTGTGCCCCACACCCGTACTGCACGTGCACGACGAGGACACCCCATCCTGTGTCCTCACTTCTCCACCTGCTCCCGTGTCGGCAAGAGCTTTGCTCCCGGGAGTAGCTGAGCACGTGCGGCACCACCTGCCTGCACCACGTGTCTGTGTCCTGCGTCTGCGGGCAGGTTCTGCTGTGTCGGACAGGCTTCTGTGGGCTAGCTCGTGCGCGGCCCATGCTCGACAGACCCCCACCCCGGGCATCGCGTCGCGGCAGGGAGAAGGGCCGCTGGCCCCTCCTCGGTGGGACGGGGAGCATCTCGCACTTGCCTGTTCTCCCTGCTCACCTGCGTGTGAGCTGGGTCAGTCTCACTTTTCTCATTAATTTGTAGATCTTTATCAAATAGGAAACGTAACCCTCTGTCTGTAAATCAAGCAAACTTCAATTTAAAAAATAAGATACAACGTGTACAAACACCTCTTTTCCATCTGTCTTTGACCTGCTGACCAAGTATGCTCCTGCACACGTGTGCACACGTGTGCACACACGTGTCCGTGTGCCTGTGTATGTGTGTTTGTGCGGGTGCATGTGTATTTAAACAAAACACAAGACTTCGGTGACGCCGGCCACCCTTCTGGTCCTTCACGCCTCCTGGGATTTGTGTTCTGCCTGAAGTAGAACGGCCCCCGCACCCTCAATACTTGGAAATGCTTTCATCCACACTTTCTTGTAGAACTTCTATGGTTTTGCAAGATTTTAATCCTAGTAATTCGAATTACTTTTTTTAAAGACATGTTCTCGTCACAGTCCCCGTGTCCTGTTCTTCACCTGTGAAGCGTCTGGAGGGAAGAAGTTCTTTCTTTTAGGACAGATCAAGAATAATTCTGAATAAACCTCGATAACGAGGCAATGTTCATATTAACATTACAACTGATTTTATTTCTTTGAACTTTTTTTACCATAAATTTTCCTGGTTATCAAAATTGGAAAGAGGTTTTCCCAAGTCATACAGAGACGTGTATACAGTACACAGCAGAATCACAGTAATCATTAGTCTACCAGCAGAAAAATCGTTAACACCTCGTTTATTTCTAGTCTCCATGTTCTTCCTTATGTAGATAAAATACTGAATATAATTTTTAACAACTTTGATATAAACCTCATTCCTTATGAATCACTCATTTAAAGCATACAGTGCAGTGGTTTCTAGCATATTCACAAAGCTGTACAACCATCACCTCAACCTTGACCGTATCTGCCACCTATGCCACTGAGCACTGACCCCGTCCCCTGCCCCTGGCCCGGGAACCACTAGTCGGCTGTTCGCGTGGACCAGGGCTCCACACGGGGCGGCATCGGCGCCTCGTCCCTCCAGGTGTGGAAGGACGCCGGCCTGTGTGGGCAGAGCACGTTTACTCATCTAGCTACTGGGTGTGGGGGCCGCTCCACTTTCCAGCCATCAGGATGCACGTGGCCGTGACCTCTCCCGCACGCCCATCTCAGTGTCTGACTCGTGGCTGCAGGGGCCCCACACTGCTGTGCCACCGCTGCCTTTAAAAAATGATTACAGGATCTGAGACTCATAAGATGTGAAACATCCAAGACACAATTGAAAACCACTCATCACACGAAGACTCGGGAAGCCATGCTTGATGAAGCTCCAACGTCAGGACAAGGGTTCTCTGGTCTGACAAAGATTCTACATCATTTTAAATCATAAAAATGACCCAACAGCAATTAAAAATTATCTTGAAACAAATGAAAAAATAGAAAATCTCAGCAAAGAAACAGAAGTTACAAAAAGACTCACGTGCAAGTCATACCACCAAACAAGACGAAACCTGCTGGACAGGCTCGTGGAGCGGGGGGTGCCAGAGGCTGGACCAGGGAGCTTGAGGACAGACCAACAGACTTCACCAAGTCGGAACGACAGATGGAAACGTGTCTCAGAGACAGACCCCCAGAAGGAGAGGGCAGGAGGGGCTGACAGTCCTGAGGAAGCAACAGGCAAAACCAGTAAATCGGGCAGGAGTTACAAACCCCCAGCCTCAAAGGCGAGCGAGCACCACATGGGATCAACCAGAGGGCGTCGGGATTGAACGCATCCCCCACCCCAGCACCAGAGCCACGGTGCGGTCCCTGGAGGGACCTTTGGGAGCTGACAGGCTTCCTCGCGGTCACGAGGGGCTGCGACTGGATGAGTGGCCTTGCGAGAAGGGACCAGAGGGCTCTGAGCCCCCCTCCCCTGCACCGAGACACAGTGGGAGGGCAGGTCGGGGGGTTCGCACCCTGATCCCAGACTCCAGCCTCTGTGACTGTGGGAAATGCACGTCTGCGATCAGTGTCTGCTGCGGAGCCCAAACCAAGACACCAAGACGCGTCATAACTAAGCTTCTGAAAACTAAAAGCAAGGGAAACTCCCGAGAGCAGCCAGAGAGCAGCCGTGAGCCGTCTGTGGAGAAACACGGGCCTGAGCCGGCTCCCCTCTGGGGCCACGGAGGCCGGGGGAGCAGTGCACCTCCGAGCTCCGAAAGGAACGGAAACGTCTGCTGCAGACCGAGGGCCGGCAGCCGCGCCCACCAGGAACAAAGGACACCGAGAGGATGCGCCGCCAGCGGCAGCAGGAGTGACCTGACGAGTCCCCAGGCGGGAGGAGACCTGGACTTGAGACGGGAGGAAGGAGAGGACGGGCAAGAGGAGCGAGTAGGACAGCCACGCTCCCGGGAGCTGGAGACGCCCCGTTTGATACTGACGCGGCTTTCTGCACCAGCTGACGTGGTGCTCAGCGTTAAGTAGAGAAAGACAACGATGACGTTTAAGAAGCGGGGGAGCAAAGGGCCCCGAGAGAAAAGGAGGACCCCCACCGCACGGAAGCTGGGGAGACCTTCCATGCGCAGCCAGGCGCGGACGGCAGGCTGAGCGAGCTGCGGGGGCACTGCGATGCCGTGAGCGGCCACAAAGAAATCACACGAAGCAATTATTCACAGACACTACAAACAAATCAAGATGGACCCTTAGAAATAACCCACAGGGAGCTAAGCAAAATGAAAAAAAGGAGCAAGAAACAGAGACAACAAAGCAACAACCAAACAACAAAGTGAGAGCCTCACACCCTAACACGGCAGTATTACCTTAAATGTCAACGGTCTCAACACACCACTTAAAACAGGCAGAGATTTGCTGAGTGGATCAAAAAAACCATCCAACAGTGTGTCGTCTGTAAGAAATTCACTTCAGACACAACGGCATAAGCGGCTGACGTACAGGGTGGGGCAGGTGCACCACTGCACACGTTAATTTTAAAAAAGCTAGTATTAGACAAAGTGGGTCTCAGAGCAGGACAGTCACTGGAAACACAGGGGGTCCTACAGAGTGACAAGCGGGGCTGCCCACCAGGAGAACGAGACGGTCCCACATGTGTGTGCACCAAACAAAGAGCCCCAGAGGAGACAAAGCAAAAGCTGACGGGACCCAAAGCAGCAGCAGACAGGAGCTGTAACTGGGCTTCACCACCGCCTCCCTCGTCAAGCGGCAGAGCTCCAGCGAGCGCGCAGACAGACCCGAGCACACAGCCAGCACCCGGGACCCGACAGACAGCGTGAGTACTCTCCTCAACACCACCAAACACGCGTTCCGCTTTCAAGTGACTCTGGGGCATTTACCAGACCATGTCCGGGGCCACCAGATGGACCTCAGCAAACTCAAAAGAACTGGGATCACACAAAGTGTGTGTTCTTACCACAGCGGACCCAAACCAGAATCAATGATGAAAGACAGCAGAGCCGCCAAACACTTGGAAATAAGCAGCATACTTCTAAAGAGGCCACAGGTCGGAGAGGAAGTGTCAAAGGAAAGGCTTCAAAAATTAAAAATGCACTTAACTAAATGAAAGTAACACAGTGGATAGAAGTAAGTGAGTGCAGCTAACAGTGCTGTGAAGGCGTTTACAGCGCTGAATACTTACAGCAGAAGAGAAGGACAGTTTCAAGTCAGTGGTCTGAGTTCAGACCACAAGAACCTACAAAAGAAGAGCAAAATACACCCAGAGCAAACAGAAGGAAAGAAACAGTAAAGATGAGGGTAGAAACCAATGAAACTGAAAACAGAGAAACAAAGAGACAAGTCGATGAAACAAGGGGCTGGTTCTGAGAAAAGAGTAATAAAGAATGAACAGAGGCTACCACTGCGGCTCTTACAGCAAAATGAAAATAAAGAAATTCTAGAAACAACTCCTTGCATTTAAATTCGATAAATGAAACTGAATGGACCAATTCCTCAAAAAACCAAACTAGCCGCAGCCAACAATATGAGTAGATAATTTGAGTAGCCCTGTAACTACTAAGCAAATTGAATCCGTAATTTAAGAAAACTCCACAAAAAGAAACCTCAAGACCCAGATGGTTTCATTGGAGAATCCACAAACATTTAACAAAGTATTAACAGTAATTTTATACAATATTTTCTAGAAAATGGAAGAGGCAGGAATACCTCTCAAATCATTTTATAAACCTATTATTACCCCAATACCAAAACCACATAAAAAGAGAACAGAAAAAGAAAACCGCAAACCCGTATCTCTCGTGGACTTAGACATAAAAAACTCAATGAAATATTGGCAAATTGGATGAAGCAACGCACAAAAAGAGTTCCACGTAGATCATGACCGGTGGGATTTATTCTAAGTGTGCACGGCTGGTTCAGCTTTCAAAAACCACTCAGTGTAAATCGGCTAGTGAAGAAAAACCACACGCTCCTATCAGAGGACGCAGAAAAAGCACCTGACAAAATCCAACACCCCTTCACGATAAACACTCTCAGCAAACTGGGACTGGAAGGGAACTTCCTTCCACTTGACAAAGAACATCTACAAAAATCCCAGAGCTAACGTCACACTGAACAGTGCAAAAACGAACGCCGTGCCTGTAAGATCAGCAGGAGGCGAGGGCGTCCGCTTTCGCCGTCTGGCTCAACAAGGGCCAGCGTCTGGCCAGCACATGAGCAAGCACGAAAGGGGGGAGGCAGAAGCAAAGAACGCGACGGGCCTCAGCACGCCAGTGATTCTGAGAGAGACTTCAGAAGGCCTGCCCGTTTCTGACCAACGCTCTCCTTTTACTGTAACAGATAAAGCAAGCGCAGCCTCTGGAAGCAAAGCACGGTACTCACACGCACATGGTGTACTTGTTCACGACAAAGTCAGGTTCACAGCCCACCCACGTGCAGCCTACCTTTACGCTTGGCAGGGCGCCCGCTGTCTTCCAAGTGCCTTTATTCCCTCGCAGGTACTCTTGTCATGACAGTATGTGCAACACAACCCACATCTTCCTGGCTTAATTTATTTTTCCCATTTGGCTTCTCTCTCCACATGAACCTAAGCAAGTGCAGTGTCGGTTTTGGATTATTTCATCCAGAAACAGCAAGAGGGACTGGGGCAACGGTGACAAGGAGGCCCACGATGGCCCTCACACACAAAGCTCACAGACACGCACACGCACACGCACAGCGTCCAGGTGTGTTCCAAGCACTTTCACATCTCAGCTCACTCACCCCTAACTCCCCTACCAGGTGAGTACTGCTGTCATCTCCACTTTACAGTGACAACGCCGAGGAAGCATGAGGTTGGTAGTTGGCCCACGATGCACAGGTGAGCGTCTGAGCCCACGCAGTGTGACTCCACTGCTACTCTGTGCCTCTCACCTGTGCCACGTAGGCTCTCACTGAGCCTTTGGAAAGACGTATTAAGTTATATTTTGACAAACGAATGATTTGAAACCAGAAAAACAAACTGTGATGTGAAGTAAAGTCCGTACCTGGAGTGTGCGGCGGCCCCCGCCTGGATGAGCATGGGCATGACAGCAATGAACAGCCCCAGCTGCACGTCCTGCACCACCAGCATTCCGAGCAGCACGGCGCTGTAGTCCACATCGCCTGCTTGGGAGAAGCCTCACTTTACAGCGTCTCAGGTGAAAACAGTCATTGTGCACATTTTCAAAATAACTGAAATAATTTTGATACTTTTAATAAGAATACACACTTTAAAACCTCTTGAGAAGAAACACTGAAACGTTTTAAAGATTAAACAATTTTTTGTAAAGAAAACCTCCAGGATATTTTATTTCCACTCGTCACTTGTTGCCTAGTTACAGAACCACCTCACTACAAGGTGGCGCGGCAAGCAAGAACAGGACAGGCCTGGATACTGACGCTCATTTCGCTGTGCCCACCCCCCACTGGTCAAGAGTGACCTGGCCACCCCTTCCCGCCTCACCTGCCGGGCAGTGCCAGGCACGCCCCACCCCCAGCAGGGTCTTCTCTGACAGGCTCCACTCACCGCCTCCAGGTGAGGAGGCCCTGCAGGTGGGCGTCACATTGACCCGCATTCCACAGGGTGGTTTTCAACACAGATTCGTTTAAGTGGGGCCCAAACCACCCACATTCACGAGCACGTAGAGGGCTCTTTCTCGGTCCAGAGGGGTTGGGGGAACAGGGGTCCCTGGCAGGACACGAGCACAGGTGTGCACAGCCACCAGGTGGCCCCGTGGGGAGCAGGCCTCTGGGGCAGATTCACACAGCGGTGATGGCTGCAGCACCGCAGAGCACACGGCCACCCACCTTCCTTTTCGCTGCGGGCGCTGCCCACCAGGAACTTGGACACCAGGGGCGTGCTGGACAAGGACAGGCAGGTGGAGATGAAGACGCTCTGAGTGGGCCTGATCTGCAGAGCGTGTCCCCACAACAGGCCGCAGGCCACCATGAGCAGCGTCATGCAGCAGGGCCCCTGCAGGGAGATCTTCCACACCTGGGAGAGAACACAGGGCGGCACGCCAGGCATGGTGGCACCACAGCCGGGACAGCTGCCACCTGCTCGCCCACCACGGGGGTGTCTGACCTCAGGAAATGAGCTACAGGAGCCCCAGGCCACACGGCAGAAGCCCACAGGTAACTGAACAGAGGCCTAGCCCCGACATGGAGCGCTGTCCATCTTCAGCTGTGACTGGCCGACCAGGCCCCATTGTCCTATCAGGAGGGGAGAGGTCCACCCTCAAGAGCTGTTTCTCAAAAGTTCAGATTTCCAGGACTCCTGCCAACAACCCCACACATCCTCAGAAACCCTGAAACAGAAGCCCTGCCGGGGCAGGAACCATGCCGACTGCAGACAGTGCCTGACACCCACGTGAGCAGCCACCAGAGTCTGGAACGCCCGTCATCAAGCAGGAAGAGATACCAGAAGAAACCACGCGCCACCTCCAGTGATGTCGCACCTACGTGAGGAGGAGTCTGGGGGCACCAGGCACTGGGGGCCTTGCAGATAAATGCCAGTCAAGGGCACGAGTAGGCAGGACAGAAGCGTGTCCTCAGGGACAGGGGACAAGGAGGACTTCCTCAACTCAGGCATATCTGACTGGTTTTCCGTCAGGCCTCTGGGGGTTTCACCAATGACCTAAGAGTAGCCTTCCAGCAACTGGAGGTACGTACAAACCCTCCTGAATAGCGCCCACCTGGACACACGCACGGGGGACCCACAGGGCAGGAGTCCTGTCAGCTCAGGACAATCGCAGCGCTCACCTGAGGCTGCTCCACAGCTGTGTCAGTCACATACCCCTGAGAAATGAAAGGAAAACCGAAGCAGACCGTCTGCACCCTGGGCCCACGGGCCTAGGGAGGCCGGGAGACCTTCCCGGTGCAGCTCAGGGTCAGGGCTGCCCGGCAGGGGGCAGCCACTGTCTCTGGCACTTGGGGACGTCAGAGCCAAGGGGACATTAGAGACCCCCAGCTCACCCTAGACCAAAAGGCACCCAACAGGGGCCTGTTCCCCAACCAAGCTTCTCCCCTAACTCACAAAGCAGATGTGCCTTCCCAAGCCACCCATCCCCAGGCTGCGTCGCCAGGTGCAGAACCCCAAAGCGCCACAGAGCGTCGTCACGCTGATGAAGGCAGCAGACGTCACACTGAGGAACCCCGCTCTCCCATCCAACACTGACCACTACAGTGCCGGGAAACATACCGTCACAGTCCAGACGAGACGAAACCCGCGTCTCCCCACGAAGCGGACGCTGGGGCTGAGAAGGCCGTGCGGTGACGCCGCCCGCCTGGCTCCCAATCCCACAGCTCACCCAGAGGAGCCAGCGGTGCCCCCCATGGGGCCGTGCTTCCTCAGAGCCGCCGTGAGGGGACCCCTGCCCCCGAGACCCTGGAGGCCCCGTGTCCCCGCCGGGTTCCCTCTGCCCCTGCTGCTGCACACACATCCCCAGAGGTCACAGGAGTAATTCGGCCAGTTTTCCTTAGGACCCAGGAAAGTGGCCAATTTTCTTTAAACTCTGGATTCAGAAATTAAGATGTGGAGGTAACCCTGCCAGAAGTGGAAAAGACACAAACGCACGTGGAGAAAACACGGACCCGACTTTGAACGGCCAGCAAGGAGGGCACTGGGAGGAGGAGAGAATAAGCAGCTGACGGGCCAGTGGAGCTTCTACCAGGGAAGGGGGAGGCCGAGGCGGCGGGGCCAGAGAGGAGGCGGCGCTGGGGGGCCAGGCCTCGGCCGAAGCTCGCTGCTGCTCGTCGTGGAGGGACGCCTGGCGTCCCAGGGGGTCTGAGAGCACGGGGCGGGGGGACCGGCACCCGCGGCTGCCAGGGGCGTTATTTCCCGCGCGTCTGGGCTCCTGGTGCGTTGCCGGAGTCACGTGGAAGGCCCACGGTTTTCTTTTGAATGTAGCATTCTGGCACTTTTACATGTTTCCCTTTGTGACTGCCCATTCCTACAGTATTTGTAACGGCTGCGCCGCCTCCATCAAGGAGCTCTGCCACAGTCTAGCCAGGGGACTCGGGCTGCTTCAGCTCGCGTGTAACACACTACAACGAGGAGCTGACCGCCTTCACGGGTTAGCTTTAAAACAGAGCCCAAGGCGCTCATACTAAAGTCTCCCCCCGGACAGACCCGGGAGCGGGAGGCTCAGGGAAAGGACGTGAGCGTGGCGAGCACCTAGGTCCAGCCCGGGACACTGGCGTCCTCAAGCTGGAGGCAAAACTGGGCGGGACCAGGCTCGTAACCAGCCACGCTCCTCTCCCCCCAGCAGCCTTCCCTCTTCTGTGTGCGTCTGTGCAAAGACAAACCAGCTCCTCATTAATTCACTTCCATCCTGAAACACTGCAGTGTTCAAGCCAATAACTCTGAAAGCAAACACATTCAGGAGGAAGTGCTGCTTCCACTGTTTCGGTGTTTATTCACACACGGTCCCAACTACCACTGACCTCTCAGACACCTCGTTTTACAGTGATGGAACAGGAAGTCAAAACCTGCCATTTACTTAGGAATTAGAACCAGGAACCTTCTCCCAGGGTAACACACGGGACGTTCAATTCCTGTGATACTATGGCCTCTGAAGGTGTTGGACCTTCTTGGAGGGACCCCCAGAAGTGACTGAATGTATCATTTCTCAGACTTATTTTAGAATTAGTCACATGAAAGCTAATTTCATTTACTCATTGAACTTTCACCTTTTTTTAAAAACTGTTATCTTTTGAAGTTTGTTCCAAAATAACGTCAAACTAAAACGTCACATTCTGTCCTAAACACACTTAACTTGCCAGGCAAGTCACAAACCAGCGTAAACAGCAAGCAGGGGCCGAGGCTCACACAGAGCAATGACAGTCAGACCAACAGGACTCACCTTTCTCAGCTTCTCTGGGGAAAATTCTAGGCCAACGAGAAAGAGAGTAAAGAACACGCCAAATTCTCCTAACGTCTCCACCTGCACGACCGACTGAAAAACAAGAGAGTTTTAACACCATCTGATTCAACACATTCAACAGTCTCCTGTGCTTCACAAACAATCTTGTCCTGACAGACTCAGCGGGACCCCACCCAAAACCCTGCTTTCCTCTGTGTCTGAGATAACCTGGGCTTCCCGATTCTGGTGGGTTTTTCTCCTTTTTCTTGATTAGTTGGAGGGGTATTTTTATTTATTTTCTAGGAACTAGCTCATGATCACCTGTTTCCAAGGTCACTAACTGCCACCGTTGTTTCCATTGGCGCCTCTCCTGCGCGTCCTCCGTGGAGTGGGGAGGCAGTGGCCCGAGTTCAGCGCTTGCCTAGGAAGGGCGTCCTACCCTCCTCTGGGTGGGGTTTCCTCGGGACGCATCTGACCGCACAGCAGGGGCTCAGAGGTGCCGTGTGCTTTCCGAGCCTCGCACTCCCGCAGAGGCTGGTGCTTACCCGCCACGCCGGCTACTCCTGTGCCCTGTGCCCCGCCGGGCACCCGCGGTCTGCCGGCTGCGACGCCTCGGACCCCGCCCCGCTTTCACCCGCACCCCCTCCCTTCACGTCCAAGCTGCCTCAGTCGCTTTACTTTCACTCGGTCTCGTTACTGCACTTTCTCCTCGACAGCCTCTCAGAGGGAAGCTTACTCCACACGCTTATCGTCGTGAAGCACCAGGCTCGCTCTGTCTTCTTTTATGTCTTCTGGGCGTTATGCCTCCTCTCTGCTACTTTCCCCCTTTTAAATCGGGCTGTAACGTGACTTCAAAGTAACACACCTACGCCTGTACTTCCCGACCTACAAAACGGAAGCCCGTTAACTCCCTAGCAGAGGACAGACAGTCGGTACTGTTACTCTCCCTCCACTAACCGCCCCACAGCCGCTAGTCGGCTCTTGGAGTTGCATCCGTAGCTACCGTAATGACGTTGTTCTTCCACGGTGCAGGTGATCTACTGGGAAATGGAATATTCACAGTGTCCAGCTGGATCTGTCACCTACTTACTTAGCCTGAATCTGCTTATGTGGTGTCTGTGCCATTAAGACAAAACGAAGGGGAAAATACATTTTGTTTGCTACTGTTCGCAAACACCCTGGAGAGGAAGCTGGGTCAAGGGCAGGCAAAGGGTTCTCACCTACAGCTTTTCATACTGTGTTGATTGTGTGAAAATTACCTATTCAAACACTGAATTAAAGCCACGCTTCCCAGAGGCCACCCTGCCTGGAGGTGGCAGTGGCTGCACGTCCCCGCCAGCCAGGCCTGCCTGCTGTCAGGGTTAGGTGGCGCTGCCTGTGTGGGGACCCTCAGCTCAGAGGCCCTCCAGCCCCAACACAGGTGTGGGATCAGACAGGGTGAGGCTGCAGGTGGAGCCACCCACCCCAGTCATCAGAGAGGTTCTGAGGACGCTGTCGCCTGTTCTCCGCCTCCTGTACCAGAAGCTCCTTCCGTGTGGGACCCAGCACACCTTTTCTTAGCATTCTCTTTCCATTTTGTCCAAATTGTGTTTTTTTAGGGACACATTTTGAAGCCCACAAAGGCCTGGGAATCTGTCGTTTCTGTCCAAAAGTGTCTTCAGCAAAGGACACAGCCCACTCCCACCTGCTCACAAACGCCCCCAGCAAGAGCAGCCTGACACCCACACCTCGGCTGGGTCGTCCTCACCATGACAGCTTCTCAGCGGGTGAAGCATGTTTTAAAAATACGTTAATCCAGCACTTTTAGCCCCTTTCAGTGTCTGAACAACCAAGTCCATCACATTACTGCAAACAGAATCTTAAACACATGAACAGGGTCATTTCCCTTGGTCAAGTCACTCATGAATGAATGAAGAAAAAGACTCTCTTATGCTTGAGAGATTTCTTCTGAAACTTCAAAGGGCACCTTCTTTATAAGAAACTGCTATCTTCATTAATTCAAGTTCGCCAGATATTAAACAGTTAGGTTTTGTTCTTACCTTAATGCTGTTGAGTCCCGAGGGTCCAAGGAGCACACCACAGATGATGTATCCAAACATGGTGGGCAGTCCTACTGTGGTGCACAGCCAGCCACAAGGTAAGGACAACATCCCAATGGTGACAATGTCCTGACATAAGAAGAGACAGATGAGAAACCCAACCTTCGTACCAGGTGGCCAGAGAAAGTCATGGAGCTCATGGAGTCGGCAGGTGGACGGGGCTCTGATGCGGAGGCCGGAGGCGCTCGCATGTCCTGGGAGCAGATGAGTCCTGCTCCTCGGGGTCGGAAGTGCCTGCCAGCTCGGGCCCCATCTCGGCCCCCGTGAGACTGGGCGCACCGACCTCCTCTCAGCATTCGGGGCCGGGGCACCCTCACCACTGATCCCCCCACGAAGACCACATGACCATCACAGTGACAACTGATTCAGAGCAGACCCATCAGCTGTGCTAAAGCTCCTGGTCACAGTGTGACAGGGAGCAGGAGAGTCACAGCCTCAAAATGTCTCCCCAGAAGGCATGTCAATTACCAACAGGGAAGCAGCAGCCCCACCCTTTCCCGGGGACTCTGTCATCCTCAGACACAGCCCCTCCCAGTTTCCATCCCCGTCACAACCAAGGATGGCAACAGCCCTGCCGACGTGACACAGCCAACACGGGGTCAGCGCTCAGGACGAGCCCGTGGGGACCGCTTGTCCCCTGCAGCCCGCTGGTCTTGGCAGCGTCTGTAAGAGCGGGCTCTTAGCCTTGGTTTCTTTTCCTGAGCAGATTCCAGCATCAGGGAGCTTTGCTGGAGACCCAGCAACTTATCCAGGTCCCGAGCAGGGTGCACCGGTCACCCTCACGCCCGTCACTCACTTGGGTCCAAACGCACTGATCTGGAACCACACCATCAACTTGAAGTCATCCCACGTCCTCCCACTAGGCCTGCCCCCCGCCCCGAGGGCACAGCCCTGTGGCAGTGGCACCACTGGAGAAGACGGCCGCACCACACACCTGGACAAACGCACGCCAAGTCACAGCCCAACCTCTCTGCCCGGTAGAGTGAGCCGCCCAGTGAAAAGGGCTTTCAGATCGTCGAAGCTCTGACCTCATCACAGCAACTCCTAACTTCGAAAATCTTCCAAATTCTCAAAAGTAGATTAATTTTCACTTTAAATATTAAAATGCCTTAGTCTCTTGGAAGAAATTTTTAAATTGAGAGAAAACGTTTCAAATCACAGAAAACAGAATTCCAGCGGAACCCGTTAGGAGAAGGCTGTGCCCCCTCGTGTGACACCCAGAAAATTAAGCGTCCCCCCACCCCCAGTGGACCGGGTGGGGCGGCGCGGGCAACCTTTATGAGGTGGTGGTCCGCCCGCGGGATGGTGGCGTCCCTGGGCTTGGTGAGAATGTACTGGTTGTTCTGGGAGTCGATGAGCATGCTGAGGCCCAGGTCCTCCTCCACCTCCCGTCGGGTGAGGTTCCGCCTGGAACTGGCCTCCTCCTCCTCCACCCGCAGAACCGCCTCAAAGTTAACCCCTTTGACCTGTAAGAAAGACCCATGTTACGTTACTAAAACCGACGAGACATTTTCGAGTTCAAACTTCAGAGTAAACCCTATACAGAGGAATGATTTCAGCATTCTGTCAAGTGTGGCAAAAGACCAATAGATTAGAAAATCAGGCAAAATTTTTCACTTAAAAAAGTGATTTAAAGATGGACGTGTTTAGGATTTCTGCTACTTCCAAACACCCACATCACCTAACTCGGTGTGTGACATTGTCATTTGTGGCAACAAATAGGTATCTTGTCTTCATCCCCTTTCCCGGCTCACAGCTCCCAAACCCAGGTAACTTCCTGAGTGATGAAGACCGATGGAAACACCTTTTCTTACATTTGGTCTTTTGTCCCCAGTTCCTGAAATCACACCAGAACAATAGGGGTCAAGAAAGAGCTTCTTGCTGTTCATGACAAGCCGCTCTTGACCCTACCTGAGCTGCTATTAGCCAGGTAACGCTGGAAAGGACCCAGGTACCTTCAGGATGGGGCTGGTCACCAGAGGAACAAGCCAGTTCTGAGGGCGGACCTTCAGCCCCACTCCTGATCTCGGGAGGACAGCAGGGCCGGAGGCTGGGCTCATCACAAGCCTCGTAGCGAAGCCAACATAAACGGCCTTAAAGCATGGGCTTCAGAGAGCTTCCAGGGCGTTAACCTCCTCTGGTTTGTCATCACTGCCTGACCCTCTTCTGGGTCCCCCCCCCCGACTCACAGTCAACCTCTGGACTCAAGTCTCGCCTTTCTAAAGAATCTGGAATCTGTTATAACGGGTGAGCTATCTGACAGCCTGCCTCAGACCTGAGACGGCTTCATGGGAGGAGCGGGCTACTCCGCTGGCAGGTCCACCCCGATCCCGACTGGCCCGGCCCGGCTTCCCTGAGACCAGAGCCCGAGCCGCCTGAGGGCAAACCTGGAAACGGAGAGGGGGGTGGACAAGAACACGGGGGCAGTCGGGGGACGCCGTGTCCCTCTGCTAGGCCACCCCATCACCTTCTAAGGCACACAGCGCTTTCCTCTTCACGTTCCAGCTGCACTCAAAACACACCTGCAAACAAGCCCCACGGCACACCCGCTCGGGGAGCCCAGCGGGCAGGGCGGCGGCCACTCACCGACTTGTTGTCATCAAAGGCGTGCTCCTCTATCTCCTCCTCCAGGCGGTCGGCCGCCCTCCTCACGTCTTCCAGGATCTCGTCAAGGATGGATAAGCTCTTGTTTTGATGCTGCAGGTGTTTAAGGGCTTCAGCTTGACGTTTTTCTGCTGCCAGAAGCTCCACGTATTCCATCTCCTCCTGGTCGTTTTGAGAAACAGAGAGCAGTGCTTACCAAGGAGCAAACCAGGACATGGCTTCCACCCAGCTGGCCGGCCGGGCCCTCCGCAGACACACACTCTCCCGGGCCCTCCTGGGCACGAACGTCAGGGAAGCCGAGGGCCCGGGTCCCTCACACATACGGAGCACCATCCCGGGGACACTCCTCACACTACACGTCAACGAGGCAGCACATGACTCTAGGTCGACTCTGACGGCCACCGCCTCACACACCACCACTCCCCAAACACAGTTACGCTGCAGGCGCGGCGCCTACTATGCACAGCGCCTACTATGCACAGAGGTACAGCTGTACTTTAGAAACCACTATGGCACTGGACAATTCAGCTGTAAATTTCCAAGCAGAACACACACAGTCAAACTCCAAGTTACAAAGGGGAATATTCCAGAAGAATCTGACAGCGTTAATTACTCACAAAACTGATGGGCAGTGCTGGTAGGAGGTTTTAACACATATACATTACACAACCGTCTAAACTCAAGCTGCCTTAAAGCAACAGCCTTGCTACTAGAGCAAGTATTTACACTTAAAGAGGTGGGCAGAGCCGGCACCGTGAGCGGCAGGGCAGCCCCGGGGCGCGCGGCCCTGGGCATCTCCACTCAGCAACCAACCCCCCCACCCCGTGCCGCTGTCTGGACCCCTCAGAGGCAGGAACGAGGGCCAGCGCCAGTGGGAACACCGTTCACGTGAGTCGTAGAAAGCAGGCATATTGGATCAGTATCACCCACACTCGTGTTTGCTCTGGTTTTATAGTAAAACTACCTCAAATCGATACCGCTAAAAATCCATCTTTAAAACTGAACACTTTTAATGTCTCAACTGCCCAAAGGATCTGGTAAGGCAGGAGCCCCTGCTCTGGAGACAGCATTGCGGTCTATCTCCCAAAACGCACAACAACGCAGCCTGCGCAGCACACACGCCAGACGAGACGCCCAGTCAAGCTGGCGGCCGCCCCGACCAGCTATTACCTAGTACCATACTTCCACCAAAAACACCACAGTGCGGTTAAAAAAGGAAGTTCACTAAGTTTGTGTCTCCTCTACTTTTCAGGCTGTGGGATGATGCCACAGCCGTTCTATGGAGATGAAATGACGCTTTTATATTTAAAGTTCCCGGCACATAATGGACGGTTAAATGACAGCTTTGAAAGCTGCACAAATATCACACGCGACACAGGGACAGCTTCTTCTCATCATTTTAAAACTACACTTCACCAAAATCTTTAATTCAAATGCATATATTTGTTTAAGACAAACTTTACTTATTTTTGTTTTCAGTATGTGGACCCTCACACTACAAGGAATTCTGGTCAGAAACTGGAAATGTTGGCCGCAGTTACAAGGGACTTATTTCCCATCAGTTTTCTGGGATGACATGAGTAGCGAGTTTAAGTGCCTGGGGTCTCCACCTCGAAGAAGGCATTCGGGAAGATGCAGAGGGATCAAATGCAGATCTGCGAAGTCTCTGTGGAAAGGGACTGACTCTCCTGCCCCTGCTGGGCCGCAAAAGGCCCGCACGGCTCCCACTTGCCACCGCACCCCGCGGCCCACGCCCGGGACTGACCTTGATGGCCGCCTCCCGCAGGGCCTCTAGGCGCTGACGGCTGCTCTCCTTCATGTTGACCACGTCCCTGTAGTCCCCCTGCAGGGCTCTCTGGAGGCCGTGGATGGCCTGGAAGACTGAGTTTTCGCTCTCATTCAGCTCTTTCTGGAAGATTTCAAATGTGTGCACCTGGAACAGCTTCTCTTCATCCGAGAGGCTGGCGTCAGCTTCCACGGCTCTGATTGCATTTTTCAGTTTGTTAAGAACCACAGTCTTCTGGCGAAGAAGCCCAGAGAGCTTCCTGCACCCATCCAGGACCCACCGCCGGCCCTGGGTGGCCGCCGCCCCTCTGCCCCGGTGCAATTTGATGGCTTGCCTCGCCACCTCCTCATGCTCCGCGGCGCCCGCTGGCAGGGGAAGGGGCGGGAGCAGCAGCCACAGGAGGAGCCCTCCCAAGCCCCACATGACTGGATCCTTGAGGACAGGGCAGCGCAGTCCAAAGACGTCTGCTGAGCTTGACTTGCATGTTAGATGCACATTTTGAGCTGAAAAAGAGATTTACGGTCACATATAGTTGAACAACTCATTACTGAGATTAAAGTTTTAAGTAATTACTAAAAACGATCACTTTTCTGAGGAAAACGTCATTTTTCCTAAGTTAACATTCACATTTGAACAATTTATTACAGCTGGACTGTAGTCAAATACTGAGTCACAGGGTGTGGTACCTGGTGGACAGTGGAGATGAAAGGTTACATCCAAATTGAAAGGCAATTCTTTTAAGGAAAACTCAGCCTCATGTATCTCCTAAATCTACCCTGTGCAAAAGACAAAAACCAACTCTATCTAAGAGCGTCTGTGTATCAGAGGCCAGAAAACACCACCTGCTCCCCACCCAGGCAAGCGGCTCCGGGAGCCAGCGCTGTGGGTGCGCAGGGGAAACTGAGCTACTCCGACCGGCTCTGCTGTGCTGCTGGCTTCCCAGAGTCACCCAGAATTCTGTCCAAATCGCCATCAGTCACAGTCAGATGCTAGCAAGATGTCAAGGACAGAAAAAAGAAAAAAACCCACAAAATACAATGACCAAGAGCACGTTCTGTGTCCGATTCCCAACTCCTGGTCCTCTCCCTGAGAAGTACATACAAATCTACCCCGGTCGGCAGGGCACAGACAGGCCCCCTGGGCGCGAGCCCCAGGCCCTCGGGTGGGCAGCGCCCAGAGGAGGGCGATCAAGGGGCAGGTGGAAGCTGCATCAGAAGGCCACTGAGACAGGACTGCCTCACAGGCAGGAGAACGGGGTGGGGATGGGGGGCAGGCATAAGGGAGGAGTGACCACCACAGGAGACCTTGGGAAGACACGCTCTAAAACACACCCCTAAACCCAGCCACTAGGCCCAAGTCCTTACTCCAAAAATAAAACAAAACTTGCTGTTTCCACAGGACTTGTTTATTTCACAACATATCTATTACTTTAATTTCACCTGTAAACCCAAAGTCTAATGAGTTTAATCTGGTTTCCCAGGCAAAGAAGATTAGATGCAGCAAAAGTGAGAGTGTGTTTCTAGAGAGAAAATTCTGATCAAACCAAGAAGTGACGCCAGTAGAAAGTGCAGACCAAACAGAGCTTATGAGAACACAAAAGAACTCGGCCGACAGTAGCAGCCCCGGGGTCTGGGGAGGGCTGACTGCTCTACACACCTCAACGGACCCTGGAAAGACCACCACAGGAGGATGGGAGAGTGGCCGATGTTCAGAATGGCAATCAAAAGTCACCCACTAAGGACTGTTCTGGCTCAACATTCTGCTTAAAAAGTCAGGAGACTTCCATTGCAATTCAGGTTTAGATACGCTGGCTCCTAACGTTACACAGACCTAACACATCCAGGACTCTGAACTCCCTGCCTCCCCACTGAGGCAGGTGAATGAGAAGGGGCTGTCGGAATTACTCGAGTTCGCTTTTCACACAACTTAAAGTAAATGTTACCACCTTAAAAATAAATAATTAACCTATCACAACCTGGCAATATGGTTGACTTGTTATTTTAATGACTCACTTAATTGCTAAGCTTCTACTGTTTCAAAGGAAAGAAAGAATTAGAGCCTGTCTTCAGGACGGTCACTTTAAACATTTTTCAAAACGAATACTTTCTGTTTGTCTGGAGTCTGGGAAGCAGAGGCAGTGGCTGTAACAAGGCAGCAGGAGGGACCCTGAGGAGGGTCAAACTGCTGCAAAAGAATCTAGTTTATTCAACTCACTAGCATAGCAGCCACTGTCTGCTGGGCAGAGGCCAACTGGGCCAGGCTCTTGGGACAGCCTGCCCCAGGTGCCCTGTCCACCCAGGTGAACCCGGGCCCTAAGTGTAGGGGCACTGACCTGGTCCAGAATGTGCCCACCCCAGGCTCTGGGCAGGAAATTCTGGAACAAGCAGTATGGATGTGGCTGGAACAGGTCAACGGGTATAGCACTAGTTACACCTCTAAAAAAACGAAACTGAGGAGTGTTTGTAGCAGACGGTTTAAAATGAGAATTCCTTCCTGACACCTCCAATACCTCCAGGTCGGGCACGAAACAGGCAACTAAGGAGGAGCTTGTGGAAAGGCCTAAGGGAGAGAAGAGACCCCCCCAGTGGAAGGAGCCCACCTCAGTGTAACTTGCGGAGGATCTTCCTGGAAGAGCATACTTTACACTTTAACAAACTGAATGAAGTACAGTATACTTCTTAAAATAAAGCACTTACAACCCTGTAAATACAATTTATGGCTGATTTGTGTTAGTAAAGGAACTGGAGATGAGGTAAGAAAGGGGGAGAGGAAGGAAAAAACACAAACAAGAAAAAAGTATTTCACGTTAATCAAACCCTACAAAACACAATCATTTCATTAAGTAACCTAATCACTGAGACACTAATAAAAGAAATTTGGACACTCTGATCCAAAAAATGATCAGAAAAACGTATAAATGCGAGAAGGCTGTCAACTAAAAACGTCCCTCCCACCAGGTTCTACAATGTCAAGTCGTCAGGCACTGGAGTCGCCGACCCACAGCGCAGCCCACAAGGAATTCGGGCCCAGGCATCCTGTGCTGGGGGAAAAGCCGGCAAAACCGAGTTACACCTCAGGGAAACACACAGTTACACTTCAGGGAAAACGTTTAGGAACCCGGATTCCTGCCTCTTCCACACTTAGGAAAGCACTAAAATCATTAGCTGACACCGTTCCTGGGACCAGCAGCAACCTTCCACGGAGACGCGCGCCGGTCTGCAAGTCCCCTCTCCGCCCGGAGCAGCTAGACCCCGCAGGAGACGCACTCGCGGCGCTCACCGTGCGTCCTCATTTCCGGGGACCAGGCGAAGCCGCCTCGTACCTGGATGAGCGCACGCTCGAGCCCCAGGCCTGCACTCAGGCGCTGACGGCGACACCCGAAAGGAGCCTGGGGGCAGGTGTGGAGCCGGGACCGCGAGGGGCCCGCGGAGAAGCGGCCTCCTGCGGCCCGCTCACCCCGCACACCTGACGCCGGAGGGTGCAGACTGGTCCAGGCGGCGGCTGGCGGCGTCCGCAGCCTCACCAGCGACTTAAGGCGGGCGGCGCAGCTCCCGCCGGCGCCCCCATCGCACCCTCCGGGGCCGCACCTCCACCGCCATCCTGGGGCCACCGCCAGGTGCGCGGGTCTGGAAAAGGGCCCGCAGGTGCAAAACCGTCCCCGCGCACCGCCAGGAGGGGGGCGAGCGGGCCGGAGCTGAGCGAAGAGCCAGGCGGGGAGAGGAGACCCCCGGGGAGGGGAGAGGGGACCCCCGGGGGAGGCAGGCTCGGGGCGGAGAGGCCCCAGGGAGGAGAGACCCCGGGGCGGAGCCCGGGAGGGAGCCCCGCGGGCCGCACTTCAGGCCGCACCCGAGGCCCAGCGCCGAACGCCGCGCAGCGCTCACCCGGACGTTCCGGCCGCTGCGCGTACAGGGCTCAGCTCTGCGGCGCGCGAGGCTGAGGGCAGGACAGGGACACGGCTTCTCCGCATCCCTTCCCAGACGGCGGCGGGGCCGCCCCAGGGGCGGGGACGGGGATGGGGACGCGGTCAGTCACCGGGAGGCCCCTGGCCGCCCGCAGCCCTCTCAGAACGCCGTCTGCGCCGACGCAGCCAGGAGAGCGTCGCGGCCCCTTTAAGGAGGCGGGGCGTGGGTTCCGTCGGTCTCCAGGCGGCGCAGTGCACGTCGGGAATCAGAGGCGGCCTGTGGCCTGGATCCCGTCGGCCCCCGGGCGGCGCAGTGCACGCCGGGAGTTGGAGTCTCGCGGCCCAGACTTGCGGCCACCTCACCGCGCGGGTGTCCCGGGGGCTGAGGACAAGGACTCGCGCGGCGCTGCCGGGCCGGGGCGGGAGGTGGTCGGGGCCGGCGAGAAGCTGGTGAGCGCTGGGGAGAATGGTAGGTGGCCCGCGGCATCGCCTCCTGCTCGGCTCCCCCTGGGCCCGGGCTGGGGGAGCGCCGAGGGGCGGGAGGGGGAGTCCGGGAAGGACCTGGGCTGGGGGTCCGGTGCTTGGCCCGGGGTCGGAGGCTGGGGGCCGGGCCGAGGCGGCTCGCGCGCGGGGGGCGCCGCCGGAGGCTAGGAGGCACGCAGCGGGGGCCTGACCAGTGACCCGGGTGCAGGTTATCGTGGACGAGATGCAGGCCCCGAGCGGCGGGGCACTCGGAGCAGTGCTCCGTTGGAAGCCCGAGCAGCCAGGTGAACGGGGAGGGAGGGACGTTTCGGGCGGGCGAGCGTCTGGTGAGAGAGGAAGTGGACGGGACAGCGCCTTTGAGCATTGGCAGTGGCTCAGGTGACTGGAACCTGGACTTCAGGGTCGGGAACGGCAGGACTCGGAATCAGGCCCTGTGTTCCTTGCTGAGGAGCGTAGTCTCTCCAGGAGAGCACTGGAGCCCGGGAAGATCTGCAAGAAGGAGCGCTGTGTGTGGAGTGATCCCCTTTGAGCTTTGTTTTCAAAAAGCCTTTTGTCAAAACAGTGGGAACTGGGCGGGAGGGAGGTCAGGGTGGTGGGCACCGGAGACCAGCTGGGAAGCTGTCATAAGAGCCTAGGCAAGAAGGGGTGAGGACCTGAGCAGCGGGATTGTCTGTAGGAGTAAGGGAGAGAGGGAGGGCAAGCAATCTTACAGAACTATTCAGAAATGGCGGGGAGGGGAGAGAAAGGGCCTCTGCAGTTCCTCGCTAGGACGTCCGGTGGTGGTCGTATTGACCGAGACAGGGGCTGTAGAGGGAAGAGGAGGCTTGTGCAGGAGGACGGCACACCAACAAGGGGAAAAGAGGGCTCGTGTAGCTGCTGAGAAATGTAGGTCTGGAGCTCAGGAGAGAAGATTCGGGAAACGTGCAGTTATTTTGAAACGTAGTGGAAAGCACTGTGGACAATGGGTTTCAGCAGTTTCTGTGTGCAAGAGAGGTGCAGTGCAGGATGCTGGAGGTTCGCTGCTGAGCAAGACGGACGTGGATTTGGTATTGATGGAGCTGCTGTCCTAGCAGGAGAGTCAGGTGCTGAACACACAGCTAGTTTATTACAGTTGGGGCAGCGCCAGGGAGAGGCCCAGGCCCCAGGAACCTGCATGGTGGGGTCCCATGCGGAGGTGGTGAAGGCTTAGCCACAGTAACACGGCGTGAGCTGAACTCTCATGGATGGGGGCAGGAGGGGCAGCCAGATGTGTGCAGACCCCGGGTGGGAAACGCAGACTGGACGACAGGAGATCGGAAGACCCCCTGGCTGGGCCCAGAGAGCCAGGGAACAGAGACCCAGCAGAGGCAGGTGAGGGCCCCAGACCCGGGTGTGTGGTGGTCTGGGGCACAGGAGGGGACGTCTGTCCTTGTTCTCACGGTAGAGGGAGGGAGGCTGCTGGGAGGGTTCAGGCAGGAGAGAGATGGTCCAGGAGGCCTTGTAGGGGAAGGAGTGGAGGCGGGAGAACAGAACTTCAGGGTGGGGCAAGCAGCCGAAGGGGAGATGGAGAAGAGCTGGTCAGGAAAGTGGGAGGACCAGAGAGTGTGGTCCCGGAAACCGAGGAACTGGGTTGGGGGGGGAGCATGTCAGGGATGCTCCCACCTCTGCCCATGGAGACCACTCTCCCCAGCTCCAGGGGAGGGGCTGGGCAGGCTGGAGGGCCGAGAGAGTGGGGGGACTCTCAGGTCCAACCCCACGCGCCCCAACCTGCTCTGCCCAAAACAGCCGAGGTGACCGTCAGTGCCATCATGGGGCCAGGAGGATGCCCGGGGGCCCCTCCAAGTTGCCCCTGAGAGAAGATTTTGTTGTGTGGTGTCTCTGGAAAGACATTTTAAGAGTGATTATTTTTTTATACACAGTCATATAAGTGATTTTTCACAAGGTCACAGTTAAATGTTTGAGGCTTTTTCCCTGGGCTCAAGAATTTAGTTGACTTTTCTCCTGGATTATCCAGATTTTTACTTCAAGGATTTTGTGCGTTTTAACAGGGTAAGACAGTGAAGCAGAAAACCCCCTTCCACCTGCCTTAAGAGTTGCGTCAATAATTTAGCTTCCTTGGCGGGAAGCCTTACTGGAGGCAGGCAGAGCTGGAAGGGCGGGCCCCGGCCCTGCCAAGTGTGGACTTCTACTAGTTTACGTGGATTTAGTTTTGTCTAAATGGACCCCGAGCTTTTTTTCCCCTGTGATTTTTTAGTTTACGAGGCTTTTTTTTCCTAGAAAGCTTTATGCCAGTTCTCTTTTTTCCGTGTTGCAACATGAGTCTCTCTGTCACTTTTGGACATGGAGCACATGTCTTCTTTCTTTTTTATTGAAATACAGTTGACTTGCAGCGTTGTGTTAGTTTCTGGTGCACAGCATAGTGATTCGGTTACACACAGATACACGTCCTCGTATTCTTTTCCGTTACGGGTGCTTACACCACACTGACTGTGGTTCCCTGTGCTCTGCAGGAGGATCTTGTTGTTTACCTGTCGGGAGGTTAGACTTAGCTACGGATGACTGTCCGATCCCAGTAAGGGTGACACCAAATTGTTGGAACTTCACTGACAGCGCCCTCCTTTTCCTTCTGCCCAGAGGCCTGCTGTGAGCCCAGCTCAGACCCATGGCTCTGTCCCTCTCAGAGCCAGTACCTTCGTGCCACTTTGAGGTTTGAGGTGGGGAGGTCTTGGGACCCAGCAGGCACTTGGAAGAACATGAGGAGGGTCTGTTTGGTTCTCCGTCTGCCCTTCTGCCCCCTGTAACAAGGTGGTGGTGACCCTTGAGACACTGTGTGGCCTGGACCTCACTCTGCCCTGTGTTCCCTCTCGTTCGGAGGGAGGGTTCTCTCTGAACTGTCCTGCAGCTGCTTTGACACAATTTGGGAGAGGCGGCCACTCTGTCAGAAGTGTCTGACTGTCAGAAGTGCCTCGAGAGATCGTCGACGTCGTCGCACCTGCCAGGTGCCTGTCCGCGTCCCTGGGCCCATCCTCAGTTGGACGAGTTGGTTACCTGACAGTGCCGTCCTCTGTGGACCAATCTCCGAGGTTCTAAGGCTGCTGTGTTGACTTTTTCTTGAGCTGAAATCCACACAGCATGTTGTTCACTCTTTCAGAGTGGACGGTTCAGTGTGCTCAGTACACTCATAGCATTGTGCCGCCACCACCTCCGTCGAGTTTGAAAACACTCCCATCACCCAGAGGAAACCCGATCCGACCAAACTGTCACCCCCAGCCTCTCCCCGCCCCGTCCCTCTGCATTTGCCTGTCCTGGACACTTCACGGTGTGTGAGCTTCGTGTCTGACTTCTGCTCAGCATCGTGTTTCTGAGGTCCACCCACGTCATGGAGTACGTCCCTGCTTCTTTCCTTTCCGTGGCTGGATTCATCCCACGTGTACACCAAATGCTGTTTGTGTGTCCTGACCCAGCTCCTGGGTTCCTAGCCCAAGCTCCACCCTCCCCAGCCTCTGAGAAGCCAATATGGGCAAAACCACATACTCACGCGTGGACCACGTGTGTTTCCTGAAGGAAGGATCTGGGACTTTCATCAGATTCCAAAAGGGACCCAAGACCCCAGATGATCGGCAGTCATTGTTCTGCGTGGCCAAAATGTTAACTCCCTGCGTCACCCCAGGGCAGCGGTTCTCAAACCTCCAAGTCTCAGGTCCCCTGTGTACTTTAAAGTGACTGCATCCCAAGGAGCTGTTGTTGCAGAAGCAGCTCATGGCCGTCGTGTTCACTGGGTCAGATGTTAAAATGGGAAGTTTAAAAACATTTGTACATCTAAATATGACAGTAGTAAACCCATTGCTTATTTACATAACACTTTTGCAAGTATCTTTAATGTCTGGCTTAATAAAAGTTACGTTCCCAGGTCTTCTGCGTTCAGTCTGTTGTGATATCACCACCAGTCGAGCAACCTCTGGGAGCCTCTGCTATACGCCAGCCAAGGTGAGAAGGTGGGTAACAGGTTGGTCATTTTGAGGACAGTTTTGTGATTGGGGAAACCCTGAAGGGTCTCAGGACCCCGGGGACCCCAGACCACACTTGGGCAGCAGCGCGAGGGCTGACTCCATGCCCCCGGCTCCGTTGCTCCCTGCCGCTTTTCCAGCAGCAGGACCGTGGGTTGCTGCAGGGAAAGCTTTGGCAGTTTGCTCTGCTGTTTGTTGGTGGCGTTTGGGGAGAAGCTGGTCTGGTGCAGAGGGGACATTTCAAGTTGCCACTTCCGTCAGGTTTCAGGGCCAGGAGGAGCTGGGCCACTCTGGCTGCTGGTGGGTTTTTAAATCTTATGAAAACAGGTTTCCTGACTGATGGTATTTTCTTCTTCGCTATGGCAGCCGGGAGCCTGGTTTTCAGCTCACGCCAGCCCTTGTGCATGGTGCGCATGCCTGTGTCTTATCCCTTTGTGCCTCCTCTCAATCCCTCCACCTGCATCTCGTTTTCCAGCAGGCAGTTCTGCAAGCTGCCGCTTACTCTGTGTGCTCTGCAAGCTGCCTCATCTGCTTCTGAGCAAGACTGAGTAGAAGTCTCTTGATCACGTGACTGTGACACGTAGATTATAGAGTCTGTTTTGACTTATAGAAATTAGTGAATCACTTTCATTTCTGGTGTCTTTCTCATCAGGTTACCCTGGATAAATAAAACCTTAACCATCAATGTCTGGAAGCGCTAAGATGGTATTCTGTTTCATTATAAACTATATATAGTGCAGTTACCTGGTCGTTTGTTATTTACCACCCATCCACAGCCTTTGCCCTGCTTTTCCTCTGCCCTGCTTTTCTGTTTTATTTCTTTCTTTCTTTTTAAATATCTCAATAATTTTTATGTTTATTAGATGTTGAAATGACAATACTTGGGATGTTAAATCCAATAAAACATTAATTTTACCTATTAGTTTTTACTTTTTAAATATAGATATCAGGAAATTTTTTTTAATTTTTTTATTGTTTAACCTTTTTTATTGATTTATAATTATTTTACAATGTTGTGTCCAATTCCAGTGTAGAGCACAATTTTTCAGTTATACATGAACATACATATATTCATTGTCACATTTTTTCTTCTGTGAGCTACCACAAGATCTTGTGTATATTTCCCTGTGCTACACAGTATAATCTTGTTTATCTGTTCTACAATTTTGAAATCCCAGTCTGTCCCTTCCCACCCCCTGCCCCCTTGGCAACCACGAGTCTGTGTGCTATGTCTGTGAGTCCGTTTCTGTTTCGTATTTACCGTTTTATTTCTGTCATGTGCACAGGCATCCTTGTTTTTAGTATCATCTTCATTGAGTTATACCAGGCTTTTTGCGCCTGCGTTTGGAACTTCTGTCGATTATTTCTAACCCTGTGGCATGTGTTTGTTTTCATCAGTGTTGTTCTGCTAATTTTAAAGTGAGAAAACTAAAAATAAAAATATCTCCAAACCGCGAGGCCCTCCTCCTGTTCACTAGGGCCTGACATTGATTGAAGCCAAGGGAAACCGCGGATGAGCTGAGGTGGTGTCAGGCCTCATCTCATCAGAGGGTGCATGTGTTTTATAAAGAGGGATGTCACTGAGACCTGGGAAGAATACTGCCCTTCTTCATGGGAAGCAGCTGGATAGAGATCAAAACGTGTTTTGTGTAAAAGGTTGGTTCTTACAGTCTTCTGAAGGCCAGCCTTTGCATCCTGGTGACTACGTGGACACGCATTTCCACTTCAGAAGACGGTGCAGCCCTCTTAACTGATGAAGAACAAGGCTTTGTCACCCTGAAATTTGAAGGGAAGTGGACCACCCAGCAAAGAAGGACCAAGAGCATCAGTCACGGCAGGGGCGCCGGGGACGGACGCGGACTCAGGCTTTCCTGCCTCTCCACCCGCCGGGCACAAGCTTGACTTGTCTCAGCTGGTGGGTCTGTTGGCGTGTGACGTCTCCTCAGGGAACCGCGTCTGCTGCTTGGCCTGGAATGAGTGGAACCTGCCCGAGGCCAGGACGGCTCCTCCTGACCCGGAGCCCAGGCAGGGCAGCTGCCCCCCAGGTGCAGGGGTAAGAACGGGGTCCGTCTCCCACCTCCTTCCCTGGCGGTGCTTGGTGCTCAGGCAGAGCCAGTTGGGGTCCGGTAGGCGGGCGGGGGGGGGGGACTCCTGCCCTGACCGGACAACCCGGAGCCCACTGTCTGTCTGCTGCCGGTGGGCCTTGCCCCACAACCGGGTCCAGGCCAGGAGGTGCAGTGTCTTCCCAGCAGCTCCACTGAGGCCGGGAGAGCTGGGAAGAGACTGGTCAAGAGCGGGAGCAAACCCTAAGAGTAGCTGCGGCGCGAGGGGCAGAGCCAGCCTCCTCCTGGTGCGCCTGGTGCTGCTGGAGCAGCTGCCCGTCCGGACAGCTCGTGCCAGGGAGCCACGTGCTGTGAGCTGGGGGCAGTTGTTCTTTTTATTAAAATCAGCGCTTAAATGACCCTTTCCCATTGGGATGCAGTCCCGCTGCAGAAATAAATCTGCGTGAGGAGCGCGCGCTCAGCAGGCTGCAAAATCCTGCCTCAGGTGTCCGGGCTGTGCTGTCCCGCGAGAGCCACCGCAATTCCAGAGTTGATTTATTTTTTCTTTCTAGCAGTTTCTAAGGCTAATCTTGTATTTCCAAAACTTAAAAAAAGAAAACCAGAAACGAAACCCCTCATTTAAACAAGTATTAGCCAAAATAGAAGCTCCCTTGGCTTTAAATTTTTATTATTTTCACTTTTTACTTTTGAAAACAACCATGTGTATTTTAATCTGTCTGTTTAGATCCAAAAAATTGATTGACAATTGCCATTCTTTAAAAAAAAGAATCTTGGTTCCAAAACATGTTCTGTGGTCAAAAAAACAGATTTGTACTTGTAGTTCTTAAAAAATGAACATTGTTTTCAATTAAGCTTCAGTGTGCTTTCAATTTTTTTGGCTAAGTTAATTGTTGAGCTGATTTTCCAGTCATATGCTATGCGGGGTTTTTAAGTTATTCAAGTATGTTCAGTCCTCTTCAGAAAAGTATTTTTATATGAAAATCGTTCTTTACTTTCCACTTCGTCCTTCATCATTTAACTGTGTTCGCGCACGTCTGGTCATTAAGGTCCATGATCCAGCCATTTTGGGTCCCACAATAAGTGTATGATTCAGCGGCTGCTGACGGGCACATCGGCTGCTACAGCAATGCGTGCAGATGAGCGAGTGCTTCCCAGTGACTGTGACACAGTCATGACCGTTACACGTGACAGTTATCAAGATGGCTGTGAGGTGAGGCCGCGTGGACCGGTTTCTCCACTGTCCTGAAGGTCTGTCACGTCAGCAGCACAGACCGAGCAGGACACTGAGTCACCACGTCCCCGAGCCTCTGTCCCGAGAGCCCGGGCAGGCAGGTTCCCTCCCTGGCCCGGGAGAGGAGAGACGGTGGACCTTTGTGATTTCTTCATTAGGGTCTCATCGGCTCTTCTCTGGTAACAACACACACGTGAAAATGTGGTATTTAGCACTTAAATGTTAAGTTTTGTGTGACGGAAGGAGGGTTTACTGCACTTAATATCCGTTTGCGCAGAGGAGCCCAGGTTTTCCGTTGGCGCCTTCCAGTCAGCAGGTGAGCGTGCAGGTCGTGACGCCGAGTCCGGAGACGCGCGGTCTCGGGTCACCCCACCCGCTTGGGTGAGGGCTTGGAGATTTCACTGTTTGATTTTTCTGATGGAGAAATGCTAAGTTCCCTAATTTTATTTCTAAAGTAGAAATGGAAGGAGGCGGGAGCCTGAATTTCTAAGCTGTTAAATGTGGATGCTTAATGACTGAAAAATATGTGCTGTGCGTAGCATTAGAACTCCAGCAAATGAAGTCACTTTTAAAAGAAAAGCATTGATCTTTCTTTTACTTTGGCAAGGATGTGATGAAAACATACTGTAACTACTTCAGCAACTCAGTGTGTTTTGTAGTATTTTGCCTAAATTGCTAAAATTCTGTAAACGTGACTTTTCACTTTACTTCAGGGAAATTCAATTTTTTTCTTGATGATGAAGCTTTCAAAGGAGTTTCAGTGACTTTTTCCCCCTAAACCCAGAAAGCTGGATTTTCAGATAAGAGTATTTTCTGGATAAGTCAGCATTTGCTGCTGCTCCTTTCATGTATCGTAGAAAGTTGCTTTGACCGATGAGATGCATTTGAAGCGTGCTTGTAGAACTACGTGTAGAGGTGTGGTGCTCACCACCGCTTTAGTAATAGTTTTCAAAATAGTGTAACGTTTTCCCCCTTAATTTTAACTGCAGGCCCACAAGATGGAAATACAGTTGAAGCCGAGGGTACCCGGCGGCTCTGTGACGGCTCCGGCCTGGGTCCTGCTGCGTCAGCGTTCTGGGTGCAGCCTGGAGACTGGGGGCCGCGAGTCGGTGTGAATTCAGCAAGAGGGATTTGCAGGCGGCATGACACAGCTCGGGTAAGTAAACTCGTCTCAGTTAGACCCTTTTCAGGAAGGAGGGCACTGCCAGTGCGAGTTGGTTCTCAGCAGCCTGCAAGTTTGCACCGATTTACATTCTTCGTGCGTTTCACAGATTTCTCACACATTTGTACCATTAATGAAGCCTTTGCTGTTCTTTTGAATTTCATTTAAAGTTTTGTTCAGTATTTTTATTCAGATGAATCCCTTATATAGCATTTTATGCATTTCATTTTTTTAAAATTTGTATAGCTTTTTCATTTTTTATTGTGTTAAAGTATGCATGACACAAAATTCACCATTAGTCAAATTCATGGGGACGAAGGGGACGGAGGGTAACAGATGCTGCCAGTGTCTGGGGTGGAAGAGCCGGGTCACCGTAGTTTTATGAGATGGAAAGAGTCGTGGCGAGACGGTGATGCAGCTGCTCACTTTCTTCTTTTAATTTCTTTCCTTCCAGCTTTGAATTGACAATAAACATCCGGGTTTTTTTGTTTGTTTGCCTGTTTTCAGCCGTTCAGTTTACTTTATAATACTGTGTGCTAAATTTATTGTGTTGCTATATTAAGCACTAATAAAATGTCATTTGTTTTTTTGCCTGTGACATTTCTCTGTTCTATGTACAGGGTTGAATAAAAGCTCCATTAATACCTTAAGGTGTTACTTACTTGTTAGTGACTCAGACGAGTAGACAGAAGTGCACGACAAGCATCTTGTGATTGTTAAGCCTCGTGAATGATTTCACCAGGGCGCAGGAGTCGGCTTGCTGACTTTCTGATGATCTGATATTTCAGTGTTGACAACTCACTTATTTTTAGCTGCTGAAGGAGCTTGAAAGCCTTAGGTAAACACGTTCTTAGGACTGTGTGGACAGGGTGGTGGTGTTCTCACTAAACATGAGTCTGTTGAGATGATACACTGTGAGACTTTCTTTAATTCTCATAATATCTTTCCACCTTCCAGTAGTTGTATAAAACCGACCAAATGAAAGCCGTCACAGTTACGGTGGCGTAGCAGCGAGCTTGTTCGTGCTGCCTGCACTGAGGGAGCCCCGAGGCCTGGCTGGCGGTTCTGGGACAGAAGCGCCTGGGAAGAGGCACCGTCGGCCTTGTTCTGCCCATTATCCCTGCTGTTGGACCCGCCCCATGGTGGGGGACGCTGGACGCAGGCACCTCTCACAGAGACGCTGACGGGCATTTCTTACGCATTGTCCAGAAATACATTGTACGAGTCAATTGTTAAAGTTCCTGTCCATTATCCTATTAAGTGTCATAACTTTAAAACTACATTTTAAAAGTTTTGAGTGTGAATCTCCCCAAATATTTTGGGTGATCTCACGCCCTCTTGGAGCACACAGGTCGTGAGTTAGGGTTACAGGCTGATGGTGGCTGATGGACTGCTCGCTACAGCTCGCGGGCGGCTGTAAATATTAAAATGCTGTCCACGTTAAATGAAAGTGTGAGCGTGTTAGTAACTGTGCTGTAGACGTAACCCTGTGCTTTCAGGGATGTAGAGGACTGTTTGCTTCTGGTCTAAACAGCACGAGGCTCTGAGAGGCACCTTGGCTTTTGTGTCTGCCCTGTTAGGGCAGCTAATCACTTTTCCTGGCTACTAACTCATGACTCCGGTCAGAGTACCTGCCTTTCACAGTTCACGCTGCATCCTCTCACCGGGGCGTGAGGCTTCCTAGGTAAATCGAGGAAACTTTATGAAATACCTTGATGTCTTTGTAAAGAGAAAGCACCGTCGTGTGGACTCTGCTGTGTCTGTGGGTCTGTTTTTCGTCTTTACCCCAACACCGCACATTCCTACTTGCTGTTCCACTTAGAGTCAGTCTTGACATGAATTAGTAAAGTCTTCCTGCTTTATTCATCTATTGCAAGATTGTTCGTCAGTTTTTATTATTTCAGAGGGGGAAGAAGAGTCTTTTCAACAAGTGATGCTGTGACAACTGGTAACACAAACAGACTGACGCCTGGTCCTCACTGCTACCGTCTGTAGAGATTACGCTGGGCCAGATTGTGGACTTGAACAAGACACTGAAAACTGTAAAGGTTTAGACAGAACATGAGAGACTGTATTTGTAACCTTGGGGTGAGCAACAGTTTCTTAGAGAAGACATAAAAAGCACTGCCATAAAGGAAAAAAATTGACAAATTAGACTCATCAAAGTTAAAGCTTCTGCTCATCAAAAGATACTGTCAAGAAAATGAAAAGATAAAGCAGTGGGAAAAAATATTTGTTCTCTCTGTATATGTTATAGTCCTTATAAAAATAGAATTATAATTTCTATATACTTTCTAAATAATAGAGTGGTGGAATAAAATAATTTAAAGCTCAGTCCAAAAGAATCCAAGAAAAAAAAAGGACACAAGGAAAGTTAGCCTACGGCAGGACAAACAGCAAGCAGGGATAAACAGAGGGTTTAAGCCCAGATGTGTCGGCGTTTACATAATTACATGAAATGTTAGGTGGATTTTAAGAATCCAGCCACTGTGTATACTATGCAGAGTAGACACAAGTGAAACAGGGCCCAGGACAGTTTGGAGGACAGAAGTTGGCGTATTGTACAGACATTAATCAGGAAAGTCTGATGTGGTTCGTAATATTAAAATAAGCTTTAAAGTAAAAAGCAATTCTAGAGATAATGGGGGACATTTCTTAGGGACAAAGGGTTTTTCCACCAGGAAGGCAGTGGTTTATTTACAGCAGAAATCGGCATTTTTAAGAGAAAGGTACAACCTGCAAGCCAAGTGGGGGATTCTCACATTTGACCGAGGGGTGGGTCCGTAGAGGAGGTAGGACATGTGGACGGCGTAACAAATGGCTAATGGGCATACTTAGAACATTGCCTTTGGTGCTGAAGAACACATGTCCTTCAAAAGGACACACAGAGCATTTATAAATATTGACCGTAAACTGGGCCATAAAGTAAGTTGCAACAAATTTCAAAGGATTGAAATGATGCAGAGCATGTTTTCTGACCACAATCTGATTGCACTAGGACTGTAACAGAAAGATAACCAGATAGGTTGAAATACATGTGAATGTTGTGCCTCTGAACGACCCTTGGGTTGAAAAATTTACAGTGGAAATTAGAAAGTATTGTGAATGATGAAGAAAACACTGCATGTGAAAACTTGCAGGACTCAGCTTCTTAAACGTCAGAAAGAAAAGCTGAAAATCAGTAAGCCAAGCATCCATCTCAGCAAGTAGGAAAAGAGCAGGAAATTAAACTCAGAGTAGACAGAGGGATTAAGGTTTTAAACAGGCGGCAATTAAATGAAATAGGAAAAAAAAAGTGTACATAGGAAGGGTTCATAAAGCCAAAAGCTTATTTCTTGAAAAGGCTTATAAAGTAACGAACAACGACCAACAGACCACGAAAGGGGGCATCACTAGATCCAACAGACGTTACAGAGGGAGAACAGCCTCACGCTAGTAAACTAGAAAGCCTGGCCAAGCAGCGCGCAGCCAGAAGGACGTCCTGAGGGCGGAAAATCACAGGCCAGTCTCAGTCACGAGAATCAAAGGCCCATCAGATGGACATAACACACACAATCCTGAACAAAGTATTAGCGACCAGGTGGAACTCCGTCCTGTAGGTCATCCTGGTGTTTCGGTTGATCTGTCTGGGGCCTCAATTTGTATATTATACTCACTGGAACTTGAGTGCCTACTTTCAGTCAACACTGAACCGGAGGTCTCGGCCGGTCCAAGCTGCTGGTAAAGCATTAGAATCCACAAGCCAGTTCAGCCAAACTTCAGGACCCACTGTCAGCACCCGAGAACCACCACATTTCAGAACACTGAATGCAACAGGGCAAGAAAACAAAGTGAACTTGAAAATGTAGGTCATTTAGCTTTAAAAATACGAAACACCTGGGCTCAGTGTAGTTAAAGGTGTGTGCTGCCTTTGTGGAGAAAATTACTGAGAAACACAAAACCTGAGTAAGTGGAGAAGTGCACTCATTCCTGGGCTGGAACACTCAGTATTTTATTCCTGAATTTATCTGTACGTTTATTGAGATCTCAGTCAAAACCCCAATAAGTAGTAGATTTACGTATGTGTAATTTGACAAGCACAGTTTAACTTTATATGAAAGCAGTAAGAATAACCAACATTTGCTCAAGAGAAAGCAAGGTGGAAAGATTTGCTCTACGAGGTAACAAGGCTTTTCAAGCTACGGTTAGTAAGATGACACGGTACTGGGGGCAGAATGGGGAGCCCAGAAGCAGGTCCACGTCTACAGGTGCGTTTGGTTTACGGTAAAGACATCCTGCAGAGAGATGGGGAAAGGACGGCCCTTCAGGAGTTGGTCCGAGGAGAGCTGGCTAGTCGTGTGGAAAAAAGTTCGTCTTGACCTCTGCCTCACCCCACACGTGAGAATCAGGTAAGTGGACTGTAGATCTCAGTGCCAGAGGCTGAAGGCAGGAACCTTTAGAAAATAATGGGGCAGAATGTCTTTATGGCCGTGTGGTAGGAGAGTTGTAAACGTCCTCAAGGAAACGCTGCGGAGGAGGCTGACAGCGTGTCAGGCTGAAAATAAGGCCTGACCAAGGAGCACCCTCAGGAGGTGGAGAGGGGCACACGTGCTGGGTGAGAGGGCGAAAAGCTGACAAAGGTGTGCGGGCCTCCCCGATGAAGAATTCCTACACGACAGTAAGAGAAAGATGACCTAACTGACAACGGGTAAGAGACTTGAATAAGCCCTTCGCAAGGTGATTTCCAGGTGGCCAGTGGGAACACAGCAGGCACTCAGCCTCATTCGTGGCGACGGGGACAGGAGGGAGATTAAAGCTGCAGGTGGACCCTCGCGCTCACTCCCCCGGGAGGCAGAGGGTCAGGAGAGCAGGAAGCCCTGAGTGGGGTGGACCTGGGTCCTGCTGGTGTCTCTTTCTCTCCCCGCGTTGCTCTGCACGGGCAGGTGAACACCTCAGCCAATTCACACTTGCCTTCTGGGGTTAAACATCCACATTTTAACTTGTAAACTAGTTTTCAAACGCTGTGTAGTTGCTGATATTGATGTGTAACTGACCGATGGGTTAGAGAGTCGGCAGGGAACATTGGCCATCTCCGTGACTGTCCGGCCGGGGTGTGATCAGCCAGCGGTCTTAAGATCGGCCACTTGGCAGGGAGGGCCAGCTGGCGCGGGGAGGCAGCCTGTCGCCCCAGGGCTGCCTGTCGCCCGGACTCGCTGGCATCCCTCTGTGTCTTCGAGACATGGGACTGGCCTGAGCGGGCAGTGGGCTGCTTCTGTCTTTTACCTGTTCCCGGAAAGGAGGGTAGAAACTGGCTTCATTCCTCGTCTGGTGCACACGTGGCCTGTGGCCCGTTTTATAAACGGGAGACTGAGGTGTAGGCAGGAACACGGGCCATGACAGCAGGCTTGGAGGCCGCCCTCCCCCATCCGTGTGCTCACACCTCCCTGGTGGGCTGCCTGACATGCTCTGGGGGCCGTGGCGACTGTGGCCTGGAGCGCTGGGCATCTCAGGTTCGCAGGCAGCAGCCCAGGTCTGGCCCTCGGGGAGGAGTCGGGCCTGTCTTGCCTGTTCGTCCTCTTCTGGTGGTTTTGCTGGCCTTGGCTCAGCCTCCTCCTGGGCTTTGTCCTCCACGTCCTCCCATCTGTCCTCCCAGTGGCTCTCACACTCCCGGGACACGCCAGGACCCCCTCAGCCAGGGTCTGGGCCAAAGTGTTGCCCCTTCACCTGCGTCCCGTGTTCTGAGGGGTTCGGTCTCGGCTGTTGAGTCCCGGGCTGTGCTCCTGTCTCATGTGGGAAACCCGCCGCGGTTCCGGGGTCCTGAGCAGCCACACCTCTCTCATCACTGACGCCTCCACCTCCATTGGAAGCAGCAGGTGCAACAGAAAGGCCGGGGAGTCCTTGCAGCACTGCCCCACCTGGCTGTCAGGGCAGGAGTGGCCCGGGGCGGACAGGACGCACCAGTCCCCGAAGGGGAGACGGCGGCTCCGTCCAGGCACTGTCACCATTGTTGTGAAGTGCTGTGAGGACGCATCGGCCCCTGCACCGGGCCCTCAGGTGACAGAACAGACGCTGGGAGTCCAGTGCCGGCTTCACCTCCGCCCCGCGTCACCTCCCACACACACAGGGGAGCCACACCCCGTCCATACTTCCAGCTCTAGCTCTGTTTTGTATTTGTTGTGTTGTAGCCCGTTCCCTTCCACCTGCAGGCGCTGTCTCTGCAGGAATCAGCACGCCCACAGGGGTGCAGTGACCTCCGAGGGTGGGACACTGGGGAGGGTCCGGGTGCCAGGAACCTGGTCTTGTCCCCTGCCGAACCTGGTCTTGTCCCCTGCCGCCCTGCAGACCCTCCCATGAGACCTGCTCTCAGGTTGCCAACCCCTGTGGTGTCTTCCATTTCAGTCGTGCTAGGAAGACTGAGGAAAATGTAAGAACTGTCTCTAGTGCTGTGACACCCTGGGGTGGCAGGTGGGATGCATCACCGTACAATGGGCAGAGTGGTTGGGTGACCGTTTGTGTGGGCATCATGCGGGGACCTGGGGGACGCGGTTCTGGCTTCAGGACCACGGCAGGTGGCATTTGCTGTCGGGGTCAGACCTCGCCTCTGGCCAGGTCACTGCTCAGCCGGCGTCGCCCGGCGTCGAGGTTGACGTTCTAATTCTGTCACTTCCATCTCATTTTCTATTTGGGATAATCCTTCCACCTTCCAGGGTTTGCTGCCAGGAGCCCCAGTTCGTTTGCTGCAGGGTAAATGCCGATCATTTGCCTGGATTCACCTGTCATCAAGATAACGACTTGTTTTCGTAGCATCCTTTAAAAAGGATTCGTGTTTATTTATTTATTTTTTATGCTGTGTGAACTCCTGGGTTTAATCGTACGTGAAGGTTCAGTCGATCGCAGTTCTGACATCGGGAGCTTAGGCTGCCCGTCTGTGTCCCCAGCCGCGCTCCCCGTCCTCAACGCGGCCGGGCGTGTTGGCCCATTTCCCGCCCCAGGCCCGGGATCGGCCGTTTCTCCCAGGAGCCCAGTTTCTGTCAGTGGAGAATGTTGCCTCAGGGCCGTGATCCAGGCAGCAAGATGCTCATTAGTGCTGGCTGGGTCCTCCGCTCCTTGTGCTGATGTTCCCGGCTCAAATCCAGGACTACAGGGCTTTGGGGGTTTTTTCACTTCAGCTTTTCTGTTACAACTGCGTGTCCTTTTTTCTGCCACCATCGGTATAAATACTGAGAACTTTTTAAAGGTTGTACATTCTCCCCCATTAAAGGAATAGTTTGTGTCCACACTGAGCACACGGCCGAGTCTCCCTCTGGACGTGGGTGCAGTCGCGGCGTGTGGTCGTGCGGGTGGTGAGTCTTGTCACCGGTCCACACGTCGGCGTCCTGGTCACTTAGATCCTGAGGCTCGTGCTGGACCCCGAGCACGAGGAAGTGCCCGAGTCCCTGCGGGCGGAGAACAGTTTTCCTGACATGAAGCCTTTGCCCTCATTTTCCTTCTGTGTCTTACACACACTACTGCGCTCCCCTCAGGTGCCCTTGGATCGTCTGAGGATGGTCTGCTTTTCCCTTATTGCCACTTGCTGCTTTTGCCTGGTGCCCAAAGAATTGTTTCCCTTTTGCTTTAAAGCCAGCAGCGCTGCTCACAGGTCTGGTCTCGGCCCCAGGCCGTGTTCGCAGGTCTCTTTCTCTCCAGGGAGAAGTTCTTCCGTCAGGGCTTGTCCCGTCTGCTCTCCTTGTCGCGGGCTCTGGCGGCTTGATGCTTGGTGCCAGGATTGAGGTCCATATTTTTTCAATTATCAGATGTCTAGAGTTGAGACCTGTTTTCTCTTTAATCTTCTCTAGATGTCCCTCTGAGAATCACTTTCCTGGTTTTATGGGACACCACAGTTGGCTCGTGTAGTTAACTGCCCGCGAGCCAGCAGGTCTGCTTCCCGTCTCATGATGGACTTGACCTGCCTCAGAAGGTTCATGAAGATGCTTTTTTAAAAATATATTTTATTACGTTTAAAAAGGCATTTTTCCATGAAAAAGATTTCTTTTGTGTGTGATAAATTATAGATTCAGAAGTCATGTTGGCTCCTTTCCACGTTCTGTAGCGTGAGTACCTACCCTCCTGTGCAGCTCGCACCTTTGGAAGCTAAGATACACGTCACTGTCCCAAGAAATCCCAGATGGGGTCCTCCCCGTCACACGCAGGAGGAGGTGTGTCTGCCCCACGTCACCACCCAGTTTCTCCCGGGTTTGCCCTGTCAGGAGGCCCAGTCCGGTGCGGCTGGGAGCAGCAGGGGGGGGCCGTGCCGGGGGTGAGCCGCCCACCTTGCTGCCCGCCCTGCGCTCTGAGAAGCTCCTCGTGGACCCTCCCTTGGTTGGAAAGGTCTTCACGTCACAAGTGTGCCTGCTGCCAGCTCACAACCCAGTTTATGAGACAGACAAATCGGGGTCATTTCCCAGGAGACAGGAAGTTCACTGCCGGGTTCCCGTGGACACAGTGTGTGCCTAAAATATGTGGCTTGGGCCGCATCCGTATGTGTGACTTGCTCAGTGTGCAGGAAGCGTCACCTGCAACATGAGGTTTGTGTGAACCTGCGGTGTGTGCACTGCTCATCCTTTTGCACAGAAAGTTTCAAAGAGGACAGAGGCTGTGGAGGGGAAGGGGCGTGAGGCCTGAGACTCAGTCTGGGGGTCGGCCCCCTGGGTGCAGGGCCTGGGCACGTCTCCTGACCTTTGTACGGCCTCCGAGGCCACATCCTCAAAGGGAAAACCGAGGCCTCCTCCACCTGCAAGTCTGTGATTCTGGGAGCATTTATTCTATACGAAAGAGCTGACTTCATGAAAACCTCAACAGTTTTCCAGCACCTTTCGAGGCTTCACGGAGCCTGACGTGTTGTGCTCTGTGCAGAGAAGGTCATAGAACTCGGTGACCCCGTGTGAGCGGTGGAGTTCTGCGACCCTGTTATTCCCGAGGTTTACAGTCAAGTGGGGAAAAGGTGCTGTGTGAGTTGTTTGTCGTAGACACCAGAGCATTTGTGATCGACACGGGCTCTTCAGACACCCACGGGTCTCTGTCTCTCCTGTTACATTTGAGTCACGTGTGCTCAGAGCCTACCGAGAACGTCAGAACATTAGAGTTGCTCTCTCTGGTGTCGTGGTCTTCTGGCTCTGTTCTTGCTGCTCACTCACCACTGGACGTCGGGGTCTTGGTCCCACGTCAGGGGAGCCACCGCCATGTTACGGGGCCTCATCCCAGGATACACAGCCGCGGTCACCCACTTTTTAGGTGTCACGTGGTCTGCTAAGTGTGGCTGTTTCCTCGTGGAAAGTTACACATCTCATAACTTGAGAATTTCCCTGTGCTGACGCGAGTTACCTCCCTGACTGAGTGCACTGAAATGGAAAGTGCACACATACCGGAGGTACACAAAGGAATCAGACGCGACGGATTTGGACCGGTGCCTTCTTAGCCGGCCAGCTGAGAGTTCTGGAACGGACATCATCACCTCTTTCTGCGTTGGTGACATAACATGTGTCATCATGTCCCCGTAACTCAGTAGAAGTGTAAATGGGACATTACATCTCTCTCTGGCTCCGGCTGCGGGGTTCGTAGCACCCGCCAGGGCTCAGTAAACATTGGATGAACGAGGTAGTGAGCTCATCCCTCTGCTCTTCGCTGACGTAGGCCAGACAGTCTGCAGTTGCTTCTAGCATCTTCGACAGGGTTTCTGCTGCCTCAGATTTAGCCGAAGGACCCAGCTGGACACGGCACCTCAGCCATCAGCAGTAACTGTTTCTGCCAAAGGTGCTGTTCCTCCTAGGTGAGGCTGTCTAAGGGGCTGGCTTCAGGGAGGGAGCCCGCGTCCCAGCAGCCCAGGTCCAGCTGTGCCGGTTTTGAAGGGCTGTTTGCTCCCACATCTCTCGGAATCCTGCCAGCTGGAACGATGCTCCAGAACCTCATTTTAAACAAATACTGTTATAATGATGCCGGTTCCTTGAGTGCATCTCAGTACCTTGTTAGTCCTGAGAGAAACTTTATTTTTATCAGGTGTGTTTCTGACGTGCAGGTGTCTGACGTGCAGGTGTCTGACGTGCGCCCAGTTCCTGGGGAGCAGGGGTGGGCTGCTTCCCTAACTGTTTGCTTCAAGTCAGGGTCTCTGGTTTACACATCCCACCTCCCCCAGCCCCAGCGCTCCTTTCTGTGTTTACACGAAGCTTCGAGGTCGGCGGTGCCTCTGCAAGGCTTTGCGCCCCGCAACCACACGAAGCAACTGTGGCGGAGAGCCGTGGGTGGGCGTTGGACTCTGAGAACACGTGTAACCATTTGCAGTGCAGTGGGCTGTGCTTTTTTTCCTGTACACTTGCCTATTTTTTTCCATCATAAACACATTCTATAATCAGCCAATTTCCAAAAAATTAAGCTGTGCACGTAACAGGCGAGTCTCACTGTGTCACTCCGTGAAAGAAGCCAGACGCAGAAGGCCACGCGGTGTGTGATCCCAGTTCCCTGAAGTCTGAGCTCCAGGGGCAGAGTGACGACTGGTCCGTGGCGGGGGCTCACTCAGTTACACAAGCGTGGCGTTCGCGCTGAGCCGAGCTGAGTCTGACAGTGTGAGTTACGCTATAAACTGCAGAAATGTATGCATCTTCAAGAACACCGTGCAGACCCAGCACTGAAAGCGGTTGCTCTGTGCGGGAGCCTGGGGCCGTCCGGACTCTGGCTGAGCCACAGGCTCCTCTCCTGAAGAGTCAGTGTCCCTGCAGACAGGGAAGGAGGCTGACCCCCACGTGGTGCTGTGAGCTGCAGGGTCCAGACGGCTTTCTCATTGGTGCCACCTGCAGAGACAGAAAAGGAGTGTCTGACCATTCGGGGAGGCTCCCGACAGCGACACAAAGACCAAAACAGAAGTCGGCGGGGAGGGCTGAAGGCCACCACTGCCAGGAAGCGGCAGAGGCCGGGCGGCTCGGTGGCTGTGGGCAGGGTGGCCGCCAGAGATGGAGAAGTTTCAGGCTGCGATGCTGCTGGGGGGCGTGGGGGACGCTCTGGGTCACGGAAGTGCCTTCAGGGAGGGCAGCGCCTCAGGCACCAAGACCCAGGAGGAGCTGCGGGCATTCGGGGGCCTGGACCACCTCGTGCTCTCACCAGAGAAGTGGCCGGTGAGTGACAACACCATCATGCACATGGCAACGGCGGAGGCCCTCGTCACAGGTAAGGCTCAGCCCGCGCCCTCGCAGGCGGCGGCGGGGCTCTCGCCCCGGGGGTGAGTTTGTTACCAGTGCCAGGGTTGGAAGTGCGGTCTGACCCACACCAGTGTGCCCAGCAGGCCGGCAGTGCAGGGCCGTGCCCCTTTGTGGCCTTGGGGACGGCGTGATCTCACGCTGCTTGTCTGCAGGTGCTGCCTCTTACACCGGACTTTCCATTGGGTTTGTGAAGGTTCACAGGCTGAGCCTCTGTTTCTAGAGTTAAAACTGATCAAACCTCCCCCTTTGCAGCTGTTTGGGATGAGGGCTTAACTTTTCACTGCAGGTGTCACACGCCTTCCTCTGAATGTATTTGGTGAATGTATAAAATAATAAGCCAGTTTGAAATTTGGACCCAGTAAGATAGTATTGTTTGGGGATTACTTAGAAATTCCGATGAATCGTGGCTAAAATGCCATCTACCAAACTATGCGTTAGCTCAGGTCGCTGCTTACCCATAAATATGCCCCAAGAAAACGCTACAAAATGGGTTGAGATGGGGAGAAAACAACATTCCCTGAACTGCCCTTAAAGCAGCAGGTTGATTTCAGGGACAGTCCGTTTTTGCTGAATTTGGTGAAACAGCAGGTGTCTGATACGAAGGTATCTGCTCTTCAGAACCTGTTAGAGTCATCAGCATGTCGTTGCAAAATGAGAGTCTAAGGCAGCTCTGCAGTCTCCGGAACGTGAATCTCACTGTGTGCTCACCGCGGGTCCACGTGTGCTGGGGACTTGGTTTAGCTCTGCTGTCACTGCTCAGGAATGCGCCTGCCCCGCCGGGTCCCAAATAGCTGGGAAGGGAGCTGCACACCACAGATAACCTGTCTCGAGTCTGCACAGTGACACAGTCCAGATGATCCTGTTTCATGTTTCCGGGAGGTTCTCGTGCCCCTCTGTGTCCAATCCAGGTGCACAGGGTGCCTGCGCGCGTGCCTGGGGCTGGTCTCCCACTTCTTACACCCCAGTCGGTCTGTGCGGTGACCCCCAGACTGCCCACGGCTCCTGGTGGGAACTCGCTCTCCCAGGACAGGTCCAGTCGACCCTGGGTGGCTGAGGGGGACGTGTCGTCGGGCGGGTTCTCACAGGGGCGCCGCCAGGGACACAGGCACCACCGTGCATGTGAGAAGGCCTGCTCCTCGGGAAACTTGAGCTCACTAAAACTCTAAGTAGGAATTCGTTTAAGTTCTTGAACAGCCCAAACTTTCCCCTTAATAACAAGTTGCAGCCTGTGGAGGGGCGTCTGAGTCACGTAAGTAATGGTGACCGCTGACTCAGACACGGCCCCGACTGTGGCCGGTGCTCCCCTAACCCTGGGGGTATCGTCTTCTGGTCCTCACGTCACCCTGAAGGTCCACTTTATTATGGCGGAAAATAGGAGAAGGAGCTGCACAGAGAGGTTGGGTAACTTCCCAGGGTCACACAGCCGAGCATGTCAGAGCAGGACTGGAACCCAACCTCTCGCACCTGCATCTGAAGCACCGTCCCACACCTGGGACTACGGGACAGCCAATAGTCCGGGGGCCCAGTGGCAGCTCTTCACGATTTCCAAAGACAGGCAGACTTCCTCCTGGGGAGCCACATCTTGGTGTGTTGAAGGATGTCTCTCGAGCCGGTGCATTAGGCCGGCGCCCCACGCAGCAGCAGGGCTGGGAGCCGCAGTTCTGCTCTAGAAGGAGCAATGGGTGACATCCTGCTTTGGGGCACGTCCCTGAAACACTGAACAAAAGCAGACGCTGACCTGGGGAGTGGTGTCTGGGACCCTGCAGGGCAGGCGGGTGACCGACCCTGCACACGATCCACCGAAGGCTCCCCACTGAGAGGGACCGTCCCCTGGGGCTCCAGAGCCCCACACGCCCAGCTGCCCGGGGGCTGTCCCCCCTCTGAGCCTCCCTCCAGGAGCTAACTGACACACCTGTACAGGTTCTGAGAGGACTGGGGGCGGCACAGGGAAGTGTGACCGTAGTATTGTGGGAAGCTGGCTGCCGGCACACCATTGTCTGTCTTTCTCCAGCGTCGTCTGTCAGGGGTCAGCAGCTCCTCCGTCCTGGTCCCGCAGTGGCCATGTCGCTGCTGCTGCTGCAGGTGAGGGACCGCCGGGGATGCCAGCAGTGCCGCCTGCGTGTCCTGCCAGCTGCGGGGCGTGGGTGGGCGAGTCTCTCCAGACCCCATGTGGCTGCGCCTCCATCCGTGGCCACAGGAACCGCGTCTTGAGAAAGTTGATGTTTTTACTGCAAAGTAACTTGACGTTGGCTTTGAGCCTGTTCTTTACGTCGGAAGCTGGGAGGCGCACAGGTGGTCTCACGAGCGGGTGTGTCCCTCGGGAGACGGGCGGAGAGCAGGGTGAGGTGGGAGTCAGCAGGTGGAACTCCAGCGAGAGGCTGTGGGCCCCGCAGCTTTGAAACATCCGGCCTGAAGCCAGCACTGGGAGTTCTGTTGCCATTTTGCTTTTAAGGAGCTTTTCCCCTTCAAAACGGACGTGATTCCAGAATAAAATGACTCACTGGGGGGAGCGGCCAGGGCTGCTCACTCCGACTGGGACTGTGTTGTCACCAGCCTGTGTCCTTACTCAGCAGGAACTGAAAAGAGGCCTGCAGGAGTCCAGGCGAGGCTTGACTGGGGGAGCGAGAACAAGTAACAGGTGCCTGAGCTGGTTCCTTAAATGGGGCGAGGGAGGAGCGGGTCGCTGGGCCAGCACCCCCTGGGCCTGCCGTGCTCAGGCCCTGCCTTAGCTCCCCACGCCTCAGAAGTGGCAGTTGGGTTTTGATCTTTTTGTATCATCATTTGCCCCCAGCCACACATGCACGTGGTTACCTTGTAGTTTCTTTGTATGGTGTTGCCGGAGGGGACAGTAGTGGGTCCCAGGTCCCAGCCTGTCTCAGCAGTGGTGGCGATGGAGGGCCTAGATATGTCTCCCAACCATGGTCACCCAGTGTCACCCAGTGTCATCTGGTGTCACCTTCCACAAGACCAGAAGGACTCACTGCCCCCCAACCCAGATCTTACCACACCCTCCCATCCCCACTTAGAACTCGGGCACCGCTGTGTGGGGGTGGACAGACAGAAGGTCGGGAGCCACTCCTTCACCAGTTCTGCCTCCGGAGGGTCACGACCCTGCCTGGACGGGGAGCTGTTGCCTGGTGCATGTGAAACCTCCCTCCTGTCCTGTCCGCGCTGGGACCCTGGCTGGGAGGCAACCTGGGTTTTCATGCCGACAGCACCCCACAGCCTGCTCTGAGCCCAGGAGGGCGGGAGGAAGATGGTCTCCCCACTTCCCCTCACACCCGCCCAGGGCGGGACTCCGCCCCCGGAGAAGAGGGGCAGGACGGCTCCAGAGGGCAGCCCATGGCCTGAAATGCAGTCTGAGCAGAGAATGAGGCTGGTGTCCGTCAGGCTGCACTGGCAAGTGTCCCTGTCCCCGCACCGTCCCCACTCTGCCCTCCCACGGGGCCAGGGACCTTGGACCCCCATTGCGGAGCATGTGTGGCCTCGGTCCAGCAGGCTGTGGGTTAACTTAATGGCAGAAAAGCTCAGGTTTTGCCATGGAAACCCTCTTAGCAGCTCCGGCCCCGGGCAAGTCACTGAACCTGCCTGATCCTTCTCTGGGGGAAAAACAGTGGGACCGACACAGCGCAGCCGACGGCAGGCGGTCAGGGTGCCTTGGCGCCCTGTCCTCTGTGCCCCGTCATCAAGGGACTTGAGACCATGCTTGTCCCCGAAACGCCTTCCCACGGCTGGGGACGCGGTGGGACGCTGGGACAACGGGAACTCGGCTGTCTCACGGGTGCGAGAGTTGGGAGGTCAGCTTCCATACCTCAGACATGGGCCCCGTCGGGCCCGGTGGTCCTCGCGGGGATAGACCCCTTAGCCACGGATGAGGGTCGTGGGCTTTCCTAGACTCGCGTGAGTAACTAGAAGCATCACGACAACCAACTACAATTCAATTAAATGAAACCCGGAGCGTGCTTCTCTAGGGCGCAGGGTTGAACCAAATGGTCGCCGAACTCTTCCACCTCTTGGGGGGATGGGGCTGTCGCCGCCCTTGTCCCCGCCACCCCGGTCTCCGTCCACCAGCCCGACCCTGCTGTCCCTCCTTCCCAGACTACTGGTGCCTGGACGACCTGTACCGCGAGATGGTGAGACGCTACGTGGACGCACTCGAGAAGCTTCCGGAGCACCGAGCAGACCCGGCCACCGTCGAAGGCTGCTCGCAGCTGAAGCCGGACAACTACCTCCTGGCCTGGCACACACCCTTCAACGAGAAAGGTCAGGGGTGCCCCCCCCCCAGCCCGTACCTGGGGCGCCGGCCCGGCCTGGCGTCAGCCGAGGGTGGTCAGCCTCCCAGCTCCTTGTCCCAATTGCTCCTTTCCTTTAAGGACCATTTTCTACTGCTTTCCCTTTAAATGTGTATTTTTAGCCAAAGTATCAAGGAAAGCACACGCCTCCTGCAGAAAGGCGTGTCTCCACCCTGACGTCCTGTGCTCACGGGGTGAGGCACTGGGTCTCTGTGCCCCAGGACCTCTGCCCCTGGCGTCCTGAGCCCGCCCTCCGGGTTTACACTGAAGGAAGCTGTCACGTCAAATGTTCGTAGCATGTAAATAAGCAGGAGAATATGGTCCATAATAAGGAGAAAAGTGAAAAAATCAGAAGTGGTGAAATCTGACACTCACGTCAGGCAAGGATGGAAGATAATAGGTGTTCTGTGTTTTCCAAAGTAGAGACGTGCAGGCATAAAAAATAGACCTAAATCACGTTTCCAGAGAAAAACACTGCACTGTCTGAGTTGAATGTTTTCCTGGCTGAGATTAATAGGAGATTAGACATTTCAGGGGGAGGTTAGAGGGTCTGAAGGCGCAGCAGCAGACGCCTCCAAGACGGGGCAGAGAGAGACCCCGACATGAAAGGGCCCGAGCGCCGGGACGGGCAGAGCGGCCCCACCGCCCACGGCTCACATCAAAGAGAGGGGAGGACGGCTCCCCTCAGAAGCAGGGAAGAGGCCCTGCGCCCCGAGGGCGTCTTCCAGGCAGACAAGCGCCTGGGGCTCGTCCCCTGCTCCCTGCTTGGGAGACACACCAGGGAGCTGTTCAGGGGGAGAGGACGCCACCAGCGGGGCCCAAAGTGACGAAACGGTGACAACCTGGGTTTTTTTATTGAAGGGCAGAGGCTGTGCCGCGTCGTGTTGGTTTCTGGCAGCACAGAGACTCAGTCACACACGTGCTCACACTTGTTCTTTTTCAGATTCTTGTTCATTCTAACTTACTACTCAAACCTCACTGAAAGATAGTAGACTTTAAAAGTAGTAGCCATGTTACTGTAGAGCACAGGAAACTATATTCAATTTCTTGTAATAACCTAATGGAAAAGACTCTGAAAAGAAAAAATGTGTACGTATGTATGTGTGTAACTGAATCGCTTTGCTGTACAACTGAAACTAACATTGTAAATCGACTACACTTCAATACAAAATAAAATGTTCTATAAAGTGGTAACCACGTGCCACAGGGCTTGTCAGCTGTGTCTGAGCAAATGTTGGTGCAGGTGTGAGGTCTTCACTGGAGCCATGACATGGGTCCAGTGCCGTGAAAGCAGACCGACCGCTCAGACAGTGAAGGTCAAATCTCGTAGGTCAGTGAGAGACGGTGGAACCACCGTGACGATTCTCGCTGAGGAAGCAGCCACGTGCCACCTGGGCTCCTCCGCTGGTCCAGGCAGTGCCAGCCGACCCCACCCCCACCGTGGGAGAAGCCCCCCGACCCCGACTGGGGGCCACAGTGAACGTCATCATCCAGCACCTCGTTGCCCTGCGGGGAGAGGGCCCGGGAGGGTGCGCGCCCACGACTCCCCTGCGTGGGCTTCAGGAGGGACTCGTGTTTGCGGGAGCCTGGAGCAGAGGCCCACGGGGATCTCCTGCGCGTCTCCTCCCCCCATGAGGGAGCCTGCCTCCAATCAGCCTGTGTTGAGTCCTTGGCAGCTCTGAGCACCCAGGAGGTGCGGTGGCCGAGGTCTGTGGGCCCCCTTCTGCACTGGCGCCGTCCTGGCCCTTGCTGTCCTCGCCTGTGCGAATCCTCCCCTGCGGCCGGTGCTGGATCTCCCTGCTCATCTGCATGCAATCCAAGAAGGGAGGAAGGAGAGGAAGGGCAGGGGCAGCACCAGCAGGCAGGACGCGGGGAACCAGCAGCCGGAGGCTGGACTCGAACCTCATCACGCATCACACCAAGTGTGAGCGGTCCGAGGACCCAAGGGGAAGCAGAGTCCGGGTGGGACAGAGAGGCGGTCCCAACTCTGTGCTGCGTATGAGAAATGCTCCTTAAATATAAAGACACAAACAGGTTAGACGGGAAAGACGTGCCCCGGGACGCCGACCAGGGGAGAGCCGAGGGACAGGGAAACACACGAAGTGAGAGGGTTGCCGGGAAACGGGGCAGTTTCGTCAGGACCGCGCATCCATCCACCGGGGGGAGCGGCAAACCTGAACGTCCGCGTTCCTCGTAGCAGGCCCCAAACAGGTGCGGCCAAAGGAAGAGAGCTGCAGGGGACAGACATCCGCGGTTGCAGGCAGGGACGCCAGAGCGCGGTCGCAGGCCGGAGACTGAAGTCTTCACCCTCGTCTTCACTAGGAGAAGAAGAGCAAATTGAGCCCAAAGAAAACAGAAGACACGAGAAAATGAGAATCAGAGAGAAAATCAGCAACACAGGAAACAGAAAACCATAGAGAAAACCAACGAAACCAGAAGTGACTCTTTGAGAAGATAAAAAGTTGACAGTCCCCTGGACAGGTGATCGAGGAGGAGGGAGGCGCGCACATTCCCGGTGTCAGCGGGGAGGGGTGGCGTCACGCCAGAGTCTGCAGGAACCCAAGGGAAAGTGGAGGAATGATGCTACAAGTTTTATGCCGATAAATTTAACAACTTAAATCAGACGGACAAATTCCGTGAAAGACACGAAGTGCCACTGGTCACTCAAGACGGAGCAGGTCACCCTGGGCGGCCTTGTATCTGTGGAGAAAGGAAGTGGGGCTCTGCCAAACAGCGAAGCAGTAACACCAGCGGTGCCCAGCTCTCCCCAGGGAGCAGAGAGCAGGAACGCTTCCCGAACTCACTCTTCTCTCCTCAGGACACTGGTGAGAGAAGGGAGAGGGAAGCCGCCGCTGGGAGAGAACGTGGCGAAGCAGACACTTGATGAGGATCTGAGTCCGGAGGTGCAGAGGGCCCTCAGAACCTAACGATAAGAAAAGCAGCCCAGTACGAGACGGGGGGAGCTGTTCCGCACAGCCCCAGAGACGCTAAGACGCCCTCAGTCGGCACAGAATGAAGCGCGGCCCCTGGCTGCCCCCACGCGCGTAGCAGGGCGGCCGACGGCAGTGCGGCCAGGAGGCGGCTCGCGGCCCGGGGGCGTGCAGCTGTGCGGCCACTTCACAAACCAGCGTGGCAGTCTCTTAAAAAGCCTAACATTGATCCAACACCGAGCTCCGCGTTCTGCCCCAAGGAAAGAAAGCGCCCGTCCGCGTGAGGTTTGGTCATGAATGTTCACAGTGTCTTTGTCTGCAACGGCCCCAAACTGGAAAAGTTCAGACGTCCATCAACAGGTGGATGGACTGGGCACCTCCGTCCACACGGTGCAGCCCACCAGGCGGACAGCGACCTGGGTGGGTCTCAAGAGAGGCACGTGGAGCAAAAGCAGCCCGGCAGAGTCTGTGCTCCGGGCCTGTCCTCACACAGACCTGGGACCTGCAGACTGAGCTGCACTCCCAGCCCCGGGGCCGGGTGGGGGGCCCAAGGAACTCTGGGGGACGGACACATTCAGTGTCTTTGCTTAGGGGCTGGTCCCACGGGCCACCATGTCAGGACTGACTTTGCAGTCTTTAAATACATGCAGCTGATCGTAAGTCAGCTGTAACTCGTGAAGCTGTTTTTAAAGAGAAAAAATGTGTGATTAAAAGACGCTGTGTGCACAGTTCTGTCTCCTAAATTTTCGCAGCACAAGCACCTTACGAGCATGTCCACACACCATGAAAATTCCATTTTTACATACAGTGGAAAACAATCTGAAAGAAAATACGCATGTGTGCACACGTACACCTGAGTCACTCTGCTGCACACTTGAAACTAACCCTGTAAGTCGACTGCACTTCAATAAAAAATGTTCCTTAAATTCTGGTTTTAAAGGCGCTGTGGCATTCCAGCACATGCTTGCTTTGCGATTTCTTTCATCTCTTTTCTTTGTCAGGAATTTACTCAGTTTCTCTATTTTTGACTCATTTAAATGGCGCTACGATCAGCGTGTTATTACATAAATTTTTGTTCATGTTCGATCACTCATGAGCGCTAGATTGCTCTAACTTCAGGTTTTCCGCGCTCCACGTAGGCTCGGGGTTCGGAGCCGCCACCAAGGCCATGTGCGTGGGCATGCGGTACTGGAAGCCGGAGCGGCTGGAGACCCTCGTGGAGGTCAGCATCGAGTGCGGCCGGATGACCCACAACCACCCCACAGGTAGCACCCGGCAGGCGGGCGGCGCCCACGTGGCCAAACCCGTTGTTTGCTTTGCTTCTCGGTGGGCAGATTTGGCTTCAGTTCTTTTATCAACCTGAGAGCAGGGCTGGCAATGAGCCGGTGGCCGTGGACAGGAAAGCGTTCTCCTTGGTTTCACGTGGCTCATGTCACAATAAAGACAAAAGAGCAGCCCTGGGTTCTGGAGGAAACTGGGATCCGTGCGGGAGTCACGGGAACCAGCGGTTCTGTGCGGTCGTCCCCCTGGCGCCAGCAGGGCGCTCACACTCCACGTGGCCCTGCGCTGCGCCCCGGCTGGGCTCTAGGCCAGACAGACACGGACTAAGGGAGCTGGACCAAGTCCCTCCACTGCCCAAGCCTGCGTCTCCTCACCTGTGACAGGGCCTGCCAGCTGCTAGTGAGGAGGGAAAAGGGAACCTCAGGGGACCTGCGCTCTGGGTTCCCCGGGCCCGTGGTCCGAGGGCAGTAGCGCCGCCTGTGAGATGTGACCAGGAAGGCAGCCAGCCTCCTCGTGACCCGCCGTTGTCCCGGCGAGGTGTGTCACACCCTCCCCAGCCCCCTCGAGGTTGGGGCTGCCAGCTGCCCCATCCAATGTCACCTATGGTGCCCAGGTTTACCTGTGTCAGCCGCCAAACTGCGAGGCCCACCCTGTGCCCCCAGAAGCCCCCTTCTGTGGGCAACGTGGCACCCGAGGAGTGAACGTGGCAAAATACGCCTTTGAGTCCGCGGCAGGGGTGACAGCTGAGCCACAGCCTCCACAGATGAGTTCGTTAGATCCTTAAGGTTTGAGCAGAAGGCATACAGTGCAGCTGGCGGTGGGGGGCGGCGACACTGGGGACGGTTGGGGCCGGTGGACGCTGGACTCCTGCTCACTCACCAGTTCAGCCGAAGTAAAGTCAGCATGAATAGCCTTCAAACAGGAAGGTGCTGAGCATTTGGAAACAATTTGGTGAGTATGGGAATCTGGGTTGAAAATTTAATCATCTAAGACGTGGGCTGATGTATCACCCACTCGTATTAAGGAAGTGTCACTTCCTGCATGGGAGTCGAGTCGTTTGCATATTTCTAGGGTGATGACGAGGGTTCGACTGTGCACAGTTGACAACTGCACTCTCCTTGTCAATCTGAGCCGCCTTTGGCGGCAAGAGCTGCGATGTCTATTCCCCACAGTGTGGCGGAAATGCCCCATGACGGGAGGGGCGCTGGCGGGTGGTCAGAGCCAGCCGAGCCCTGGGTGTGAGAACTGGATGCTCATCCCTGGAGCTGACGTCTGGGCAGAGGAAGCGCCTCCCTCGGGCTGGCCGCATCCCTCCCATAGCCACTCTGCTCACACAGGAAGCAGGTGTTCCCCTTGAAGGACGGCCGTGACCCTGGGGCAGGTGGAAATGGGAGGTCAAATCCGCAAGGTGGGTCCTGGTTAGGGACGCAGGGGCCAGCACGCCCCCTGATGGCCCCCTGCGCCCCCAGGCTTCCTCGGGTCCCTGTGCACCTGCCCTGTTCGCGTCCTACGCTGTCCAGGGAAAGCGGCTGGAGCAGTGGGGGCGAGACATGCTGAAGACAGTCCCGCTGGCTGAGGAGTATTGCAAAAAGACCATCCGGCACCTGGCAGGTGAGCCCAGCCTCCCTCCCGCACCCTCTCCCTGGCGCCCGGGAAACGGGCAGGTCTCCACTCACCCCGAGCAGGTTCTGAAGACCGGCCCCCAGAGAGGGCAGGGCTGCTCACCCGCAGTGAAACCAGAGCAGCCCCATGGGGCCCGTGTGACAGGCTGACCCCACAAAGAAGGCCTGGGGTATCACCTGGATGGGGGCAGGGGGCTGGCGTGCTCGGGGACCCCCAGCCGTGACCCCAGGCCTCTGCAGAGACTGCCTGGCATCCCTGAGGCTGGACGGCGGGGGCGGGGCCCCCCACTCTCATGCCCCCCAGCCTGATGCTCTTCCCACCTCAGTCTCCCTTGTGGACTGGCTCCCCAGCCTCCCTCCTCAGCTCGCACTCGGCTGGGCCTCGAGCTGGACAGGGGGACGGGACCGTGTGCCAGCCCAGCCACCGAGGTGAGGCCGGTGAGGCGCTAGGCCCAGAGCATCCCCTGCCTCTGGTTCTCGACCGCGGGCGCTGTCCCCAGTCCCCATCCCCGGTCCCCGTCACCCACGAGCCAGCACAGCTGCTGCTCCAGACTTTCTGGGACAGGGTCGCACACACGTGACTTCAGGAAGTGGCTTCAGTGCCTCTGGGGCGTGGACGTCAACCTGTTAATTAGGGCTGACATCCTCTGACCCGACTCGGCAGGCACAGTGTTGCATTAACAAAAATGCACAGGTTTAGAATTTCCAAGGGAACACACTTAAAGGTGCTGCAGACTCTGCCTCAGTTTAGAACATCTGAGTCGCTTTTCCATCTCCACCTTCCTTGCTTGTGTCTCAAAGTGGCTACGAGTGTGTTTTCAAATTTCCAGAGCAATTGTTAAGGCAAGGTGCCAGGTTCCCCTCCGCCCGGCTGGGTGGGGCCGTCTGGCCTCTGTCCCCTCCCGCTCACCGCCCCCACGGCCGCGTGCCCAGCAGGACGGCGACCACCGCCTGCCCACCTGCTCTTTGTGTTTAGAGTACCAGGAGCAGTGGTTTTACTTTGAAGCCAAATGGCAGTTTTACTTGGAGGAGAGAAAAATCAGTGAGGACTCGGAGACTGAGGCCAGCTTTCCCGACCACTACGATGCAGAGGAGCGAGACAAGGTAGGCCTGCCAGGTCCGGGCCCCATGCCCAGGAGCCACCCATACCGTGGACGACTTCATGGAGGGAGCCTGTTTGAAATGGACACTGCTTTTACCTTTTCATTTTCTCTGGTTATAAGCACGATTTGTGCTAGAAAAATTGAAAATGTGATTTTTAAAAATATTCCGTTTCACTTCATCTCTCCCAGGGGCTGGGGGCTGGGACATGCGGTCGCATAGGATAAATAGGTTTGTGCAAACCACCTGCATTCCCCATGCTGAGAAAATCCCCTAAGTGGCTGAAATTGTTGGGGTCACATTTGGTAGCACGAGAGAAAACCCTAAGTAACTGTGGCTTAGCCAAGACAGAAGTTTTCCGTCCTTACATTGAGGGAGTCCAGAGTTGCGTCAGAATTCCCTTGCAAGAAGGAGCTGAAGATCCTTCTGTCTGGCTGCTCTGCTGTTCTCAGAGCATGCCTCATAGCCCAAACTAGCCACTCCAGCTCCAGCCAGCACGTCTGCATTCCAGGTGTCAGGAAGGAGCAGGGGGAGAGGAAGGGCCCACCCTTCCCTCTTCAGGTGCTTCCTACTGCCCTTTCATTCGTGTCTTACGGCCCTCCCTGGGTGCAGGAAGACGCAGAAACACTTCTTCCAGTGGAGATGCTGTTGTCCCAAACCGACGCTGACTCTGTTGCTAAGGCACAGGGGAGTGACCTGCCCACGTCCACCTCCCTGCTCTCCTCAGTCTCTCACAGAGGGACTTGCTCTGTGCCACCAGCTGCTTGAGCCATCATTGCCCACAATCTCCAGCCAGTCTGCGGCCCTGACCACACACAGCGCCTGCTCGACCTCGCTTGTCCCTTCGCCCCACCCAGGCCGCAGGTCGCAACAGCCCCTCACTGCACTCCAGACCCTTTGCTCACAGACTTCACTGCCTGCAGCTGGCACGTTCATTTACTGGGGGGTGGCGGGGGCGTGAGGGCCGTGGGAGACTGTCTCCCGCTCACTGTTCCTCCGCAGCCTGGGGCACGCCTGCGCAAGGTGAAGTGCTCGGTGAGCGAGTGAACAGCAGTCCCCTGGGCGAGCCAGGAGCTCCTGCTGCGACAGTGTCTGACGCGGTGTCCCCTCCCCTGATGGCAGCTCTTTCTCCAGACCTACAGGAGATGGAGCTCGGAAGGTCGCGGGGGACGGCGGGGCCACGACGCCCCCATGATTGCCTACGATGCTCTCCTAGGAGCCAGGGGCAACTGGACGGAGCTCTGCCACCGGGCCATGTTCCACGGAGGTGAGACGGTCCTTCCCACACGGCCAGCCACCTCCCCCTCAGGAGCACGCAGTCCGCGGTCCGCCCGTCCGGCTGCGCTGACGGCTCAGGGTGTGAGGAGCTGGACTCCTCGCCTCCCGGCAGCAGCGCCGGTCCCTCGCCGGTGGGTTTGCTTCTCCGCCAGTGGCCATTTCTCGGCAAGCGTGCAATAAAAGGACGCCCGCCAGGCCCCTCCTGCAGGCACTGCGGGGACCTCCAGTTCCCGGGAGACGGGGAGCAGCGGGGAGGACCGCAGGGCCTGGGGCAGCTGGCTGGAGTGCGGAGGAGGGGGCGGCCCCAAACCCGGCTGAGGGCAGGAAGGCAGCCCACGGGGCCAGGAGCTCGCGGGGTGTGGCCCCCTGACAGCCAGGGCGTCCAGCTGTTCCGGAGGGGAGAGGGGACATCTGCCCCGCATCAGGTGCTGCCCAGAGCGAACCCGAGACAGCCCCAGGATGCCTGCGCGGGGGTTTGCCCAGAGGAGCCTCCGGGCGGGCCTGGCTGGGGGTTGGCTGGAGGCCCTGGGGGCCAGTGCAGGTCATGGAGGGGCCACCGCTCTGCCCAGAGCCCTGCGGACCTGTGCTTCCTTCCATTCCAGGTGAGAGCGGGGCCACGGGGGCCATCGCAGGCTGCCTGTTCGGGTTGCTGCACGGCCTGGACGGCGTCCCCGGGGGCCTGTACCGGGAGCTGGAGCACAAGGAGGAGCTGGGGCGCCTGGGCGAGGCCCTGTACCACCTGTCCACCCAGGAGAAGTAAAGCCGCTTCCCTCCCAGGCCCCTCCGCCACACGCAGCTCCTGCGACACTCTAATTCCCCCCGACTTCAGGACTCTAACTGCTGCATAAAATACATCGCTTGTCCTACGGGAGTCTCCTTCCTGGCCCAAGCCCAGTGCCTTATCGCTGCCACACTGGATCTGACTCCCTCAAGCCTCCAAATAGTGTCACGGAGAGTCTCTTGGACAATCGGTGTATTTTATTCTGTCGCAAAACTAACGCTCTCTGCTCACTCACTTGGACGCCACTAACCACCACGGCCCTGCTCCAGCGGGCCGCCTCCGTCTGCAGGACCGCCGCTGCGGCCTGGTTTGAGCTCTTAGACGCGCATTTGGACAGCTGCCAATCTCGGGCTCCGCGGCCTGGCGGGCCTCGGCCATGCGCACCGGCCACGCACACCGCGGTGTCTGCACAGCAGAGGGAGGAGCAGTAGGTACCGGAGCCCGAGCGCTGCACTTGACCCGCGGCCCCGGCTTCAGTCGCACTAGGGGCTGATGGAACAACTAACTGACGAAGCAGGAAACACAGGGTCTGCTGCCCCGCCCCCAGGCTCTGACAAGGAGCAGGGCTGGTTCCTGTCCCCTGTGGCCTGGGCTTCTAAGCCGACAGCCTTGAGAGAGGACACTTGCTCTTGCTAAAAATAACCTTGGACCCAGTCTTTTTGAAGTAGCGTCTGGTGTGAGTGAAACGGTGGTGGGTGATTGACAAGTAAGGCGCGCTTGGCAGCTTGGCCAGCCGGTCCTGTGACTGCAGGCTCTGTGTGTTGGAGGCCTGCCTCGGAGCACAGCCGGGCCGTCCCCACTGGCCACGCGGACACAGCCCTGAGGCCCTCCCCGGCGCCCCACTCCCCTCCCCCCCATGCCCCGGGCTGTGGGCACGGGGCAGGCGTGTTTCCAGCGAATCCATCACTTGCCTTTTCTGAGGGAAGCGCAGGCTCCCCTCCGTGCCGGGGAGAACCCGTGGGCCTTCATGTACCCGCAGGGGGCGACGCGGTGGTTTCCACGCACAATCCTGCACGACTGAACTGGCCTCGCTGCTGGTGGTGGTTTCCAGGCCAGAGAGGCAGAGGCACAGGCCACCAGGCAGGGTCCACACAGGGCTAGTGGGTGTGGGCGAGGCACTGAGGGTTGTCTTCCAGGACCAGACCCAGTTAAGGTGAGTGCACCCCCTCCCAGGCGCACTCGACGCGGTGGGCTTCCTGTTTGGAAGTGACGCCCGTTTCCCCAGCTTCCCCCTAAAGCGGCCCTTTCAACTCTGCCGTGCGGAAGGGAAGCGCCGAGAGGAACGGGGTGCGGCTGGGTCAGAGGGCCCTTGATCCCTCTGACTGACGACCGAGGAGAATCAAGCCCGTCCCTGAGAACCAGGGAGTGAGTCTGTCTACAGGCCGACCGTAAGTTAGACACGTTCATAGGCATCATAGATAAGAGTCAGATTCCTTCCCCGTGTCCTCCTGCTGTTACAGAGGGACGCAGATGTTGAAACGGAAAGCAAACCCATTAGAAGCAATGAGGAGAATTCCACACCTGCTCAAATGTTTAAAACTGTAATACTTGGTGGCTCCATCTTTATTGGAAAAGGAAGACCTGCACGCAGCTTCCAGAGCTCAGCCCCACAAGTGGGGCGTGTGGGAAGCACGGTTCCTCCGCACCGTCACCCAGACTCAGCACCAGGGACCAGAGAAGCATGGGTCACGAGTCCTTCTGTGTCCTTCCAGAAAGTTCTCCACACACTTGGATGTGTGTGCTACACACACACACATTCACACACGTACACACATTGACACAGGTACACACGCGCGTGCACGCCCACACGTACATTCACACACATACACACAGGCTCACACTCTGCCTCTCTCCGCAGGTAGGAACTACGTGTTACGTAGGACTTACTTCGGGCACCTTTCACTTGACGGCTCTTTAGTTTTTCCTGTATCATCACGCGCGACCCCCTTGGTCTTTTTCGCTCTTGCTTGGAGCTCACCCGCACGTGTGCTGTGCCATCGCGTGTGCTCGAACCCACTGGTGCACTGCCAGGTAGCTTCCTGTTCTGAAGTGGCATTTTCAGACACTCCTCCTCGCGCTGCCTCCAAATGTCCATTGCTGTCCCTCTGAGAAGTTCATCTCCACCAACAGCACGGCGGGTTTTCCCCGCAGCTGCAGGGGCGTTTTTGCCTCCTGGTTCCCGGTGGACAGGCGACGGTGACTCAGGGCAGGTGTGGGTCCTGGGGTGTGACCCGCGCGCCGTTCGCCCCTGCGTCTGTAGCCACACGCCTGTGTCAGTGGTCCCGTTGCTGGCACAGGACGTGGGCGTGAGGTCTGGGGCTGGGGGGCAGCCCTGCCTGCGGCTGGAACGTGGTGCCGGCTGGAAGGGCTTGCGTTGTGTCCCCAGGGCAGGCCCCCAGCTCCTGCCTGTGGCTCCGATGTGGGAGCAGGTGCCTTGTCCCCCTCAGGCGTTTTCAGGCTTCAGGCTGATTTCAGTTAATTCCTGTCCCCACGCTCTTTGGCTGGAAGGTTTTGCATTTAGCATTCCAGTCATGTTCCCTGGTGTTTTCATGTCTGGGAGCCATGCAGACACGGCTGTCACTTCCCTCAGGCAGGGCTAGTCACGGGGAAACAGCAGGAGGGCCCCCTCGGAGGTTCCAGCGGCCGGCTCTCTGACATGACCATGGTGACCGCCACCTCCAGGCGCATCTCCCCAAACCCGAGCACCCTCAGTAGGAGGCTCAGGGAGGGGAAGGCCCCGTGCCACAGAGGAGCCTGAGCCCCGGGCTGGGTGGAGAGACCAGTCTGACCAGCCAGCTCCTGCTCCGTAACTGCCCTCCAGCCTCCTTGACTCCTCGAGGCTTCACCACAGCCCCCAGCCCCCAGCCCCACAGGGGGGCCCCACCCCCAGGGCAGACAGGACTGGGAGAATCGACCGGACATCAACTGATGGAACACAAAATACCCGAGCTGACGCTCTGCCAAACGTGTGGGTTTAAAACTCCATCGTGAAATTCACCCCAAGGTGGGGCAGCTTCAGGTCAGGGTTGAATCCCCCTGGGTTGACTTACTCCCAGTCCAAAAGTAGAAATAAAGTGCTCGCCCCTCAGAGTGGTACCTGGAGGACCGATGGGGCAGGGCAGGGGCAGGGCAGGGGCAGCGGCAGCAGCCGGCGCTCAGGCTCCCGTGCCCGCCGAGCTGCAGGCAAGACGGCGCCCAGGGGCACCTCCACCTCGACCCCCACCCCCAGGATGCAGATGGGAGCCGCTCGCTGGCCTGGCTGGAACCCAGCCACAGGGCCCTCTAAGAGCTGCAGCCACGGGGGGCACCGGCAGACCCGGGTAAGCCGGGGGCCCAGTGTCCCTGCCGGCCTGGGCCGTCTGTGTTTCTAGGGTCATAGAAGGCACTCATCACCGTGCTTTGCTTCCTTCCTGTCCTGTCCTAACTGTCCTCAAGTGATTCCAACACACACAAGTCTTAGTAGTAACAAAGTATCTGTGGTCCCCTCAGCCAGGTTCACCGACTGCTGATGTCCTGATGGTGAGTCCCACCTGCTGCGCCGCTCTCCCCGCCTGTCCCTCACTGCACGTGCGCACACACGGACGCAGACACACACACACACACAGACACGTGCACGCACACAGACACACAGAGACGCAGACACAGAGATACACAGACACAGAGACACACATAGACACAGACACACAGACACGTGTGCACACACAGACACACAGACGCGTGTGCACGCACACACGTGTGCACATACAGACACAGACATGGACACACACAGACACATGTGCACAAACGCAGACACACTCAGACACGTGCACGCAAACACACAGACACACGTGTGCACACACAGACACACAGACGCGTGTGCACGCACACACGTGTGCACACACAGACACAGACATGGACACAGACACGTGTGCACAAACGCAGACACACACTCAGACACGTGCACGCAAACACACAGACATACGTGTGCACACACAGACACATGCAGACACACACTCATACGCACACACACACAGCAGTAGTCATCATCAGGTTTGAGAGGGCGTCCCCAGAACACACTGCTCACTCCCTGAATCTCAGGTCCTGGAACAGCCGCCCACGCTCAGGGCCTGGGGCCCCGGCTGGACCAACAGCCCTCTGTCCCCCCACGGCCAGGGCCAGGATGTGAGGTGTAGGTGCCAGGCCACGGGGTCTCCAGCCCAGAGGACACCCACCCTCCTTTTCCAGACTCACTTCCAGGAAGCACAGGGCCCAGGTTGTCAGGCTGTCGCTGGCACAGTGTCCGCTGTTAGCCACCTCGTCACTGAGTAAAGCACAAAACAGCCGGACGTTTCTTTCACTAGAGAGACAGGCGCTGCCCACCGGGGCTGGGGCTGCGATTTGCAGTCGCTGTTAGAACGGCCACGCGGCCTCTGGCTGTCCCTGCAGAGACCGGGGGCAGCCCACTCCTCTCTCCCCACCTCTCCTGAGCCCACGGTGCCTCTACAGTCACACGGAGGCGAGGCATTTATTAAGCATCGGCTGCATGCAGCCCCACCAGGGGCTGGAGGAGGGTCAGGATGAGCTGGCCTCCATGGCTCTGCAGGGACTTGGGGACGCAGGGTCAGGAGCAGCTGTGGTAACAGCACAGTGTGCAGATGCTTCTCCGTCCACACCCCGAATGAGGCCCGTCTGTGCGCCAGGCCGGGGGTGGGGGCAGAGTCCGGCCCTGTCTCTGTCCCCTGGGTATAGTTGTGGGGCGGAGAGCGTTAGCACGTCAGATGATGCGGTTCCCCTGTTGCCGGGTCCCCGGCGGAGCACACACCGGGGGTGGCAGGGGACCGGCCTGGGGGGCTGCTGGCCAAGAGCTGGGGAGGGGTCTTAGCGCCACAGAGAAGACCCCTGCCAGGGCAGCGGGAGGGCTGGCCGTGTGCCCCGGCTCGCCCTGAGAGGGTGGGAACGTGGAAATGGGCGAGGGCGGGTCAGCGGCGAGTCAGGGGCCAGGCGCGCCCCAGACCAGGTGCTGGGCGCCAGCTCCCTAGAACACAGCATCCCCGCGCAGGAACTGCTGCAGCGCCCGGGGTGGTGGCCGCCTCCCCCCCTCCCCTCCTCCCTCCTCCCTCCTCCCTCCTCCCTCCTCCCCTCCTCCCCTCCTCCCTCCTCCCCAGGATGCACGAGCAGGGGGTCCAGGCTGCCGGTGAGACCCTGCATCTCGCGGGGGCAGGGGCCCTGCTGGCAGGTGGCAGAGGTCAGCCAGGCCCCAAGGAGGGGCGGCCCCCCTGGCGGCACTGGACACTCCTTGCCCTTTCCCTCGGCTGGGATGCAGGGTCCGGTCCTTCCCCACACCTGCACACCACAGAGGGTCTGGCTGGCGGCCAAGGTGGGACACGGTGTGTCACCAGTGGTGACTCTGGTGTCCCTGTGTTTTCAAGTGACCTCTCAGGGCAGAGTTACTGACAGGACTAAATCAGGAACATTTACTACAGCCCTGCTGTTGATACTGGCCCTGAGAGAAACACGTTCCAGTCCTGTCCTGGGACGGGCTTGGTCACGTCCACTCCACCAGGGGTGGGACATGAAGCCACAGGCCCCACCATCCCCTAGGAAGCACTGGCAGGGCGGAGGCGCGCTGGCTGACCCTAGACCCCCATTGACTTTGATGGGCGGGAACTGTAACCTTGCCTGCGTGTCCTATGCTGGGAGGTGGAGGAAGAGTGTGCTGGGCTGGGCTGGCCTTTGGGTCTGGAGGGACAGGCCAGGCAGAGGACCATGCCCCCATGGGGCACTCGCCCCCACGGGCACTTGCTCCGCCCCCCCGGCCACTCTGACTCAGTGACTTTGGGGTGCAGTGGTCGGGAATGTCACGCTGTGGGGGATGCTGAGAGGCCTTGCAGGACCAATGCAGATGGTGCCACTGCACACCTGGGAAAGCAGGGGCATCAGAACTGGGTCGTGAAGGATGAATAGGAGCTCGTCAGGGGGTGCGGCTGTGCCAGGCCGGAGACTCAGTGTGGACGAAGCATGGAGCTGGGAAAGCACCCAGCACTGCCAGGAGACATAAGTTCAGGAGCCCAGAGCTCAAGGCGAGTGGAGGAGAGCTGGGCAGAGCCTGGCAGGAGGCCCCGGCAGAAGGACCCTGTGCAGCAGGGAGTGGGCGTTCCCCTGGGGAAAGGAGAGACCATGTCCCCCCGTGGAGGCCTCAAGCTGGGACAGGAGACACGTGGAACCACACTCGACATGTCTGAACTTGAAGCTGCACTCGAATTTCAGACGAGGGTGTGTAGCAAGGGTTCTCCTGTGATGCGCTGGGGGCGCCTTGGGCCATGTGCTCAGGAGGGGACATGAGAAGCCCCACTCACAATCTGCCCTAAGTAGCAGGAGTGGCTCATGCAAAGGCCCTGGGGTAGGAATGAGCTCGAAACTGGCTGAGTGTAGTGTGGCTGGAGCAGAGTAGGAGGCCAGGCAGGCTGAGCTCTGGGCCTGGAGAATAGGGCAGGGGGACCCCACAGGGAGCCCCAGAGGCTCCTGTGTGCATGAGGACAGCAGGTTCTGGGCTGGAATTCACCCCCTTCTGCAGCTGTGACCCCCTACTTGGCTGGGGACCCCCATGTAACAATCAGGGTGAAAGTAAATGCCCCAGCACTCGGCCACAGGACTGACCTCACCTCCTCACCATCCCCTCGGGGGTCCTAGGCCATGTCTCCCTTTGGAAGATTGGCAGGGACACGTCCAGGGCTCTGGATGAAGCACCTGGACCACTAACCCACCGTGGGCATCTGTAACCTGCCAAAAGGTGGTCTCTGGTGACCCCATGCAGCCCTCGGCGAGTGACCTCATCATGAGGGAGAGCGGACGCCCACAGAGACCACGGGGGTGGTGTCAGGGAAGGGCTGGTTTGATGCAGGTGTCACAGGAGGGCGCCATCTTGGACTGCTGACCTTCCCAAATAGAGCACGACACCGTGGGAGCCTGTGGCTCCGTCTCCCCGACCCTCACTGCCCAAGTGCTGCCTGGGGGTCCCAGGGCACACTCCCATCCTGAGGCCAAGCTGACCCACACCCACCTCATGGCGTAGACGTCTGGGGCCACCACGTTGGGTCTCAGGTGCTCGGTGGTCTGCCGTTGGAAACACTTCACTCCGTCCCAGTGGTTCTCAAAGTGGGTCCCTTCGTCAGCAGCTTCAGGGGATCTGAGCTGGGGCTTCTGGGGGTGCCACCCCGCTGTGGGCACTTCCAAGTCCCTCTGGGGTTCCGACGTCCTCGGCGTCTGAGGGCGGCTGAGCAGCCGCGTCCACGTGGGTTCACAGTGTCCAGTGAATTCCGGGTTCTGGGGAGCCTGGGGAGTCAGGAGTCCACAGTTACATCCGTGCCCCCTCACTCCTCGAAAAGAGTGATTCTCTGTCCAGATCCACTGCCAGGCAGTGGATGGACAGACACCCGGCCCACCCAGGGGCTCTCCCGTCAGGTGCTGAGGCCAGCAGGGGGCGCAGTCGCAGTCAGTCCAGCGCATGAGGGCTCCCAACAGCTCCTTAAAAGTTAAGTTTGTGTGCAGCTTCTAAAAATAGAACTCTCTCTTCCGCAAAAACGCGTAAAAGTACAAAAAGAAACACATGTTCACATACTTCCTTCCTGTTTGTTCTCGACCTGAGTTTCCGGCAGCGTGCGGCGCGCCTTCTCACAGTGGTTTGCCCTCAAATGCGGATGTGGCCATGTTTGAGCCCACCCGGTGTCAGCCTTCTAGGGCGTCTGCAGTTGTCGGTGTCACGCGCGGCCCTGGGAGCGTTCCCTGCAGTGCGCGGTCTCGGCTCTGCACCTGATCCTCTCCTTGGAACGAACGGCCAGCAGGGAGGAGGTCGGGGCGCATCTTTGCCAAACTACTGTCTGGAGAGGTGGCTTTGTCTGTCCAGCTTTGTCCTTGTGCTGGGCAGACGCACCCTGTGGGAGAGCCTCTCGGCCTGGACCCAGGCCCAGAGACCGCACCTCTGAGAAACTTCTCTTCCCTGCGAGGTCACAGCCTGTCGGAGGCTGGGCTGCGGTGAAGGGCTCACGGGGGCAGGGCCAGGAGAGCGGGGGCTCAGGCCTCTCAGCCTCGAGGTTTCTCCAGGAGCATTTGTCTTCAAGGAGGGGTCAGGAAGGCAGATCCTGGCCAGTGCCCCCAGCTCCATTCCCTCCTGTTCTGGGGGCCCCCACACATCTGTCCCACCCCCGTGGCCCCCCAAAAGCTGAGTTCCCCTCCTCCCTGGCCAGACCCTCGCAGGGCCTGAGGGTCTTACTGCTGCTCTGGAAGGCTCGGCTCTGGGGACTGCACGCCCTTGGGATGAGTCAGGACCGAGTCAGGACACAACACGTTATGGTTAGAGGTGCGCCCAGAACCACAGAGGACGGAAATTCTTTATGCTTCTTCCTCCCTAATTTATGCAAGCGAAATGCGCCCGTTATTTAAAAACGTAAATCCCTTACACACGCAAGTAACTTTCCAAAGGGCTCTCGCAAAACCATCTCACGCCAGCTTTCCAAAGCCCTGCAGAGGGTGCGAGTCAGAAAGCACAGCCAGTGAACAGAAAAGGAAGCAGCGCCCGGCTCCCCTGCCTCTCAGGCAGCGGCAGAGGTGCACCCAGATCCGAATCCCCTTTCTGTTCCTGGACCTCTTGGGGTCAGAAAAGGGCAGCTCTGTAGGAGGCGTTCTGTGGAGCCACCTTGGAAAACACGATGGTAAAACTGACGGTTCTTTTCCCTGCAGCCCCAAGAGCAGCAGGATTTGCAGCAACAAGAGGCCCATTGATGTCCAAGCCCTAAAGAAGAAAGTCAGCAGGGTGACCTGTGACCTGGCGTCCCACGCCATCCTCAGCAGCCTGCTGCTCTACGTCACCGACCTCGAGGACGGGCCCCAGGGGCCTCCTCCCGCCAAGAGGGCAGAGCATGCGGCAGGCGGGTGGCGCTGTGCCCCCGAGCCCCAGGGTGCCCAGCGGCGGCCCACACGCTTCCAGCTCCTCCAGGCCAAGTTCATGGGCACCGGCCGAGAGCCTCTCAAGAGGACCCGGGAGGTGGGGAGGCTGATCTTCAAGGACCGGCAGGGCCCCAGCAGGAGCCTGGTGGCGGCCACCATCCACAAGCTCCTGGAGAAGACCGGGGAGGGGGCCGGCCGCCCAGCGCAGGCCCGGGAGCCGCAAGGCCGCGAGAAGCCCCGGGGCCTCCCGGCCGGGAAGAGCTCTGTGAAAACCATCCTGAAGATGTTCTTGGCTGCGGAGAAGAAAGAGGCCGAGGGGAGTCCTCCCACGGAGCCTCCCAGAGCTGCCAGGGGCCCCCTGCCAAAGACAGGGGGCAGGCGGAGCTCTGTCCTGGCCGGGCTGCGGGAGAAGTTCGAGCAGAGCGGCTGCCTGTGCGCGGAGGCCCGGGTGCTGCCCGTCCGCATGGAGGAGCGGAAGAAGAAGAGCCTGCCGCGGAAGAGGCTGCGCCGGCCCGAGACCCGCGTGCTCCGCACGGCCACCATGGCCAGCACCTGCATCCGCACGCCCCCCGCCCGCTTCCTGGCCTGCTCAGCCGAGCCTGTGCTGCCCTTCTGTCTCGCCACCGTGGTCTGCGGCCCCCGGGCCTGGCTGGCCCACTGCGCCAAGGTCAGCCACTCGGCAGGCCTGGGCCACAAGCCCAGAGGAGAAGCAGGCCCGTCATCCCGTGTGAGGGAGATGGCGCCCAACGAGAGCAGAGTGCCAGGGTGGGGGAAGCCCCCGCAGCCCTCCATGCCCTGGGCGGCCACTCCCAGGGACAGCCTGGAGACGGTCCTCTCTCCTGCCTCCTCCAGGGGTGAAGCCCTTCTCCGCCGTGAGCCCGTGGCATCCTCACTTGGACCAGCCAGCCCAGGGCGCGCCAGGGCAGCCGGGGGCGACAGGACGGGGGCCGCCCCAGGGATGGAGCTCGCAGGCCGGGAAGAAGGGGCTGCCCCCGAAGTCACCCTGACCGTCTGCAGTTCAGAGGATGAATCAGAAGGAGTGACTGCAGGCTCAGAGCGAGACCCCCTCTTTGCCGTCCAGGAGAGCCTCCCAGAACAGAAAGCACCCGGACAAATCCCACCACTGGACGCACCCACAGCCCGGGCCACGCGGCACACACAGCCGGCCGTGGAGCGGCCGCAGGTCACAGTCAGGCCCCCGGTCGTGCACACAGTGCCGCCCCTTCCCACCACCCAGCACCAGGCACCAGGCCGTGAAGACCAGCAAAACCAAGGCAGGAATCTTCAGGGGACAGAGGGCGAGACTGGGAACGCGGGAGCACCCCCTCGCACCACAGCCGAGACAGGGGCTGGCCCCGCACTCGCGCCTCCGCGGGGTGCTCTCCGCAACCATCCAGACGTCCCCAAGGCACTTCCCCTGACGAAACCACAGACAAGTTTTCCTGCAGGAAAAGCAGCCAGACGCAGCTCCGAGGCTTCACACAATCTCCAGAAGCACAAGGACGGTTCAGGGGAAGATGCTTCTGAGCCCAGTTCCGAGCTGCGTTGGCTGCCACAATCCGGGGAAAGGCCGGTGGGTGACCTTGGCCCCTTGTCACATCATTCTGCGGCCTTGGGAAACCCTCAGAGAGGACCGGCCGGCTGTGCCCTCAGCGGTCAGCCAGCACCAGCTCCGAAAGGGAGGAGCAGGACCGGCGTCCCCAGATGGCCAGGGACGGGACGGGCCGAGGACGGGACAGGGCCTGAGAGTCTGATCTCTGTGGACAAGAGCCCCCTGTGTGAGCAAGAAGGACGCAGCAGGCCCCTGTGGTCACCAGAGTTGGCCCGGCCCTCAGCCAGGGCTGGAGGGAGTGCCAGCCACAATCGTGACCAGAACAGAGCGACATTCTTAAATGAACAACTAAAACCAAGCTTCAGAGCGCCCGGGCAGGTGACGGCTGTGGGGGCCTCCAGAAGTCCCCCGGCTTCAGCGACAGGTAATGCCCTGAGCCCAGGAAACAGGGTGGCAGAAGAGTGGGCCCCCTGGCAGGAGGGAGGGAGCCCTGTGCTGCCCACGGGCCCCGGTCTTGTGGTGCAGGAGCCCACTTCCCAGCCTTCAAGGTCCCTGCCCACTCCCCCACAGGAGGCTGCCAGCACCCCACTCCTGCTGGTCACGCCCCAAGAGGCTGCTTCCCGTAAACCAGCCACAGGCAAAATGGAGGTGGCGGCTGGAAGCAGAAATGCAGGTGCTGTGCAGTGGAGCCATCAGGGGAACAGCCCAGAGCCCTGGACTCCTGCGCCAGGCGGCCTGGTGCCACAGGGAGGCCGCAAGGAGGGGGCTTTGAGCCACACCTTGGGCACCAGGCCACTGCCTTCGGAGAGCCAGCCAGCCATGGGCAGGGCACTCCTCTGGTCCAGAGAGCAGCTTCCTGCAGGCACTGGGCTTTCCCACCAGCCTCCCTGGGGGGCGGCAGCAGCAGAAGGGCAGGGGGCAGACAGGGCGGCCTGGAAGGACCCCAACCTCCAGGCGCCCAGGCAAGTCGTGGTTGGGGAGAAGCAGCGACCATGGGCTGGCCTGGGCAGTGGAGAAAGTCTCCGTAGGCAAGAGGAGGGGGGCCCTGTGAGCCTGGAGGGTCCTGGAAAGAAGGGAGAAGCCTGTTTAAGTGAGAAGGCCAGCTCGAATGGGGCTGAGGAGGCCGCAAGCTGGCCCTGGGACGAGGCTGCGGGGGATGACACGGTGGCCCCGACAGAGGAGGCTCCCGGCCCGCACGCTGGGAGAGGCCCAGAGCACCCACTGGGGCAGGGGGCAAGGCGTGCAGAGGGCCTCCCTTGGGGACCCAGAGCCCAGGCAGCCGGGAACCAAGCTCCTTCCCCTGCAGAGAGCCCGGTGCGCCGGACACAGGCCCCGGCTGGCAGGGTGGTGCCCCCCGGCTTGGCACGGCCCACAGGCAGCTCAGCGGAGGTGGTGCCCATCGTGAGCAGAAGTGTGGCAGCCGGGAGACCGGACCCCAGGGGTAGCCATGGGGGGCCTGGAGCACCATGCCGGGCAGGGGAGAGCCGGACAGCCCCCGGTCCCCGGCCAGCACAAGGCCCTGCAGTGCCCACATCCCTGCTGGGGGGCTGCCATGTGCCTGGTGTCCCAGCCCAGGAGAGGTCTCCGGACACCCACAGGGCTGGGAGAGGCTCACTGGGACGCGGACCTGGCGGGAGGGCAGCCCACCTGGCCAAGTACAGAGCCCAGAGCTTCAGCGACCAGAAGTCCTTTGATCTGTCCTTCAGACCAGTGACTCTCAGGGCCAATGACACATTCACACTTCCCAAGTGAGTCCCCGCGGGAACCAGCAGCCTTGCTCTGAGCGCAGTGAGGGTCAGCAGAGTCGCTCTGTCTGTAGTGGCCCTGGGAGGACGTGAGCCTCGTGGCCTGCCACTGTGGCCGTGTTGGTGACACTCTGCCTGTACCTGGCGTCTTCACCAGGGACGTTCAGGTCCCGCTTGTCTCTGTGCAGAGCAGGTGTTTCTAGGCTTTAACCTTTGGTGCTGAGCTTGGAGTGGGTCTGTGTGTCCCCTCCTGGGGGCTCGGGCTTCAGTTTTGAGGGCTCTCTGCCCCTTGTTGGGTCACCGGCTGGCAGGCGCCTATGTGGCCCATCCTAGCTCAGACTCGGTGGGGACAGTGAGTGTCCCCCTCCGGTCCTGGAAGAAGACAAAGGGGGGCAGTTTGACTCCTGGGTGGCCTGTGACCTTGACCCTGCCGGCCACGAGACGGTCAAGGAGACACTGGGATGTGGGTCTGGCCCCTCCAGTCCTGCTCAGGAAGGCCAGCTCCTGGGCCCAGCCTGGCGGGAGCCAACGGCCCAGGAAGGACGACAGTGGCCGTTAGCGCTGTTTTCAGGCTCCCAAGTCCAAGGACGCTGTTGTTCAGAGACGGTGGGGCGGAAAGTAAAACATCGCCCAGTACCGGTCTGTCACTGTCACCCCAGCAGCCTCCCTGAGGCCCACAGGGACCCTGGACGGCAGCACCCGGGTGCCGGGAAAGCTGCTCTCCCGCAAAGCACGCCAGTGCCCCGGCCACTGCCCCAGACGCCACACACTGCGTCCTCAGCCACTAAGGACAATGCACTTTCAGTCTGGAATGCTCGCATGCTGTAGAAGTCTAAGGAAAGAAATAAAAGTCTCCGTAAGCGTGCTGCCTGGAGGTGATTTTTCACTTTGTTCTCCAAGCTTGTGCCCCGCCTCGTTCCTAAAGCAGACGCTGGGTCACGGCTCCCGTGCGTTTCCACCTTAGTCACAGGGCAGCCGTGAAGGGGCTCAGTCCCAGCGGCCGGGGCCCCGGGACAAGCCCAGTGGGACCCCCACCCCCACCCGGCTCTCTGCCTGTGGTGACGCCTCTCGCAGAAAGTGGGTTCTGCTCTGTGAGGACTTCTCTTTTTTTCAATTTTAATGCACTTTTTAAAGGTTACTTTCCATTTACAGTTGTTACAGAACATCGGCTCCATTCCCAGTGTGCACAGCGCATCCTCGAGCCCGTCTTACACCCGGCAGTTTGTGCCCCTCCCGACCCTGCTCACCACTCGTGTGCTCTCTGTGTCTGTGAGCCTGCTTCTTTTTTGTTATATTCACCAGTTCGTTGTATTTTCTAGATTCCACATGTAAGTGATATCATACAATATTTGTCTTTCTCTGTCCAACTTACTTCACTTAGCAGAATGCCCTCCAAGTCCACCCATGTTGTTGCAAATGGCAAGATTTCATTCTTTTTATGGCTGAGTAGTATTCCATGGTGTATACACACCACATCCGCTTTATCCAGTCTTCTGCTGATGGACACTTAGGCTGCTTCCATGACTTGGCTGTTGCAAATAGTGCTGCTATGAACAGTGGGGTGTGTGTATCTTTTCCAATTAGTGTTTTTATTTTCTTTAGATAAATACCCAGGAGGGGGATTACTGGATCATACGGTAGTTCTAGTTTTAGTCTTTTAAGGAATCTCCACACTGTTCTCCAGAGCGGCTGCACCAGTTTTACACTCCCACCAGCAGTGCAGGGGGCTCCCTTCCCTCCACGCCCTCACAAACATTTGTTATTTGTGTTCTTTGTATGGCAGCCATCCTGACAGGTGTGCGGTGGTGTCTCGCTGTGATTTTGATTTGCATTTCCCTGATGATTAGTGATGTTGAGCGTCTTTTCATGTACCTGTCCTGCTGGCCGTCTGCGTGTCCTCTTTGGAAAAACGTCTATTCAGGTCTTCTGTCCATTTTTCAATCAGGTTTGTTTTTGATGTTGGCTTACATGAGCTGTTCATAGATGCTGGATGTTAATCCCTCATCAGCCACATCATTTGTAAGTAAATATCTTCTCCCAGTCTGCAGGCTGCCTTTTCATTTTGTTTATGGTTTTCTTGGCTGTCCAAATCTTTTAAGTTTAATTAGGTCCCATTTGTTTATTTTTGCTTTTATTTCCTTTACTCTAGGAGACAGATCCAAAAGATATAGCTGCGATTTGTGTCACAGAGTGTTCTGCCTGTGTTTTCCTGTAGGAGTTTTATAGTACCTGGTCTTACATTTAGGTCTTTAATCCATTTTGAGTTTATTTTTGTACTGATGTTAGAGAATGTTCTATCATCAGTCTTTTAACTGTAGCTGCCCAGGTTCCCCAGTGCCACTTACTGAAGGGACTGTCTTTTCTCCCCTGTATATTCTTGCCTCTTTTGTTGTAGATTATTGACCATAAGTGTGTGGGTTTATTTCTGGGCTCTCTATCCTGTTCCATTGATCCATGGGTCTGTTTTTGTGCCAGTACCACACTGTTTTGATTGCTGTAGCTCTGTAGTATAGTTTGCAGTCAGGGAGCATGATTCCTCCAGCTCTGTTCTTTTTCTCCAGATTGTTTTGGCTATTCAAGGTCTTTGGTGTTTCCATACAAATTTTAAAGTTTTTGTTCTAGTTGTGTGAAAAATGTGATTGGTACTTTTTTGATAGGGATTGCACTGGATCTGCAGACTGCCTTGGGTGGCATGGTCGTTGTAACAATATTGGTTCTTCCCATCCAAGAACACAGTTTACCTTTCCACCTGTTTGCTTCGTCTTCAGTTTCTCTCATGGGTGTCTTTTAGTTGTCTGAATACAGGGCTTCTGCCTCCTCAGGTAGGTTTGTTCCTCTGGGTTATTCCTTCTGATGTGAGGACGAGTGCGTCCTTAATCTCTTCTTCCAAGAGCGGGTTGTTAGTGAGGACCCCTTGACGTCGGCTGGCCTGGCTCTCTCGTCCTGGAGCAGGGGCCTTCACATGGGCTGGGACTGCCTTTTCTTTCCAACTTGACTGTTCTCCTGGAGAGAGGAGGGACCTGACTGTGCTGTGTGAGAACCAGGCCCGTCAGCTTCCCTTCTAGGACAGGCCGGCTGATGGGACAAACGTGCATGGTGGCTGAGGTGGCACTGAGCTGGCCGGCAGGGTGCGAGGTCCCTGATCACCATCTGAGCTTTGTCGAGGCCGGGGCTCACTTCTTGCCTCCCTGCCCTCTCCACCCAGGCACTTAACTCAAAATCTAGCAGATAGGAAACTTCTTAATGCCATGGCCAGGCGAATCTTTGGGTCCCTGGGAGATCCTGGGACGTGCCAGACCTCCTGGGTCACCCCCGCCGGTGTGGGTGTGCGGGCCCCCTGCAGAGCAGCACTTGGGGCCCAGCACGTGTGTCTGCTGCGTGAGTTGATTGTGACAGTTACCTGATGTGCAGTGCTGCCCGGCTGGGGTCTGGGCACCTGGATGAGGACCCCCCCACTTCCAGGGTGGATCTGGGCACCTGGATGAGGACCCCCACTTCTGGGGTGGATCTGGGCACCTGGATGAGGACCCCCACTTCTGGGGTGGATCTGGGCACCTGGATGAGGACCCCCACTTCCAGGGGGATCTGGGGAGGGGGCTGCACCTGCTGTGCTTCACTCTTACCCTAGTGGGAGCTGGTTGTGGACCGGACTGAGGTCGCTAGCTCCAGGGCTGGTCCGCCTCCTGGGAGGATGGGGTCAGAGTGTGTGGCCGCAGGGGTCCCGGTGCCCCAGCCCCAGGAGTCTCGGAAAGCCTGCCCCAGACCTGGGGTTGGCCCCCTGGGGCTGCAGAACTGAGCAGGCAGACACGTGGGGGTGGGGTCCCAGCAGAGGCCCCTCGATGGCACCCACTCAGCCCAGGTGTCTTGGCCGCAGCTGGGAAGGGGATGCCCCGCTACTGCACCTGCTGGCACCATCCTGTTTATTCTCTCTGTATCTGCACTTTGCTCCACAAAGGATTTGAGACAGTGTTTGGCAAAGAACATGATGGCAAACGGAGGAGATAAAAATATTATATTCACTGGGTGTTCCCGTTTTAAAATAAGACGCAGGAGGGTTTTGTTGCTATTTTAAATAGACCAGCATGTCCGCTGGAGAATGTGCCCAGTGGTATCACTTCAAGGGGTGGAAAAAATGATCAGAATCTCCCCGATTGCTGCCTCAGAGAAGCTCCACCCCGTGTTCCCCCGACGCCTGGCGGGTGCAGTGCAAGTCTGGACCCCGGGGGCCTCGCTCTGGATTCTGTAAAGCGGCTGCAGGTTACACTGCCCCAGCTCACCAATGCCCGGTGTGTCCACAGAAGAGGACCGAGAGTGACTTTTCCTGAGAGTTTAACTGCCGTCAGTGGGCGTCGCGTTACCCTGGTCCGTAAATTCAGAGGAGAACCGTGGGAGGAAGCGTTCACACTGCGGGCGGGACTGTCTTCTCTACAAAAGAAAGACCCACCAGCTCTCCTGGGTCGGGGCTGGTGGACAGCATGCGTTTTAAATAAAACAAAACCCACCGGGGAAAAAAAGAGGCTGTTTTTATCAGTGTTTTAGTTGACGCTGACTTCTGCATATTCGAGTAGCTGTCGGCTGGCAGCTGACTTTGCTGCTGCTCGGCTCCTGCTCCTGCTTGCGGACCCGCGCGTGAGCCACACGTGGGCGCCATGCGGGAGGCGCACGGAGGAAATGTGGTCGACGGAGGAGCACAGGAGCAAGCTGAGTTTCAGATGCTCCGTCAGGGACGGGGTCGTTCAGAAGTTCACAAATTCAGCACCCCGTCTCAGGTTTGCAATGAGGGCATCTTTGCCATCTGAATCACGGTTTCCAGTTGTGGGATTATGTCTTAACCCAGAGCTGTTATTCAGGGTTCCTCGCTTTATCCTCCTTTGTGTGTAAACAACTCTAAAACGGATTCATTAGACAAAATCTACTAAACACATTTTGTTCTGTTCTCTCCTTTGAGTTTTTACTATCTTTATTCAGCTGGAAATAATTTCAAAAAGGAAATAAAGTGTATTTCTCATCACATACATCTTCCTTGGCTCAGCCTGGTGGCTGGGGAGGTGCGGCCAGAGGCCTGGGAGGAGAGCCCTCGGGGGAGGGGAGACGTCCCTCCCAGGACCGGGCCAGGCGGGCGCCAGCTGGACACCTCTAGGGACACAGGGTCACTGCACGGGAGGGGCGGGGGCACTGCGGGAGGCAGGGCACAGCTGCTCCCAGCCTCCACCCCTGCAGGACGCCCAGGGAGCCTGCTGTGCCTGGAGCAGGGCCCTGGGCTCTGAGCACTGGGGCCTTCTGCTGGGGTTGGGGCGTCCAGGCTCCTCCCTCCTGACCTGGTCCTGAGTGTCCCAAGCCCCAGGAGATAGGGCCACTGCGCCCCCCTCCTGCTGGGGAAGGGCTCCGGGAGGAGCTGACGTCACGGCCTCTGAGGACCGACCAGCACGGCAGGAGCCCCTGGACACTGGGTTTGTGAGCTCGCCTTCAGCTGTGAGAGCACCAGGGCTTTTCCTCTGAAGGGACGAAGAGCCCACAGGTTTTCCTCTGTCAGCAAAACATTAATCAGTACATGTCCCTGTTTCCTAAGTTCATCTAGACGCATCTGAGATGCTTCCAACCGTTTCCAGCATCGGGGGCACAGGTGGGAGCTGCCGTGCTCACGTCCTGGTGACCCGGCCCAAGTTCCCAAGTGTCCAGCCTCACTTTCCCCTCCTGAGTTGCGTGGCCGGGGTTGCCGAGTGGCGTCCGTGACAGAGCCGTCGCAGGGGACGGGAAGGTCCAGCTGGACTTGGGGGCCAGCCTGAGCCCACACTTGTGGGGGTGCAGGCTCACTCTTAGTTCCAGGAGTGACGGTCGGCATCACCAGGGCCACCACAGGGCACCACGGGCCTGGGAACTTGGGCCCTGGGACCTGCCCCTGGGGTGTGGGAGCCCAGGCTGAGGGAGCGTGGCCCGTGGGGCGCAGCCTGTGCGAGCCTGGTGCCCACCACTCCACCGCTCATCGCTTCCAAGTCTCCCCACAGCTGCAGTTGGGCCCCCAGGGGCCTCTGAACCAGGACTGCTGGCGCCCAGGGAGGGTCCTTAACTGTGCACCTGCGCAGGCACGGGGAGCTGGGGGTCTGCCAGGGCCTCAGCTGTCTCCACCCCCAGTGAGCACCATTGCTCCTGTCTGGTGGGGTCGTGTGGGCACTGGGTGGACATTGAGTCTTCAGCACTGCCGGCTCCATGTGGCCACGCCCATCACACGGGCAGCAGCGGGGCCTCCCTCCCTCTATCTGGCAGCTGTCCTCTGGGGCAGGACCCAGTGGAGGACAAAAGCCCCCAGCACTAGTCTGCACACTGAGCTGACTGACTGCAACCCCCGTGGGAACAGCCCTCCTCTGCCCGGCCTGAGCCGGTAACAGGGTCGCTCTGCCTGCAGGGATGTAACCCCCTCATCCTGACCTCTTGTCTGTGAGGAGAGTGTGGGAACCAGGGATACTCGGCCAGCCTCCCCGGGCCTCAAAGTCCAGACAGAGGATCACCGCACACCGACCCACCAACCACAGGGCAAGGGTGGGTGTGGACACCTCCCCATGACCAAGGGAGCCTGCGGTCGGCTGGCTGGCTGGGAGGAAAGCGTCCACAGAGGGACAGAGGATCCAGTGAGGGTGGGCTTGGCTCAGCTGTGCAGGGAGGGCAAAACCTAACCTATCTAACACAAAACCTGTTTGTAATCGATGTGAACGTATGGTAGCTGATTGAATCGCTATGAAAGTGAAGAACAGATGCCGGTCTGGGCCCAGGAGGGTGTGCGCGTGTCAGCTGGTCACTCTCGTGACTATGCCCGGCACTGCCCGGTACCCCGGGCAGGACTGGACTGCACACCACAGCCCTGCCTGGAAGAAGCTGGAAATTCAACCCAGGTATGGCTCCTCCAGAATGCGACTGCCTCCGCACAATTGTGAACTCAGAAAGGGGGGAGTCAGGGCCCGTCTGCACAGGGGGCCGTGGAAGGCACCCACATGGAGGCAGAGGGTCACAGATCCGGACAAATTGCCACCTGTGGAGGGGGGGCCCTTCCAGGACGGGGAGGAGGGAGCCACTGTCTCAAGCCAAGGAGTCTCCCTTTCCCACGTGGGCAAGGCTGTGGTCTGCAGTGCGTGCTCGGTCCCTTGACCGGCACAGGTCCACGTTCTCAGAACTGCTGCTGTGAGATTTGCCAGCTGGGACTCACACCTCAACAGCCACGAGTGATGTCATTCTGCGTCAACTTGCTGCCATCAGCAGAGTGACTTTCATTCTCACCTGGTGCAGGCGCAGTGAGCCAGCCCGGGGCTGCGCCAGCGCCATCAGGAGAGCAGGTGGAGCATCTCCTGGGCACCTTCCCAAGGGCCTGGAATACTTCATAACTAATTGTTTAATCTTGAGAGGAAAGGGGTCATTTAGCAGATTAACGTATTCTGGGTCTTTGTGCTTCAAGTATTTTATGGCCCCAAGATGAGCTGAGAGGTGTGTGGGGGACAGAGGTGTCAGAGTCACAGGCTCACCAGGGCACTTCCAGCGCTGACGTCCGGCACGATGCTCCCCTCTCAGGGGCGCTGGGCCAGCGGGAGCTCAGCTCGGTGGGGACAGGGGGTTGGGGAGTCAGGCCGACTGGCCGACGCCTCCCTTGGGGCTTGCACGCTTTGGCCTTGGGACTCAGTCTGACCTTGGGACTTGCTGTGTGACCTTGGGACTTCCTTCCCTTGACTTGGGCCAGGTTGCCGAACCTCAGTTTCATGGCCTGTGGGATGAGGTTTGTGGAGTAGCTGCGAGGACTGCATCACAGACGTGTGTCCCCTCCTCTCTGGAAACTGCTGCCCCTCCACTGCTGGTTGAGGACACAGCCGTGCGCTCTGACCCCTGCTGACTGGACCAGGTGAATGCGATCCCCGGGCTGGAATCGGTCATTGGAGCCAGAGGCCTGGGTGTGATGACAGGCCTTGACTGGGCCACACTCAGCAAAGGAGCTGGTCCGTGTGAGATGGTGGGGGCAGAGCAGGGAGGCGCAGACACAGGGAGAAGGGGAGCCCGTTAAAGAGTGTGTGTGTTCACGTGTGTGTGTGTGAACGCATGTGTGTGCACACGTGCCTGCTGTTCCATGTCCTGCAAGGAGAGAAAGTCCGGAAGGAAATACTCACAATGTCAGTCTCACCCGTCAGAGCCCCTGGAAGACGGCTTAAGAGTGAGGGGCATCTTCCCTTTTGCCTCAATTCGTGCGACTTCAATTCCTTTGACAGCATCTGTGACCTCGCACGCGTGTTTCGGGCGTGACCCCGGGTCTCTGGCAGGGGACAGGCGAGGTGGCGGCGCCCAGCACGGGACGGGAGCCGCCAAGGAGCAGGCGGTTCAGCCCAGCTCATGCTGCGGGGTTGGAGGCGCCGCCGGGTGTCTGGGCGGACGTGTCGGATCAAATGCCTCAAATGCCGGACTCGAGGTCAGGAGGGCCCAGGCCGGAGCAGCAGTCACCGCGGGGAAGGAGGCGGGCTCAGCGCTCTGGGGAGCTTTGGGTAGCGGCGTCGCTCGCCAGGGACGTGAGTCCGGGCCTCCCGTCGTGGCCATCCAGAAGTCCCCTGGCCCGCACCTCGGCCTAACAACAAAACCAACAGCCGAACCTCCTTCCAGCCCAGAAAACCTCTCCATAAACGTGGAGACGGAGAAAACTGATTTATCATTCAACACGCAGGGGCCGGGCCGTGCTCCCTGCGAGGGCGGGGGTCGGGGGGGAGCGGCCAGGACGGCGCCCAGCACGCGGCGTCTCATCCGGAGGAGACGCGAGGCTGCGCCTCCTCCACCAGGGGGCGCTGCGCCCGCGGGCCCGCCCCTGCGCGACACCCACACGGGGGTGGGCGGGCGGACCCCCCGCCGCGCTCGCCCCGGACGCAAAGCTGCCCGCGGCTCTCGGCGCGTCTGACGTCCTCTCGCAGAGGGAGGAGGCGCCCTCTTCACGCCGGGGGGCATTTTAGACGAAAACGTCTGTGTCGGCTTCCACTTGCGCTGACGGTGGTCGCGGCGCCGTGGGTGGAGCTGCGCGGCTCACGCACCGACACGGCGACCCTCGGGGCGGGCGCCTGCGCTCGAACGTGACCTCGACCGACCCCAGCTGCGGCCTCACGCGCCCGCCTCAGAGCCAGACCTCCAGAGGCCGGGCTCCGGTGCCGCCTGCCGACACGCGCCGCCGTGCGCGGAACGCCCCCGCCGCCCGGGGGCCGACCTCGCCGCCTCGGCGCCCCGGGCGGGAGGCCAGGCGGGGCTGCGCCGCCGCGAGGGCCGCGCTGCCGTCAACCCCGTGCGCGACGGCGGGGCAGAGGCGGGCCGCGGGAACTCCGGCGGAGGGGGCGCTGCTGCTGCAGCTGCTGCTGCTCCCGGGCGAGCAGCCTTGAGAGGAGCCCTCGGGAGGAGAGAGCTCTGCGCCTGCTGCGTAAAGGCTGCCCCGGGCGGGCCTGCGGCTGGACGCTGGTCGCCCTGCATCGCAGACGCGCGGGGAAGGACGCGGTGTCGGCGTACGTGTGTCCCATCCTGGCGGCCCGCATGTGTGTGTGGTTTTTTTAAACTTTTTTTTATTGAGTTACAGTCAGTTTACAATGTCGTGTCGGTTTCCAGTGCAGAGCACAACTTTCCAGTTACGTCTGAACGTACATATTTCATTGTCACATTTTTTTCGCTGTGAGCTACCACAAGATCTTGTATACATTTCCCTCTGCTACACAGTATAATCTCGTCTATCTGTTCTACAGTTTGAAATCCCAGTCTGTCCCTTCCCACCCACCCCCCGCCCCCTTGGCAACCACAAGTTGCATGTGTGTTTTATCCACTCACCTGCCAGCTCCCTACCTCCGTGGGAGTGAGGTGGGCTTCTCTGGAGGTGGACCTTCCACGTCACGGACCTGGGCATCTTTCTCTTCACGTCATTGCTCTTAAGTTCCAAAGCTGAGAGCGCTGTTACTTTTCAATAGTTGAGATAACACTGTAGAACGTGCCTGGATCTGGAATGGGGCCTTTAAAGCGGTGATTAAGGTCAGATGAGACTGGGCCCTAATCCTACACGGCCGGTGTGTTAATGAGAAGAGGAGATCAGGACACAGACACCCACGGCAGGGGTGTGGGGGCGACCTTGTGAGGACGCGGGGAGGAGGGCGCAGACCAAGAAGAGGCCCCTCCAGACCCAGAACCTGCCGGCGTGGAGACCCAGGGCCTCCAGCCTCTAGGACCAGGAGAAATCAATTTCTGTTGTTCATGCGGCTGTTGGAGGTGGAGGGGACTGAGGGTCACTGGGACATAGGAAGGAGGGGACGGGCAGTGGGGGCCCCTGCCCATGCTTCTGCGGCCCGGAGGACTGGCCTGCTCCCCCTGGTTCCCAGCAGAGCGGAGTCCCAGCATCTCCCGGGGGCCTCCTGCCCCCGCCCCCCCCCCCGGCGTCCTAGGGTCTCCAACAGAACCTCACTGTGGTCATTACACACGCGGGCGGTTTTGCACCACTCACTCTTTCAGATGCTTGCTTTTTCTTACTGTAAAAATGAATCTCCCTCGTAGGTAACACTTATAAAATTGTCTCTCGAGCCAAATCAGAAGCTTCCTAGGATGCCCAGAGCCTACAAAACACCTGACGTTCGAAAATCTGTATTCAAAGAGGGAGGGAAGCGAAGCAAACAGCAGGGTCTGATTTATGAGCTGCCTTCCAGCTGTCTCCAGGCTTTACAGCCGTGCTCCCTGCGGCTGCAAATTACCCGCCCAGAGCCCGGAGACTTTGGACTTGCCTTCTCCCTAAACCTGTTTTTCCTCTTCCAGGTCTTCAGGGAAGAAAGACTCACATGTGACTTTCTGCAGGACACGTGGGGCCTCCAGAGGGCGGGGGTCGGGGGTCTGAGCTGTCTCCAGGACCTGCCCTCCAACCCTGCAGGCACGGGGAGGGTGGCTTTCCCCAAGGAGGAGGCCCACAGAGGGCAGCCACGTGGCCTGGTGTTCCTGGGACAGTTCCGGCACTGCCTGCGGTCCCTGCCTGGGCCTGGCCCACAGGGAGAAGGAATGGGTGGGAGGGGTGGACCAGACACTCGTTGACGGAGCTGCCCTCGGAGCCAGGCCTCCCACACTTGCCCAGGCCAGCAGCCCCTCTGATGCAGAGACGTGGGTGTTTCGTGGGGTCACTGGAAACCTCCGAGTCGCCCCACGTGGGTCATTGTAATCCCGTACCCTTGACTCTGCCTGAGTCCCTGCCTGCTTTCCGGGGAGGCAGGAGGCGTGAAGAAGCAGGCGGCCTTGTGAGGACCCTGTGTGCACGTCCCGACAGGCCGTGAGGCTGAGTGCTGGCTGGCGCGCCCCAGGCCGGGAGCAGGTGCACAGCAGGCCGGCTGGGCCTCAGAGGCAGCTGTCCCCTGCTGTCCCCTGCTGTCCCTTGCTACCCCCGGGGACCCAGCATCACTCCTTTACTGTTTAAAATTGATCATAGGGGGCATTTTCAAACATGCAAAAGGGCCCTCCAGGTGCCCAGTACCCGCCTTCAGTGACTGCCTCCCTTCCCTCTGCTCTCTCCCGTTGGCCCCCTGGGAGGCATATTAAATCCACCTCCAGATCGCATGTCATTTTAGCCATAACACTCTTCTGAAGCTAACAAACAAATCTGACTTAGCATTTTACTGGAAAGGGTGCCTGCAAGTGTGGAGGGACTCCTGTCGTGGTGGAGCGCGTCTGGGGAGCTATGGGGAGCACAGGTGCTGAGCAAGTGGGATGGCAGACCAGACCGGGAGCAGGTTCCCAGCCTGTTCCGGGAGGGGCCTCCTTGGCTGGGCGCATGCAGGGATCAAGCGTCCTGTCCCCTGGCCAGCACCACGTGGCAGAGACGGGGGCTCGTCCGCTTGTCCTGGGTAAACGGGGCACCAACACCTGTAAGCCCCACATGGCAGGGGGGTCTGTGGGTGGGGTGGGGTGGCATGGAGGTGTTCTCAGCCTTCACTGTTTTCCAGGATCACGGGGCTTGGCAAGGTGGATGGTCTGTTTCCACTAAACACACACACGCACACGCACACGCACACACAAACACATGTAATAGGGCTGAGTGGTCTCACCCAGCATCACTCACAGGCCCCTGACCTCACCTCCTCCCACGTCCATGTCCAGTCCTGCCTAGTCGCCAGCAGTACATTCAGTCTGGGCGTTTTGGCCCCCAGTTGTCGCCGGTCACCTCTCTTCAGGCTCTTTTCACCCAGAGGCCCTCATCCTCAGTGAACGCGGGGTCACACTGTCACACAGACCTCAGGGTGCAGGGGGGCGTGTAGACCAGAGGGCGGCTCCCCGCACCCTCTGCTGCCTCGGGGTCCCCTGTCATGGGCATGAGCCCTGCCCTCCTGGCCGGGAAGCATGGTGTCTGCGGCCGCCTGCCACATGCTCTGTGGTGACCAGCGGGCTCATTGTTGTCCTGTGTGCTTCCATCTCCCACAGCCCTTCACAGTGATTCACCTGGGGGGACCCCAGAACTAAAGTGCTCTGACAGCACATCTTACTACAGTCACGCCAGGAGAACAGGGAGTTCCTGCAGGAAGAGGGGGTCTGGTGGGGGCGGCCCTCGGAGCCCTCAGGCCCTCAGAGCAGGCTCCGCAGCAGCGTTTCTCCCACAGCAGCCTGGCCGGGGCCCCAACACAGTCTGAACAGGAGCCCCCTGCGCGGGCACACACTTGACCCCGGGGGGCTGTGCACAGTTTGGTTTCCTTCCTCTGGACGTGATCTGTGTCTGGCCAGTGAAGATGCCCAGGAAACTTGGGGTGCTGGGCATTTGGAGGAGGAAGGAGGGCTCTGAGGTCACAGGGGTCCAAATGCCTCTTGCTCCTAAGTGGGGAGCTCAGGAGACACTGGGGGTGCAGGCAGGCTGGGAGGCAGGGCTGGCAGCCCTTAAACCGCCCTCTGGCTGCTGGCCAGCCTCGCCCGCCCCAGCGCGGGTCCTCTCTCTGTATCTCTCCTTCTGCTCTTCCTGCGGGCGGCCCCCCACTTATCTAATGCCCACCCTGTGGTTTTGCCTGGCTTCAAATGCCCCTGCTTGGGGGTACGGCCACCACACTCAAGTCCAAGCGCACACACCCGTGCTGTTTCCTGCTGGGGTGTCAGGGCCTGGGGACCAGGACCAGGCAGTTGTGAGGAGGTGGGAGGAGGGCGAGGCTAGAATCCTGATACCACCTCGAGAAGGACAGGAATAAGGAAAAGAGGCCGTTGGGGAGCACGAAGCGTCCGCCAGGACTGCCAGGTGGATGGACACCGCAGAGCTGTGCCAGCAGGGCCACAAGCCGGGGCAGTTTGGGGCCACAAGAGAAGGGGGCAGCAGTGCTGAACCTGCTTGTAGAGACGGTGACAGGGAGCAGGAAATGGGGTTTGGGCCCCAAAGAAAAGTCAGACGGGGAGGGGGACTCAGGGGGCCATTACTTCAGTTGGTAGCAGCCCTGTCCTGGGTGGTGAGAGGGGACTGGCAAGGACAGGAGCGGGGCAGTGGGGCAGCGGGGCAGAACCCGGAGGGCAGGGAGCCTGAGGTGGGGCTGTGTGCTCCTTCAGTTTTGTAAAACCGGCAGAAGTGGACTCAGTCAGGGTGGGCCAGGGGATCCCCCTGCATCGGTGTGGAGGTCAGTCACCTATCTGCGGACGGGGGTCTGCAGATGGAGCCAGCCTGGTGGGAGAAGGGCAAAGGAGGCGGGGCCTGGAGCAGGGTCTCCGAAAGGGACATCGTGTCCTTCACAAGCAAAACCCTGTGAACTGAGCTGAACGCTTGAAGCTTCCCAGAAGCAGCCCGTGAGGAGGGCTTGGGGTCATGCCCAGTGGAGCGCTCTGTTTCTCACAGTCCTCTGGGGTTGGAGAAACATGGAAGTGGACAGGCAGGCGTCCCCAGTTTAGGGGCAGGCGTGTTCCCCAAACTACTGTCCAGATGGAACATTCCTGAAAAACCAACGTTTAGGACCAGGCTGGGTCACAATAGCCCAGGCAGACTGCAGTGGATGCTGGCAACACTGTTTCCACCACATCCAGCTACGGTCCATAGTTACCCGTCTGGAGAAGGTGCACCTGGAGTCCCAGAAACACACTTCCCCCAGGGGGCCGGGCCCTGGTGGAGCAGGCTCCCAGCACAGGGATGTCTGCAGGGGCGGCGTCTTTCTGACTTGCCAGATTTGCCTACTGTTCTGAATACATTTTTTAAAAGGACGCTTGGGATGTGGAGGGCTGAGGCTACAAAGCTACCTTAAACCTTAAAGAACCTTCAAGCTCCTCTTCCCAACATTTCCAAAGCAAAATTCAAAACACAGTTTGGGCAAATTTTAGACAGCCTCCCAAATGCAGGAAGCAGTCTAGACACGTTTTCACGCCACGACAGTGAGACAGTAAGACGTCAAAACGGTGTAGTGGAGAACAGGGATGGAAGGAGACAAGGTTCAGCACCAGGGCTGCCCGCAGTACCGGGGGACAGTGGCCACGGAAACGTAGTAACTTTCACGCTTTTGTTTGGGGTTCCCCTCCAAGTAAAAGGCACAGAAGGCTGTGGTCACGTTTCTGTTCAGTCGCGGGCGTCACCCAGAGTTGACTCAAGCTCCTAAGGGTCCTGAACAAAAGTGGGAAGAGGCAGGAGGAGCAGGGGCCACGCCTCTGGCTGCTGCCTCCTGAGGGGAGCAGAACAGACGCCTGGGATGTTAACCCCAAGTCACCGCGCGGCCCACCGCCAACCTGCTGGGCAGGAGTAGCCCGCGCTCCCAACACTGTGGCTCCTGGCAAGGCTGCAGTTTCCCAAGGCCTGGCTCCCGGTTGGAGGTTGGAGGGAGGTGCCCGCAGAGGGCCCGGGTTGGGGGGGGGGGCAGGAGGGAACAGGGCAGACTTCCCTGGGGGGAGGCGCGGTGCAGGGATTAAGAGTCCTTATTTTTTATGTTGTTCCCAGGTCTGAAGTGTGGGCTGAAGGACAGCAAATAAACAATAAGACGATCTTTTTCTGCAAAAAGAACATTAAAATAGCAGTCATAGGTCAGAACTCTGGCCTTTGGGCCCGCGGGGCACTGGGCTCTGAAGGCCATAGAAGAGTCCAGATTGACTTATCTCGAAGCTCCAGGCGCGGGAGGCGCGGGAGGCGCGGGAGGCGCGGGAGGCCCGGAGGCCTGGTGGTGGGGGGTGGGGGACGGTACTCGCCGCACCTGTCAGGCCAGCCTTGCCGGGCTGGGTCTGCAATCCCGCCTCCGAGTTCCCCCATCTCGCCCCCGGGTCCTCCACCCCCACCCCGTGCCTCCTCCCTCCTGGCCTCCGGCCGGGTGGCCTGCAGGGCGGCGGCCCCTCCCTGGCTCCCTGCTCCAGCAGCTCGCGACTCGCCCTGCGCAGGGGCCGCGGGAGCAGGTGCAGCCCCGCCCTCCCCTCCCCTCCCCCTCCCCTCCCCTCCCCCTCCCCTCACATTCCCACTCCTCCCCGCCCCGCCCCCGCCCCAGCCCCGCCTCCCGGCGCCCGCGGCCCGGCGGAAGGACGCGAGCGGCCCCGAATCCTGGGAGGTGGATTTGGCACCCCCGGCCCCGCGGCCCCGGCACCCTGTTCCGCCCCTCCGGGCATGGAGTCCGCGGCGCGCACGCAGGCGGCGCGGGACCGCGTCCCCAGGTAGGCGCGCCGGGCCGGGGCGCCCTGGGCCAGCCGGGGTGCGGGTGCGGGTGCGGGTTTGGTGGTGCCGGCGCCTGCGCGCCCCGAGGCTGCGGTCCGCCGCCGCATCCTGCGCCCGGGGAGGGGCCCCGCGCCCCCACGCTGGGGGCGGCTGTCGGCGCAGGGCCCACGTGCACGCGGAACTTCACTCTGGGCCGCCGGCCTCCTCCTCTTTCTGCGCCGTAGGATTGATCCGTACGGGTTTGAAAGGCCTGAAGACTTTGACTATGCAGCTTACGAAGAGTTCTTCTCCGCGTACCTGGTGGTGCTCACCAGAAGAGCCATAAAATGGTCCAAACTTCTAAAGGGAGGGGGCGGTGTCCAGAAGAGCATGACAGGTGAGTTCGGAGCCTGGTCCATCAGGCGCTCAGCAAGTCTCCGACTGACGGGCTCCAGGGGTCAGAGCCTGGCCCTACGGGTAGTTACGAACCCCGACCAGAGTCTCAGGCTGGCGCGTGTCCGGTGCGGGCGCACAGGCGAGGTCCATGCACTGTCGACGTGAGGGGTGCCCTTTCTTCTCTTCGAGTTGGGCCTGCTCGTCCTTAGGGACAGACAGCAGCCATGCTTCTTTCCAGAAGGAGACTGAGTTCCTGCACCTTAAAATGGGCCTGGCCTGGAATCCCCACTTCTGGACCAAGCTCTCCCTGCCCCCACCTCTCGCCAGGTCCTTCCCCAGCCCCAGGCTGTGCCCTCACAGCCTTCAGGTGTGGACCCCAGTGCCAGCTCCACGGGCCTCCCCTCCTGGAACCCCCTCCTGTCTCTCCACAACCCTAGACCCCTTCTCCTCCTGGCCGACTCTCCCCTCCCTCCCGGACTCTCAGGCTGTGTGGATCCTTTTCTTTACTTTGTTTCCCCTACTCGGTGAATTGTCTGGGTCTTTGCTTCCGTGTTAGTGGAATGAATGAATGAAGTTGTCCCCCAGCTGCAGAGGTGCCTGCTGCTCAGTGGTAGTGCACGTGCTAGGGTGCATGAGGTCCTGGGCTCAGTCCCCAATACCTCCTTAAAAAAACAAAATCGACTGGTTTTTTTGTTTGTTTTAGAAAGTTACATACGAGTGCATAATTTATGAGTGTGGTGGGACATGTAATCACATTAAAGATGGGACGTGACACTGAGCTTCCTTCCCAGGCCCCAGGGTCTGGGGGTGACCTCCGGCGACTGTCCTGTGCGTCCCCCATCACACGTGTGTGCCCTCGGGGTGAAGTGTGCTTTGATGCAGGAGAGGGGAAATGGAGCAGGACGCTGGGGGCCTCCTGGGACAGACTCTCCCCTGTACCCTCTGCTGCAGCTCCTCCGAACGACCCAGGTCATAGTATCTCACGCAGATTTCCGGAGTTTTTCAGGTGCTCAAAACCACCACCAAATGGAAGAAAGTTAACTATTTGATGATCATGAGCACATGGCCCCCAGACCTTCTGGATCCTAAGGATTGATCACCGTCAACCCATCCAAAAATTGTGCACAGCTGATCACAGACCCGGGGACGCCCCTCCCTCAGCCTGCCTCTAGAAGTGCTCAGCTGAAACCCTGCGGGCAGTTTGGGGCTTTTGGGGCATGAGCCACCCGTTTCCCTTGCTCAGCCCTGCAGTAAACCTTTCTCTGCTCCAAACCCCTGCATTTTGATTGGTTTGGCCTCACGGTGCGGCAGGCTTGTGAACGCGCCTTCAGTAACAGTTTTGGCGAAGCCAGCACAGGAGTCTCTGCCTGCAGGTCGCCCCAGCCGGGCCAGGCCTCCCCTGGGTCCCAGCAGCTGCAGGGCTCACTTTGCTCCAGGGAACTGGGAGAGACTCTCCCTGATGGCCAGCGGCCCCGGCACGAGGCTGTGTGGATCTAGGAGACGTCTGCGGTCCACACTTGGTGTCCGGGGGTGAGTGGCTCCAGCTCACGCAGGCTGGGAGTCTCCATCCATCTGGGCTCACTCCTCCCAGGGAAGTCAGCTGCTCTGGATCCGTTGTCTTTCGGGAGCTGGGCCGTCTGTTTGGACGCCTCGTCTGGGAGTGGAAGTGGAGGTTTTAGACGACACTGTCTCTGTGTGACCATAGCTTATTTGCTGTTTGTGTTTTTGTGTGTGTGGCTTTGGGGTGAGCCACTCCAGCTTGCGCAGGATGGAAGCTTCTACCCGCTTCACCTGGACTCCTTCCCTGCTGGGCATTGGGTCATTCTGGGCTCACTGGGAGCCAGGCCACACTGGAGGCCTCCGGGGAGTGGAAGTGGGGTTTTTGGGCTGCTCCGCGCCTGGTCTTTTGTTTGTGGGACCGTGTTTGTCGCTCGCGCTTGTGTGTGTGTGTGTGTGTTTGTGTGTGAGAGAGAGAGAGAGCGCGAGTGAGCGAGTGAGCAAGCGAGCGCCAACTGAGGTGTCTTTGGTGAGTGCTGGGGCTCGCGTGTGGTGACACCAGGGTACCCTTCCCTCCTGCGTTGGTCGGGGCTTCCCTTTTCTGGCCTTGGTCTTCCGTTTGGCTTCGTCTTTGGGGCATTGTTTGGGTTCTCGCCTTCTAGGGGCTAGGGAGCCGAGCTCCTGAGAGGCTGTTCTGAATTGTTGTCTGCTTGGTGGTTGACAGCCTCCCCTGTGAGTAATTAAGTACGGACGATCAGAGCTGTTTCATCTCACAGTAACCCTGGGGTGTGTTTTACAGAACTGGGAGATCTTCAGCTCTGCTCCCTTAAATGAAGGAAAATGCTGTTTTATCGTTACTGTGTGTGGACGCAGTGCTCCCTGAGATCTGGAGAACAGTGGCCCGTAATGGTTCTGCTACTGTATCAAAGTGGGCCTTTTGCAGTTTGGTTTTTATCTGGGGGGTGTGTACGTGTGTGTATGCGAGTGTCTTGGTGCCTGAGTCCAAATCCTGTCCTCATCCTGGTTTTGCCAAAAGTGAGGCATGTGGATGTGAGATCTACATTGTCTAGTACTGTTGTTTCATTAAACTGAAGTGGACATCTGGGGACTGGAAAAAAAAATCCCTGGACATAGGCAGGCTGACTGGGTTTTGTAGAAGCAGGTAGAGGGTAAACTGCATGTCTCATCCTGTGCCTTTGAGATGGACAGTCTCCCTGAGCCCACAGGGAAGAAAAGAGGGGTTTCAACTCAGGCCGGAAACACTGAGATCTGTGATACTGCCTATCTTTATACAAAAAACAAAAAACAAAATCCAGCCCACTTGTGGATGAGTTCTATTTAACTGACCTTAAAGTAAGTGCTTACAAGTTAAATAGTTCCAAGTGCAAAGGAAGCGAGACCGAACAGGTTTCAGGTTCATGTGATCAGGGAAATATTCAATATTGAATTGGTGCTTGATGTTAAAGCTAGCTTAAGCTTGTTGCTGTGATCAACACGGAAATGTCTTGTTGTACCTAGGCTTCTGTGGCTGAGTTTGTCAGCAGGAAGAAAAAAATTAACTACCGTGGTATGATGGAAATTCTTGTAAGTAAGTTAAATGCAGATGAGATAAGAGCTCCTGGGTGAGCCCTGTAGGAATAATTACGTTTTAGGAAAGTCTGCTTTGCAATGATCTCTCCCCAGGGCGAGGGTGTAGCTCAGTGGTAGCTCCCGGTACCTCCATAATAAATAAGTAAATAAATCTAATTACCCCCCAAAAGGGAATAAATAAACCCAGTTATCCCCCCTAAAACCCAGAATAATCTCTCCAGATATTTGGTGACTTGAAGTTCTAGAGTTGTGCTAAATTAAGTTAAATGCTGGAAGTTTACTGAACAGCAGAAAGGTAGGTCATCGCCAAGCAAAATACTGACACATTCTCTAGAAATTAAGGTTCTTAAGAACCAGGGATTCTAACGTAAATATGTAACTGAAGCTACTGGAGCTAATGGGGGAAATACTTTAATGTGCAGTGGGAAAGTAGGGTGTATGTTTTAAGTAAAAAAACCAGATGGCGTGAGGGGTGGAATTGCACTTTGTCACGGGGGAAGACGTGCTTTGGTCCTAGAGCTGGTTGTTTCTGGACGGAAAAAAATAAGGGGCAAACTAATGTGGAAACAGAAAGTTCGTGGAAAGGAGCCCTGACAAAGGAGCTCTGTGCGTGGTCAGGCTGAGATTAGATTAAACCTAACTGGGTAAGTAGATTTTGTTACTAAAATTGGGCGGGTGCGGGGCCAGGTCTGATTCCTCTCTCAGACAACAAGTTTACTCGGAATGCTTCTGATAGCAGATTCTGTGAAACTTTTTGGTATTTTTTGACAAACTTCCTATCAAATGCAAATTCAACTTCTTTTGACTTCAGCTAACTTCGGGAAGCTTCAGAGGGCCCCCGAGACACCTCAGAGAACTACGCTAACCGAACGAGGCCTGGCTGGCGTGTCGGGTTGCAGGGGAAGCATTGTCACAGGAGTGATGAGCCTCCTCACGCCGCATGGACGCGTGTTATCAACACAGACGTTCTGGAAATTGTATGTCCTGGTGTTGGGCTGTCAGTCATTCTGGCTGATGTCTTGGACTGTGTCTGTCACAGCAGCTTGATTTAAGCTTCTTTGTCGAGAGCGTTGTAATCAGGTCTCTGCCTCGCCTCGTGGGTCTGCCATTCATACACAGTTAGGCTCACGCTTTGCCGAGCCGCTTCGTCTTCAGGGTGATTCATAAAAAGGATTTTTTGACAAGCGCAGGTTTCTTTTAAGTCATGCTGCTGAGCTGGGTGGGACACTTGAGATGTCTGTTGAGAAGTAATTTCATAGAACGATTGGTAAAAGGGATTGATTGCATAGGATTGAGCGAACTGACGAATGTGGTGGTGGTTCTTTGGTTCTGAGACTTTGCTGGCTTTTAGTCTGCTTTCTAACTGGACTGTTTACCAAACGTCTGGCTCCCTGGCAATAGTGCCCCCAGGGTTTAGGATGGGAAGAGAACCCTCTGACGCAGTTGTCGCCGAGGGTGGCTGACGACTCACGACGTGTAGCAGTGCTTGCTCTGTGTCTGCTGCTACAAGTACGCGTACGGTGCTTGCTAGCAGTTGGGCACGAGTGGTCAGACGGACGGCCCGTAAAGTGCTTCCCCTTAACACACCCCCGAGCCTGTTCACGGTGTCTGATTAGTTCCCCCGACGTGGAGAACTGGAGGCCCAGCGCTGAGGGACGTGATCTGACCCCGGGGCGGGAGCCACCCCCCAGCATCGAGGCACAGATGCTTTGATCATCAGTCCTTTCTACTGAAGGACTTGTGATCAGGAAGCGAGATGATGGGGAAGCCTGCACACGTGGAGGTGTGGGGAGTCGTTCTGGCTCATGGCTGGCGTGACTTGAACTTCACTGACCGAAGTGGCTGTTTTATGGCCTTTGGGACACACATCGCACGTCTGCTTTGGCCTTGAGGGAGTGCATGTGAGTCAAAGAGGAGTGGCCGTGGCTCAGACGTTCAAGGTAAACTAGGTGGTCATTGTGCACGTGATTTTGGACACATTCCTGTGTTGAGAACATGGATTTTCTGAGCTGTGTCAGACTCAGGAGACCACCAGCCATTTTCAAAGCCTTGTCTGCTGGCAGCTGCAACCTTGTGACCTCTTGTAACCGTCACATTTTTAGACAATAAAATTGTTTTGGATCAGATATTTCAGGAAGAAGGAGGCAGGAGCAGTGGCCGGTGCTCCCTGCTGTGTGTGCATTAACCCCACATCAGAAGTTAAAACCCACTCAGATGAAAGCAGGCTGCAAGCTCCCCCCGCCCCCGCCCAGGGCCAGGCTTTCAGGCTCGCTCTCCTGAGCTCCTCAGGGAATGAGATCTTAATCACAGAAGACTGGGATCCTGGGCTTGGAGCTTGGGAGTATTTCCAACTCGGTGGCCAGATTGAGGTTGGACTGCGCCCTGTTTCAGCAGGAAGTAGCCAGAGCGGTCGTCACCCTGTTCCCGGAACGACTTGGGGCTGAGACGGGACTGGAGCATGAAACCGAGTGCCCCTGCCGAGCTGTGATGGACCTGAGAGGGCGGTCGGGCATAAACCGGGGTGGACGCGTTGTCCCAGAGACAGGGATCCAGCCTTTCCTGCCAGGTGTCGCAGGCTGCGCGCGGTGTAGGCAGGGTGTGGCGTCCCGGGGAGAGGAGGTGGCCCGGCGTGGGCAGTGAGAGCGAGGGAGCCCCGTCCTGGAGCCCGGCAGGCACACCTGGGCGAGCCCTCTGAGCCGCCTCCTTGGCTGCGTCTTGCTTGCTTGGCCCTGCTGTGTGTTTCTCTGTTGTGAGAGGACTTTCCTCCGTGCCGCCTGTCTTAACGCCTCCAGGAACGCGATTGTCTGCAAATCGTGGCATCGGGCAAGTCTTCAGATGACAGCTACAGCGTCCCCGGATGTTGCTACTGTGGATACGATGTTTTCTTTCTTTTGGGGCGGATGAACAGCAGCAGCTCAGGACAGCTTGCTGTCAGCCCTTAGCCTGTGAGCCCCCGGCCCCTGCTCCTCCTGCCGTGCGTGTCGTCTCCTCCCCGGTGGCGGGGGGGTTAGCGCCCTCCACGGTCAGATGAAATTGCAGAAATGCATTTTCAAGGGCAAATACTTTAAAAAACTGGGAATTTGCTTAACTTTGTTGCGGCAGACAGCTAGAAGTTAATTCCCTGGGGTCTAGCTTCTCTTTAAGGAAATTCCCGACTGTTTTTGCCACGTACTTCACACTTCTCCGAGTGTCAGTGCTGGTCCCTGGGTTAGCCCCGCCCTGGGCAGGTGCCAGTCTCTCAGGGCAGGAGGCTGTTCTCTTTCTCTTCCAAAGAAGCGCAGTCAGCTCAGATGACAGACAGCGAAGCACCAGAGCCTTCACGTGTGCCGCTGGTGCTGTTACAGCCCGCGGGGGGTGCGGGCCGCAGAGCGGGCCGTGTGGTGTGTGTGTGTGAGAGAGAGAGAGGGGCTGGGGGGTCGGGGGTGACGGGGGTGGGACGGAGGTCTGCTCAGGGTCTGGGCTGGTGACTCGCGGCACAGAGCGTCTTACTCCAGGGTGAGGGGTGTAACTATTTTGCTCTTTCATATATATATTTATTTAATTTGCAGTGAAATTTGCTCTTACTGGCGTATAATTCTGTAAGTTTAGACAAGCATGCGGTCTCGTAATCCCCGCCGCAAGCGAAGCTCAGGACAGTCACCTTCAGGATTGTGCGATCGTGTTTACTGGGCGTCCTGGGGTGGCTGAGCTGCAGGCCGGGGACCCGAGAAGGCCAGGGTGTGGGCGGTGTCCCTCTGCATTTATTTGGGCCGTCTTTGACTTCCCTCTGCAGGTGCCGTGTTCGACGTGCACCGAGGTGTTTCCCCTTTTATTCCTGGTGCTGTTGTAAGTGATGCGACGCTCCATGGCTTTGTCAGGTGTGTGCGTGGAGTTGCTGTCAGCGTTGTCCCTCCCGAGATGGGACCCACCTGGCCCTTCGCTGTTCAGCAGAGGATGATTCATCCATTCAGGGCATTCCTGGTCGCGTGGACCACTGAGGTCTCATGTAAATCGTTCTAAGGTGGAGGGATGGTCAGACTGATTGACTGCTGCCTTTGGTAGACTGAAAAACGAAGCAGAGCTCAGACTTTCCATGTTCCCAAAACAGTACGAGCAGGCCGAGTGCATGGAGGTGTCCTGGCCAAGACGTTGCGCTCCGATGCGCTTGTCAGCTGGCAGAGACAGCTACTCCAGTTTGCCTTTCCTGTCGGTGGGCGGCGTTCAGGTCCTTCCTCTGGGCTCCCTCGCCTTCCCCGCGTCATTCTGCAAGCATCTGGTGTGCGTCCCCGGCCCCCGCCTTCCAGGAGGCGGCAGGTACATGAGGCAGGGCCTCCGGGGCCCTACGTCTCAGGGTGCTCACGGGCAGACGAGCGAAGGACGTGGGTCTCCTTGGATCCGACTTAATCAGGTTTTATTGCTAGTGCTTTTCTTGACTGTAACCTAGGACATCGTTCCCGTGATTTTTTTCTGTTAAATTCAGTTGGTGTATCAGCTGGTGGCTGCCCCGTCTCTGTGTCTGCCCCGTCCGGCCGGGCTGGGGGCAGAGGTCCGGGCTGGGGAAGGCTGCTGCCCGCGCTCAGGGCAGAATTCCATAATGTGCGCACGTATCAGTGCGGGAAGAGATGCATAAAGTTTTGCGTTTTTTTACATCTGATTTACTGATTTTGGTGAAGCGAGAGCCACTTGCCCCGGGGCCTCTCCCTGTGGTCTGTCCGTCTGTCCGTCTGTCGGTCTGAAGCTGCCCCTGTCTCCGCTGCAGTGAAGCGTTATATCCGGAAGGGCATCCCGCTGGAGCACCGGGCCCGCGTCTGGATGGGGGTGAGTGGTGCCCAGGCCCAGATGGACCGGAACCCCGGCTACTACCAGCGTCTTCTCGAGGGAGAAAGGGACGACCGGCTGGAGGAGGCCATCAGGACAGGTGACCAATGCGTGCTGGACGGCGGCAGCTGGGCAGGAGGAGCAGGGTGGGCGGCGGCCGCGGAGGAGTGTGTCTGCGCCCGGGTGAGGGCGTGATGTGGGTGAGGAGACTTGAACGCGGTTGAAGGTGCAGCAGCTGAGCTCACTTTTCTCAAAGGAGAATCAAGACAGGCATTGGTGGGGGCAGCGTTGTAACTGATCCAGCACGTGTTTGGGTGTCTAGCCAGGTGGGAAGGACAATGGTGCTTCTTCGTGAGGGATCCCATCCAGGAAGGCGAGGAGGCCGCCGAGCGGGCAGGCACAGGAGGACGCGGGGGCCTGTGGGCTCAGGCCTGGCGGCACACGCACCACAGCCTCGCCACGGCTCTCTTTACGTCAAACTCTGGGCGTCTCAGGATGCTTGTAATTTTGTCTTTTAACTTATTTTCCCTCCAGTTTCCTCAGTAGTCATGTAGGGTTAGGGTTGCAGTTCAAAATGCCCAAAAAATGTGTGGCCTAAATTGAATAATGAGGTTTTTAGGAAATACATCTGCCTTCCTGATTTTCTCAACAGCTTTTGAGAAGCACAAATTTAAACACAAAACATTTAATTTTTAAAAATTCAATTCCTTTACATTTCTGAGGGATTGGACTAACTGGTGAGAGAGGAGTGTGTCCCCAGTGCAGGGCATGGCGTCTCAGAGCCCCGGGGCTGGAGCCAGTGCGGGAGCGGGGCCCGGTGAGCCTGGCGGCTGCATCCCGGCCACACCACCCGGCCCCAGGTCTCAGCGTGGGGGACCGCCCTGCAGGCCCAGAGATACCGACCAGGCTGGGAAGAGACTGTAGGTCCAAGGGAAGTCCGACCACGTCGGGTACAATGGTATTGCTGTTTGTCTGGAACGTGAGTTTTAAAGGCTCTGTTTAGTGCCAGAGCTTTTGATCGATTTTCTTATTATGGTGAATTGCACATAACATAAAACTTACCATTTTGTCTTTCCAAACTGAACCTCTGTCCCCGCTAAACACCCTCCCCCCACCTTCCCCCGGGCCCTGGCCCCACCATCTACTCTGGTCTCTATGAATTTGACTCCTCTGGGGACCTCGTGCGAGTGGAATCACAAATTATCTGACTTTGAGACTGGCTTCTCTCACTGATCGAAACATCCCCAAGCTTCGCACACGTGGCAGCTGGTGTCAGACTGCGCTTCCTCCTCCAGGCCGCGCGGGGTCTGCTGCCTGCTCGCAGCCCGGCTAGTTCATCCGCCAGCTGTCAGCGGACACTGGGGTTGCGTCCACCTTGCAGTGGTTATGAAGGATGCCACTGCGTGAACACGGGTGGACGCGTTCTCTTCCAGACTCTGTTTTCAATTGGGTGCGCAGATGGGGAGTTGCGGGGCCACGTGGTGCCCTGAGGCTGTCCTTTGAGGGGTCTGCGTCCGTCGTTTTATGGGGCCGGTGGAGCATAGACTGGACATCCCTCCACATCTGCCTCCACGGTGGGGAGAGTGGGAGAGAGATTTCAGAACACGTGAAAAACTTCTGATAATAAAGGTACTATGTAGGAATGAGTACAGTGGTCACTCTAGCCTGAATTAGTGAGAAACTCATTTCCCCCTGACCGATTCCAGTTTTTGGAATGTTTGGAATTTCAGGGAAAAAAACTGAAAAACAAGGTGCTTTGAGGCACTAAAGGGAACTACTCTGCTCAGATCTTGTTTTTTATGGGCAGATGGAGGCCTGAGGCCAGAGTCCATGCAGCTGCGTGGAGACCTCACTGCTATAAAATGAAGTAGAGGCTGAGTTTCGCAGGCACGGGGTGGGGGTGTCGTGGGCACCCCCTCAGAGAGGGGGCATCTCACGATCGAGGGAGCTGGTGCTTCCCTCCGGGTCTGGGTGTGTGTCCGTGGGTCCCAGTGCCGCACCCAGCACCGCAGCGAACACCACTCCTCCGATCCAGGCGGGGTCAGGAGATCCAGGGGACGCGATCGTGTCAGGTGACACATGGCCCCCAGAGGGTCATGTAACGCAGCTCGAAGTCTGGCGTCCGGCCAGTGGGAGGTGTGCGGGGTGGCCGGGCTGGGCGGGGGGCCTGGGGCCAGGACGTGGTGTCTGAAGAGCGGGAAGGGGCCGACCGGGGACCCTCCTGCCGACAGAAGCCGGCAGGGATGAGTTTATTTAGAGCTGAGTTTTCTGCGTTGTCTGTTTATCTCTGAGAGCGAACCTCCCAGTGTTCTGCCACCTCCTGTTTTCAATCTTCAGAATCCATAAAACTTTCCAAAGTTTTATGCAAACCATTTACCTGTCATGCTCGGTCCTGGCACTCAGCCTCCTCCCCAGCCAAGAGGAGGGTGTGGGGAGAGGGAGGAGACGCTGGTGCACGCACAGCCCAGCCTCAGCTCAGAGAAGCCCCGTCTGTCGTTGCTGGTTTGAGAGGAGGGGGTGCTGGGGCCAGCCAGTGTCCCCGGGCCACAGCTGTCGTGGGCCAGGGGTCCAGAGGGTGCGGCCGCTGCCCTCGATGGTGCAGGGGCCGGAACCCCCTGGGTCACTCAGGCATGGCTCGCCCCGGGGCCGGTGTCACAGCGCAGACTGTGTTCCACCCTGAGCAGCCCTGTGCCCTGGGTCTCCCTGCAGACATGAACAGGACCTTCCCAGACAACGTGAAGTTCCGGAAGGGTGCTGACCCCTGCCTGCAGAGGACCCTGTACAATGTGCTGCTGGCTTACGGGCACCACAACCGCGACGTGGGGTACTGCCAGGTGAGCCTGGGTGCCCCCAGCCCAGCGGGCGTCCTCCACCGCTGGCCGTTCCTTCCCTCCGGGCTGGGACTCACCTGTCTCCCAGTGAGAGAAGCAGCAGGACTTCTGCCTTTGGGTCTCCCTGCGTCAGAGCACAGGGAGGGGTGTGGTGGGAGGTGAGCTCGGTCTGCTTACTGGACACAGGTGACCAGGCCTGTCACCTCGGTGCCAACAGTGTGTGTGCACGTCTGTGTCTGTGTCTGCGTGTGTCTGTGAGTGTGCGTCTATATGCACGTGTCAGTTTCGACAAGCTTGTGTGTGTGTGTGCCCATCTGTGTGTGTCAGTCTGTCTGCGTGTGTGCGTGCCAGGCTGCCCTCGGGTCTGTTTCTGGAAGCTGGATCTGCCTGCAGCGGGAGGTGACTGTGGCCCTGCTTCCCACCTGCCGCGAGGGGCTGACCATGAGGTCGCGGAGTCCTTTTTCATTCCTCCCGAAGGCGATCACTCCGGAGCATGGAAGGAACACTTGTTCACAGCCCAGAAGCAAGAGGAGCCGGGGCCCGGGACAGCTGGAGCCGTGCCTGCTGGGGGCCATGCCGTCCGCCCCCTGAGCCCTGGGGGCCGCCAGGCTCCAGGCAGGGCGCTTTCCCACCGTCCGAGGCTCCCTGTGCCCCCCGGAGCGGAGGCTTGGCTAGAGGTTTCCTGAGAGGTCACCTCCCGTCCTGGGGAGGCTCACAAAGTCCAGACAATCAGGAGGCCGGGTTCCAGCAAGCCTTGGACAGACGTCTGTTTGGAGCTGCCCCACGTGGCCGGCGTGTACGGGGCCCTCGGCTCCGGGGTAGGGGGATGGTGGGGAAGGCGGGTGGTTCTGAAAAGACTGGCGGCAAAGGAGCGCAGGGCCGCTGCCTGGACCTGTCTGAGCCATCGGTGGCCTGTGTCGTCTGGAGGCTGTTCCCGTGGGCGGTGCCTGCAGGCCAGACGCAGCTGAGAGGCCTGGTCTTCCTGGAGGGAATTCGGTCACAGTCGGCTTTTGTCACTGTCCCTGACTTACTGTCCTGGGACAAGAACTGGGCCTTCAGGAGTTGGGGAGGCCGGATGGAGACACTGTCCTTAGATTGCTCTAATTACTCTTCCTGTGGGTTTTAAAATAGTTTAAAAAGTTTTAATGTTAGCCTGATGCCAAAGCTGTCCTGGCTTTGGGAAAACATATGGGTGCACACGCATGCACACGCACGCACATGCACATACACGCACATGCAACACACGCACACACACAGTCACACATGCAGATGGACACATGCACACGCACACATGCGCACACGCACACAGTCACATATGCAGATGGACGCACACACACATACACAACACAGTCACGTGTGCACACACGCACACCTACACACATGGGCATGCACACACGCACACACGTGTGCACTTCCTGTGACTGTCGTCTCTCAGTCCCGGGGCAGCAGTCTGAGGTCAGGTGTTGGCCGGCTGGTCCCTCGGGCCCTCCCCCGGCTGCCAGTGTCTCCTGGTGTCCTCGGCGCGTCCCTCCGGACTCCACCTCATCTTCACGTGGCCTCCGCCCCAGGTCTGCTGTCTCTGGATCCAGCTATGTCATGCTGGCTGATAAAAGCTGGATTTTCCCCTATTCCTAGAGAAATACGTATTTGTTTCAGAAGATACAGACACGCAAAAAAGAAGTGGAAGTCATCCGAAACCCAGGCACCTGAGAGCGACACTTGCTCTGTCGTTAAGCCCCCCCACCCCCAGTTTCTTCCCCTGGTCTACGCGCTTCTCCCAGCCCGGAGTCGTGTACTTCGTCTGTTTTGGCTAAGCCCACCCTTTGCTCGTGTGCTCTGTGAACTTCCCAAAACGGTCTCCATCGCAGGAGTGCACGCCGCTCTGGGATCTTGGGAAACATGCCCGTTGGTGCAGGCTCCCCTCTGGTGTGGACGTTCAGGCTGCTGGCAGGTGTTGGGGGAGTTCAGGGAGAGCAGCCGGTGGTGGTGTTTCACTGCACAGTTACTTCGTTGGAGCCCCCGGGCTTAGGGCTCCAGGGCCAGAGGCACCGAGAGGGCCGCGTGCGTCACTAGACGGCAGAGTCTTCACCTCTGAATCTCCACGCGGAGGGGGCTCCAGAATCCTGCAGGGTTTAGGGAAGAGCCAGGGAAATGGAAAGTTAGCAGTGAGCCGCCAAGGTTCTGGTGGGGGTTTAAAACGCGACGTGAGTCTCTTTTCTGCCTTTCCTGCTTTCAGGGGATGAATTTTGTAGCGGGGTACCTGATCCTGATGACAGACAGCGAGGAGGAGTCCTTCTGGCTGCTGGACGCTCTTGTCGGAAGCATTCTGCCAGGTACGTCGGCCCCGCTGGGAGCCTCTCTCTGTCTGCTTTCTGGGGTGCCCGAAACGGTTCAGCCGACCAGTCAAGGCTGAACCTAATGCGGTGGCTTGTCTGAGAGTTGAGGGGTACGTCTTCCTGTGTTAGCGGAAAAGCAGAGAAGCATCAGGGGGGCTCCTGGGCTCAGGGCCGGCGCGGTCCGCCTGCTCTCAGCCTGTGCCCCCCGTGGGGGGACCGCAGGGCTCTTCGCGGCTCCTGGTGAGCAGACCGCGGGTGGGCCGCTGGGCTTCTGTGGACTTTTGTTCCCTGGCTTGCAGGGGGCCGTCAGCGCACGGTAACTGTCAGCAGCACCGTTACTGTTCTCGGGCTGAGAATCGTTCCTCTCATTCATTTCTCCCTTTCTGTTTATTCATGAATATTAATTGTTTTAATCACAAGTTAATTAACAAACAACCAGCCGCCACTTTTTGTGATGCACCGTGCAGACTGTGAGTGGCCGAGTCGGGTCCCTTTGGGATGAGAAGTGGCCGGAGTCGTCTTGAGGGGGACAGGATGTGGGCGGGTGTGACCTCTGCCCCCAGCAGCTGCCACAGTGCTCCTTGATCAGGCAGGGGCAGAGTCCTCGTGACTGCTGGGTGGGGTCCCGGCGGCCCTGGGTCAGTCTTATTTCCTGGGCCTCCTCCTGCCCCACCCGCGCCTCCCCAGTCGCCTCCCCGGGTCGGTTGGGGCAGGCTCAGCCCAGGACCACCCAGGAGAGCTGGCCCCATCTCTGGGAGCCCCGTGTGGCAGAGCGCGGAGAGTGCGAGCTCATGGCACGTTTCAGGCTCCAGCTAACGCGCACCTGCCCTCCCCTCTGATCCCTGGCCCAGCTGTGCCATGTAGACCCAGCCACTGAATCCCTTTCACAGAGGACACGTGAGGCCCGGATCCATGGCCGCGAGGCAGAGCTCTGGTTCAGATCTGGGGCTCGGTGTCCCCGGGAGGAGCAGGCCTGGGTGGTGCCACAGAGAGGGGGTCCGCAGAGGCGGAGGGACCCCAGTGCTCCTTGCCCTTGTAGACATTGGAAGGGCTCTGGAGGGGCCACCTGCCCACGGGAACCGGTGGGGAGACGACCAGCCAATGTGGCTTCAGGGAGGCTGGACTGCTGGGGGAGGAGAGCGGGGCCAGGAGGCTCCCCAGCGGGTGGCGACACAGCTGAGTTACATCAGAGGCTGAGTGGGGGGAACAGCCCTGTCCGTCCTCAATTCCAGGTGCTGTTTGGGGGTTTGGGAGACTTCAGGGAACATCACCCACAAGCCCGCCCCATGGGGTCGGCCCAGCTGCAAGAGACCAAGCCAGGTGGGGCTCTGCGCTCGGAGTGAGGGGCGTGGACGGGCAGATGGCAGGCCCCAGGCGGCCCAGGTTCATTACTCTGGCTCGCTTTTAAGTCAGTGAAACGTCATTTCCGATAGTTATCAGGTTCAGTCAGACCGAACTGCAGTGCAGACAGGTTTTGGTTCAAAAATGGAAGGAAATCTCCAGATGGGAAGTCAGGCCTGAGGGAGGGCGGGGGCGCCGTATCTGCGGGGCGCCCTGGTGGCGGAGGGGCAGCCGTGTGCCCGTCCTCCGAGCTCCGGGCGACCCTGTCGTCTCAGCCCACGGTCAGCTTACATTCAGCTGCTTCCTTCTTAATTGCACCAAAAACGCACAGCTGTGGCCTCGTTCCAGAAGTTCGGAATCACAGCACCGACCGGGGGTGAGCAGTGCCGCTTCTCCGTCCTGCCGTCCGTTGCTCTCCTGCTCGGAGCTGCTCTCTGCCGTGTGTTTCCAGGGCACTCTCTGCGTTTCCGTGCGCGTACGCGTACAAGCACACGAACGACAGAGTGAAAGCAATGACAGAAAACAAAGAACCGATCAGAAAGATGAACTGAGACAAAAGCTGTGTCTTTGGAAAAACTTTAAAAGAAACTGATGAAGAAAAAAACTGGATAGAGTATTTACAAATGGAAAGAGTGCTCTACTCTGAAAACTTGAAGAGATTTTTTACGAATCACAGGAAGAACGTGAGTAAAATGAAGAGACAAAGGGGGTAATTTTGAGGAAGATGCAGCCTGATCCAGCCCGCTGGACGGAGCAGGACGTCCGAGTGGGCACGTGCAGACACGCAGACCCTCGGGAGGTGTGAAGGAGAGGTGATTCCCACGGTTCTTTATAAATCTTGCAGAAAACGGACAAAGGTGAACTCATGACCTCCTTGGGGCGCTGGGATGAGCCCCTGTCCTGCAGGCTGCTAGCAGGCCAACCCCGTGAACACGGGCCCCAGTTACAACGCTGGCACCAGCAGCCACTCTGGGTTCTGTCTGTGACTTAAAGAGAGTTTGTCCAGGAACACAAGGATGGCTCAGTCCTGTGGAAGGATGGAGGGCAAAGCAAAGCCGAAGGCTGGAAAGGAGAACCCTGGAGGTGTGCCGTGGCGCTGTAGCCGCGGACATGGTGAACTGTTGGGTTGTGGGGGGACAAACAGAATCAAGAGGGTAGAAATGAGTCTGCTGGCCTGTCCCCGGCCAGAACCTGGCACCTGAGATATACTGATTACTGGGGAGAAGGCTATTCGAAACGTTCTGTGACAGTTCATCGCCTGCAGAAGAAAATAAAATTAGACCCTCATTTCAGGAGGATTCAAGAATACGAAAAAGCAGAACGCTGAAACTCAGAAAGTAAGATATAGGACAGCTTCATGATACAGGAGCAGGAAAGTTCTTGAACAAAATTCAGAAAGACATGATTGATTAATCACATTAACGTTAAAAACTAAGTTTGAGACAAGACATCATATGCAAAGTGAAAGGACAAGCTGCTGCTTTGGGGAAGGTGTCTGTGATTCATGTGATGCACATGTAAAGAATTCCTAAAAACCTAGGTAGAAATAGGTCAACAGAGAAGTAGGAACATTATGCCCAGCAGGCAGTTTACAAAAGAGGAGACTGGGTGGCCACCCGTGGGGTGACCGTGGGCTCTGGCGAGCAGGGAGGCCAGATCTCAGCACCGACGCCGGAAGGCAGTCCCTCGGGTCCAGTGACACCCCAGTTTCAGAGCAGCTGAAATTGCAGGAAGTTGGTGTTAGAATCGAGGAGGAATCGGAGGCAGGGAGAGAGGAGCGTGTGCAAAGCCACCTCTGCGTGGTCTCCGGCACTGCCTCTTGCGGGGAGCTAGCGTAGCGTCGTGTCTGTCGCCGAGGAGTCGCTCAGACAGGCTCTACCTGAGGGGTTTCACATCTTCCCTCTAATGCCTCTTTTGTCCCGTCCACAGAACACCAGCCAACAGTGTTCAGATGCTGTCATCCGAAAACGGGGTTTGCCTCTTCGGGGGGCTGTCAAGCCAAAAGACACAGCCGGGTCAAAGACGGGGGCAGGGAGGGAAGGAGGTACGATTTGCAGAGTAAGGAGGGCGTGGGTCTTTCCCAAAGCAGTGTCTCCCCGGCAGCCAGACCGGGGCAGGTCCAGGAAGGGGCCGTGCAGAGAGCGCGGCAGAGCACGGGGCAGAGGTCTGCGGAGTCCAAGCTTCAGCTGATTGGAGTCATGAGAGTCAGAAGAGGTCACCATCCTTGCTAGGGTCCAGTTGATCTGGTGGTGAGTGCTCTGAGGGTTTGAAGTCCGCAACAGCTCAAGAAAGGGCTTCAGGCTGGTCTTCCCCTTTGACACAGACCTGGGTGTCCTCACAGCCGGTTCATCATGTCCGACGTGGTTAAGTCCTTGCCCTGGCCTGGCGAGGGCTGTCTGATTTTACCTTCTTTTGTCTCCTTAAAATCGTTAGCTACTGAGCCTGTTCTTCTGCGAGAAGTCAGATCCCAGAATGACTGAGGCACAAAGTGGCTTCTCTGACCTCAGAGCCGTGCCTGTTCTCTTCCTCGGGGTCCCCTGCCCAGACTCGCGGAGAAGCCGCTGGGGCCTGGGCCCTGGCTGCCCGTCCGACACCGGGAGTCCAGCGGGTGCGGCAGCGTCGCTGAATTTTGTGTCAGTAATAAGTCGGCCCAGGAGCAAGCTGATACATTCCCGTCCTAGAGGGCTGGTCTGACCTGCTTTCCCTTGAAACACCGGGAAACGGGTCCTTAATTGCTCCTCACAGGAGTCGCCAGCGCACGTCCAGTGGGCGGAGACTCAGGACGCCATCTCGAGATCTGGGCTCCCCGGTGTCCCCATGTGCTGACACAGCTGCTGGGCTGTTGTCAGTGGCTGGCGTCCCCAGGAGAGGCCGACCCGGGCCTGGGGAGCCCGGCCCGGTCGGGCTGCTGGGTGTGTGTCTGCCGCTGCGCACAAAAGGGGGCGGGGAGGGCGGAGGCCCTGTCAGCGATCCTCCTCGTGACTGCAGCTGGCTCAGGCCTGTGGCCAGCTTGGGGCGTGACCTCTGCAGGGTCTGGAAGCTGCCGTGAGCCTCCCTGTAACGGAGCCCGAGGTGGAGCTGTGCTCGCAGCTCTGCAAACCCCTCGTCTCCCCTGCGCGTCACCCGTGGAGCTTCTCCCCCGTGGACCAGACTCCTGAGAAAGGAAAGGGGGCCCAGCGGCTCCACTCGGGAGCGGGAGCGCGAGGAGGCAGGACGAGGGAGCCCCCGGTGCTTCACAGCAAACTGGCTGCCGCTGAGTTATTCCCAGGTTCTTTAGCAGGGCCACAGCTCACTGTGTGTGCACCTGTGAAAACCGGTGACGTGACCCTGATGTCACGTCACTGTCCACAGTGATTCTATTTTAATGAAATTACCTAATAACGAGACCACCCTCTCCCTGTGCCGAGGAGCAGGTGAGATTCCGTGGTTGGCACAGAACGTGTGCTGGATTTTCCCGTGTTACTTACGGAACGTTTATTAGCAGAATTTAAGCATTAAGATTTATTGGAATACGTCGCACGGGCAAGCTGGGAGTTCCTCAGCACAACAGCCGTCCGTCCAACAGGCAGACACGCTGTTGGAAGCGTCAGTCTGAGCTCAGTGTGGCTGGGGCCCAGGCCCTCGGGTGAGAGTTCAAGGTCTTGTGGTCTGAGTTCCCATGCCGACCCCCAGGCGGCACCAGCTGAAGTAAAAGGAGTCTCTTCAGATCAAGGCCTCTGCCCTCTTGGGGAACGAAGAGGGGATTTCAGCGTTGCCTCTGCCCATGAGAGCGCGTGTGGGGCCCGTGTGGCTGGGGAGGCGCCCTCGCGGCAGCTGCCCGTGCGGGCCCTGCACGCGTGGGGACAGGTGTGCGCTGATGGCTCTGTCTGCCCACCAGGTGACCTGTGAGATGGGTCCCAGCCCTTCCCCACCACACACGTGGGTGCGAGGTTCTCAGGGGGAGTCGGTGCCCCCAGCTCCACGTGCCGCAGGGGCCTGTCAGAGATGAGGCATCGAAGGCACGAGAAGGCCCAGGCGGTGGGGCCCGTTCGCGGCCTGACTCCTGTAGCATTCCTGCTGTCTTCCCCACTGGAGAATAGGACGCCCGACACGGGGTGGTGTGTGTTCTGTGCCGGGGGGGCCAGGACTCTCCGGGTGGGGCCCAGGATGCTTGGGGGCGGGGACACTGGGGGGTCCCAGGAGTCCCTACCTCCGTGCAGCTGGGCTCTGCCCCACACCCTCCCCCCATTGCCCTCCCCCCATTGTCCTCCTCCTCTGGAAGGGTCCCCGGTGGGGAGGTTCTTCCCCTCCTGGCCCAGAGGGAACAGGGTGGAGGCCGCCAGGCTGTGGCTTGTGGAGCGAGATGCAGGTTCCCGGCTTGTCTCCGCCCCGAGCAGACTACTACAGCCCCTCGATGCTCGGCCTGAAGACGGACCAGGAGGTCCTTGGGGAGCTGGTGAGGACCAGGCTGCCGGCGGTGGCGGCCCTGATGGACCGGCACGGCGTGCCGTGGACCCTGGTCGTGTCGCGCTGGTTCCTCTGCCTGTTCGTGGACGTCCTGCCCGTGGAGGTGAGGGCACCTCCCTCAGGCCAGGGCCGGCCCGGCCGCCGCCGCCGCCAGCTGACCGCGTCTCCCCCTCCACAGACAGTGCTTCGCATCTGGGACTGTCTGTTCAGTGAGGGCTCCAAGGTCATCTTCCGGGTGGCCCTGACCCTCATCAAGCGACACCAGTCCTTCATTCTGGAAGCCAGCAGCTTCACGGACGTTTGTGAGAAGTTCAGGGAGATCACGAAAGGGAGCTTCGTGACCGAATGCCACACCTTCATGCAGGTGAGCGCTGTGTCTGCCGGGCGCCCGGCCCTCAACCTTCCAGGCCCCTCTCCCCTGGGTCCACAGCCAGCGGGCAGACCTCGGTGGTCACCCCGCAGACCAGCCACGGCTTCCCTCCTGCTACCCCGTCAGCCCGGGGACCCCTTCAGTCCCGACTCGGGTGGAAGCAGCAGGATGCAAACCCGTCTGCTCCAGGCCATGGCTCCCCTGGGCCTGGGGTGGCCTCCCCCAGTCCTGGGCCCTCCCTGGGCCGCGGGCTTGCCTACAGCCCTGTATACAAAGGCACCTCCCCTCTCCTTGGGCCTACAACTGTTGACTCGTCTCCTGGCCCCAGCGGGGTCACACTTGTCCGTCCACCTGGAAGGGCAGCTCCCCGAGACCAGGGCCCCCTGGCTGGGTTGCAGGCCTGGTCCGGGCTGTGCACACAGCTCAGATCACCCGAGTGAATGAGGGGGTGCTGCAGCTGACAGGCCTGCAGATACGGGGGAGGCTGGGCAGGAAGGCGGGTCTTAGGTGGACCAGCGGGCGGAGGGGGCAGGCCCGGGGCTGGGGGACCCTGGCAGGAGGTACTGATGGTCCGTTGTGAGTCTCACCCTCTGTGGGAAAGCGTCGCCCCGACAGCGCCTTGTTTTGAGGGGCCTGGAAGCCCCCTGTCCCTGGGGTGGCAGCCACCTTGCTGAGCCGGTGCCTGCTGGCGGCTCGGACTGGCCTGGGGAGAACCAAGGTGCTGGGGAGAGTCTGGGAGGGTGGGAGGGGGCAGGGCCAGGAGTCTGGGAGCCGCCGGGGCTTGAGGCCACCAGGTCACGTGCATCCTCAGGTGGGCGGGAGCACCGACATTCACCGACCAGCGGCCTGGACAGAGAGGAGGCGGAGGCACCGGGTGAGACGTGTGGGGCGGGGGTGGTGCTGGTCCCTGGGGTGACAGGACATGGTGGAGACATTCAGGCTGGCCGGGGTCTAGGGGTCCTGCCGTCACCGTGCACCGCAGGCGGGATCACAGGCCTCCGCAGACTTGGTTCCTTGTTTACCGTCGGAGACGATAAACCAGGGTTGTTGAGGTTTTTTGTGATGTCAGTCCTGGAAAATGATGGAAAGCGCCAAGTTCTCCCTTTTATGGTGGATGTTCCAGAGTCCTTCAGTCGGGCCCTTTCACGAGACTGTTGCCACCGCCCCGAGGGGACCCTGCCCTCCCACAGCCCCGCGAACATCTCCGCTGTCTCTGCGGCTGTGCCGCTTCCGGGCGCCTCATGTGATCCATTTCAGTGTCTGGCCTGACTTGGCGCCCTGCTTTCAAGTTCCATCGTGTGCAGCCGGGCGCCCTGCACACTGTCTGTCTGGGGCAGGTCTCAGGTGGGCGGCAGGGCCCGTGCTGGGGCTCCAAGGTGCTCTGGGGCTTGAGGGAGGCACCCAGACCCTGAAGGAGCTGGACAGGTTTGGCCGATCTCCCCACCGGGGATGAAACGCATCTTCACGGCATGGATGTGGCCGTGGCTGTGGTTGTTCAGGTGACAGTTGGGATGTGGCCCCAGTGCAGGGGTCTTGTTTTCTCGTGGTCTCCAGAGTCGCGTATCTTTTTCAGCAGAACCACAGTTCATACATCAAACCTCTGAAATCCTTACAGAACATCCAGAATTTCCTGGAGAATATAATGGCGACCTCGCCCTGCAGCTGAGAGCCACGTGGTGGGAGGAGGACCACGTGCTGGCCCGGCTCCAGGCTCTGATTGCCTCCCTGAGGTTCACAGACGGGCCTCGTGTGGGAACTCTGCCCTGACCTTAGGTGCTGCGATTATGAATCCACAGGAGAGTTCCAAAGGGAAATTTCTCAGAAAAACAGAACTTTTTGTTAGTGGCCTTGCATTCGGTCTGATCTGTGACCGTGAATTCCTCAGCAGCAGCTGCACAAATGATCATGAAGTTGCGATGCAGGGAGCTTGTCCGCAGGCCACCCGGCGCCCACTTCTTTCACTGAGAGGTGGTTTGTCTCTTCCTGCCCCTGCTTCTCAAGTCTGGCTTCTTCCTGTCCTTCGTCTGCTCACGATGGCCTGACTGGCTTCGGAGCTGCTGCAGGAGTCAGCCCAAGAACGACACAGGCAGCAAAAGCGGAAACAAACCCAGGACCAAGGGAAGCCGGCCTCGAGGAGGAAACGCAGGGCAGCAGAGGCACTTTGCAGACCGCACAGCAGGTGACCGTCCAGATGGACGGAGACCACAAGTCACCAAGGAGCCAAGTAACCCCGTTTAGAGATGGGCGGAGGGGGGTCCTTCCCAGAGACGCTGCTGTCAGCAGACACGTGGAAAAGATGTTCAGCATCGCTCGTCATCAGGGAGACGCCGCCCCGCACCTGTCAGAACGGCTGTCGTCAGGAAGACCACAGCCAGCAAACGTGGGCCGGCGTGGACACTGCTGGTGGGGACGTAAACCAGCGCAGCCGCTGTGGAGAGCGGTACGGATGGTCCTCGAGAAACTAGAACTGCCGTGTGACCCAGCAGTCTTTTCAGGAGTGTATCGAAGGAAGTGAAACCAGGATCTCAAAAGCGATACCAGTGCCCTCTTTCACGGCAGTGTTCAAGGCAGCCAGGACGTGGAAACAACCCACATGCCCGAAGGGGTGGACGGATAAACAACATGTGGTCTCTACATTCAGCCTTAAAAAGGAAGGAAATTCTACACCCGCTGCTACGTGGATGAGCCTTGAGGACATCGTGCTCAGTGATTTGCCACAAAAGGACAAAACCTGTCTGATTCCACTTACTCGAGGCTGCTAGAGGGGCCAGGACCCCAGGGACAGGGAGGTGAGGGTGGGGCCGGAGGCCAGCGCAGGAAGTTCTCCAGCTCTGGTGCCCGGCAGCCTGGCTGTAGTTACCTCCACCGAACCGCACACTTGGAATGGTTCAGGGGCTAAACTGTCTGGTTTTTAGCACAACTGAAAAAATGGAAATTGGACAAGATGTTACCCGATTTCGATTCCAAGGGCTCAGAGCCCTGACTTCAGAATCTGAGGCATTTACTTTATGGATTCGATTCCGTTTTTAAAAGTAGGAAGAGGGACAAGGAACCGTGGGTAAGCGCGCTTCTGCTGTGCAGTCGTGGAGGCTGGAGGAGCCCGGAGCCGAGCCCGCCCTGCCCCAGGCCCTTGGCCCAGAGCGAAGTTCAAGTGCTCGAGGCCGGGGGCCCCCCGGTGCCCCCGCTGAGCTGCCCTCCCACCGCTGAGCACGGCCCCCATGGGCCTGGAGGAAGAGCACAGCCGTCCGGGGGTCTTTCCCACGTTCCGTTCTTCTGTCTCACAGGGTCTAGAGGAAGCAGGTGACCTTTCTTTGCTTGCAGATCGAACTCATCCAGCAGCAGTGGGCCCTGCTGGCCGCGTCCTCTGTCCGTCGGCCGGTCCAGCCCCGGGGCCGCTCAGGTAGGACTTGCTCTGAGTTGGTCTCTAAACTGATTCCGTTTCTGTTCCAGAAAATCTTCTCAGAGCCCGGGAGCCTGTCCGCGGCCAGGATCGCCCGGCTGCGGGAGCGCTGCAGGGCCCGGCTGCTGGCGCGGGGCTGACACCACGGCTGGACGCGCTGGACGTTGCTGAACCTCCACCAGGTTTTGAAGGAGCGATTCAAATGTTCCTGTGTAATTAAGTCTTGCCTGTGAGCGATGAAGTGCTACGTTTCTAAAAATTTATTTTTACCTGAGATGTTGGTAACGTGAAACATGAGACGTGCGTTTGTTACGTCGGCACCCAGAGTGAGTGACGTCTCGGCAGGTGCCGGCAATCAGCGCCCCACGGGCGCCCTGTCCTCTGCGCCGCAGCGCTGACCTCGGGGGCGGGGTTCGTGCTCGCGGTCTCTTGTAGAAAGTAAGTTTTCAGAATGATTTTGAGTCATCGAGCCGCGTGAAGAATAAAGCACACAGTAAGATTCAGGGGCTGCCAATCTGACACGGGCCCTCCATGCCGATGTGGCTGTGTCACCCCGGACTCCTCCTCTCAGGGCCGGACCCCAGCCCTCCACCCCAACCCCGACCCCCTCTGCCTCTGCAGACACCTGTCACCTGGGCAGGTGGTGCCTTGCGTGGGCCACGTGGGGACGGGGGTTCTTCCTGGAAGCAGCCCAAGTGACAGAAGGTCCCCTTCTCAGAAGCAAACCAGCGCACCGTGGGGCCTGCCCAGGCGCTGAGCCCAGGCCCACGGGGACCTGCTGGGCCCCTGGAAGCCTCATGCCCCCCGGGCAGATGCACTTCTAACGTTGTCGCACTCCGCCCCCCAACCCCCAGGGCCTGAGCCCCACGTGACAGGCCAGCTGCCAGTTTCTCTCACCTGGGCTCCACCCTGGGGAGACGGACACGGGGAAACCATGGCTGTGCTGCCGCCAGGGCCCTGCCCACCTCGTGTCCCTGGCCAGCCCCGCCCAGCGGGGCCTGGTGTGAAAAGGACTGGATGTAGCACAGACCACACAACCTAAATTTCTGGGGCAGGCCCTGGGCACGGCGTGTGGGCCACTGTCCACCTAGGCCAGGGACCCTCTGAGGACACAGGTCTTGGCTGACTCAGGCCCGAGCCCTGGCTCTGAAGGCCTCTGCTGCCACAGGCCGAGGTGTCTCCAGCACCACTAGGCTCCAAACGCCGTGCTGTCAGAGGCCTGACCGCCTCCCCACCGCCAAGTTCTCAAGTTGCCCAGAGGACCAGCTGCCTATCAGCCCTCCCACCAAAGAACCGGGCCCACCCCAACTCCCCAACGCTCCCCCACGGCGCCCTCTCACAGGAGCTGACAGAGGCAAAAGGTCCAGACAGATGAACAAAAAGACGCTTTATTAGCATTGTTACAGCCTCGCGTCCCAGGAGGGGACGGACCCTCAGTGCACAGCCTACTGAGCTGCAAGCGATAAATCAGAGTGAACGATTATTGTACACAGTGCAGACAAGGTCACCCACCCCCAACCTCCAACAGAAGACTGAAAACCACTTCACAAAAAAGTAAATAAAAATAACACCCATTTTCTCCTATTTAAAAAAGTACCAGCTCTCGAGCAGCAGAGCGTGGAGACAGGACCCGGAGCCCTGACACTCGAGGGGCCAGGCCCACCCTGGCTCCTACCCCAGGTCTTCGTCTCCTGTGTTCCTGGCCTAGACTCGTCCTCCACTGCCTTCTCAGCGCGCCAGCCTCGTGGCCACAGCTGCCCTTGGGCAGGTGTCAGGACCGGACACCCTCCTGCTCTGAGGCCTAAACCTGAGTGAGGAGACCGAACACCAGAATCTGAGAAGCCGAACGAAGTGGAGCCAGTGCCCGTGTAGAAAAGCACTCTACCCCCCGCCCCCCTTAGAGTCTACTTTGGTAAATATCAACACTTAACCAGTTAGCAAAATACTTAACCCAGTTAGCAAAGGTAACACCATCATTTCCGTGGCTGCTCTTGTGCATAGTAAATGCTGCTGGATAAACCTCACATCGGATAAAGCAGGTTTGAAAACCAGTTTGCAAGGAAGTGGGCCCCTCCCTCCCTCCGCAGCCATCGCTGGTGCGCGGGCGGGTGGCTAGATGGTCTGGTAGCCGGCGTGGCTCCTCTTCCGGCCGATCAGGTAGGCGATGAGGACGATGAGGACCAGCCCTGCAAGGGCGCCACCCACGGCGATGGGGATCAGCATGCTGTTCTCGTCCAGCTGGCACTCCTCCACTGCAGGACAGATGGCCACTGCACCTCCGGGGCCCGAGGCCTGATCCCCAGGGCACCCGACCCCCCGGGGAGGCCCCCACCCACGCTCTGCCGACAGGCCAGGCCCTTGGAGCCGAGGTGCTGCAGGGCAAGGAGGGGAACTGGATCCCCCGGCCCGCCACCAGTCCCCACGTGGTCTGACCCGTGCCCTCCTCGCTACTCACCAGGCCCAAACTTGTCCCCATCCACCTGGAAGGCCTGGACCCACACTCTGAACATGTTGAGGGAGAAGGCCTCGGTGACCTGCACGCGCTGCTCCGCGTTACACTTGTAGGAGTTCCCGACGGCGGCCTGGAGCGCCCTCAGTGAGCTGTTGGCGGCTCTGAAGGTGGGGTCTGCAAAGGCAGTGGAGTGCGTGCTCGGGGCGCCTGAACAGGGGCGGGAGGGTGGGGGGGGAGGACTTACCTCTGGCGTCGGGCAGAGTCATGTTCAGCTGGATCCCTTGCAGGAAAACCTGGCTGGAGCTCGCATTCTTCAAGAGAAAGAGACAACCCTTAATGACCCCCCGGCTCCTGTGCCCAAAGACGGGGGGGGGAGGGGGTTCACCTGGTGGTGCACGTGACCCCCGTGCCCCAGCTGCGGGCCATCCCGTCTGCACACGGTGCCCTATCGTCTGGGGAACACAAGCCCTGATTAGCATCTTCAGACCTCACCACACAACCACATTCTCTGCTAAAATGGGGACTGCAGGAGCCAGACTCTGAGAAAGCCAACTTCATCAGAGAAACCCAGCTGTTAAGCAGCTGGTCCGCAAAGCGTGTCGCAGTAACTCACCGGTGGCATTTACACTTTTCCCACAGTGCTTTGCTGACTTTATGTGTACATCTCCCCGGGGGACACATAAAGAGAAGGTGAGGGGGACGCCACCCCCGCGCAGGGCCGAGGACCATGTCTGAGGTCTCGGACTCCCTTCCCTCCACAGTGTGGTGGGTGCAGGAGGCCTGCCTGCCGTCCGCGGAGTGAACGCGGAGGCATCTGCTCTCGGAAAAGGGGTGGGGGAGCCACGGATCCGGAGACCCACGGACAGGGGAGGGAGGGCGGTGGGCGGGGTGCAGGGCGGGATCCTCACCATCCCAAACTGGAAGGCCAGGAGGGCCAGGTCCTCGCCCTGGAGCAGCAGGGTCACCAGCTGGGCGGTGCAGCTCCCGCTGAACGTGGTCTTGTTTGGGTTGACGTTGAACTCTCTGGTCACAGTCTGAGTGAAAAAAGCCAAAAGGTTACATGTCCCCTCATGGCAGGTCCCCCTGCAAAGACAGGCAGCCTGAAGCAGGAACTTTTGAGGGCACGGTCCTGTTACCGAGAACCAGAAGGGAACTTTACAAGCGTGTGCGGGCAGATTTCTGGTTTCACAACAATTCTGCTCCTCCTGGCTGCTTTCAGAAAGAAGTCCCTGCAGGAGTGGGCAGGGCCCCCTCACCCTGTCCCCTGACTCCACTCTCCACAAGTATCACAAGCGAGGGACTTGCCACCCCTCAGACTCTGTCACCATTGGGGAGAAACAATCTCAAAGGAAGAGCATGGAAATGACTCGAGTGTCTGGCAGTGAAGTGCTTGACTCAGCCTTCTCTCAGGTCACCACCGTCCATGGTGACAAACAGTACACATTGCTGCCACCATCAGGATGGCTCAGTCCTGCCGCCTCAGAAGCAGCAGCCTGCGTGGAAACTGGGGTATGGCTGCGCGCCATCAGCTGGGGGCACTGGGGCCCCAGGGCACACAGGGCAGGGCCTACCGTGTTGTCCTTCCGGCTGTAGGTGACGTTCAGCTGCAGCCCCATGGTGGCCAGCAGGCAGGTCCCGTTGCTGTCGGTCACATTGTACCTGGACACCGAGGGGCGCGGAGGTGCCGGTGGCGCCGTCGGGGTGACCGGCGAAGGCTTGTCCCGCTCGCAGCGCGTCTCTGCAGGATGGTGGTATGAGTCGCGCTGCCTGCGGGAAGGCCCCACCAGGAACTCGGGCCACCCCAGCCCACCGGGACCCCAGCAGACTCTCAAGAAGCTCCACCCGGCAGAGCAGGACGCCCAGTTCTCTCAGGCCAGCCTGCTCTCCCGCCACTCTGGAAATGCAGGGCGGGGTGTGTCACTGCAAGACACGCTGTTCAGCCAGGCGGGCGCCCGGCCCCCTGACCCTACTCCCACCCCAGCCCCACAGCCCTGACGGGATGCCTTTCCGTCCAAGCATCGGGGCAGCCCCATGCCCATGAAGAAGTCCTTTTCTGCACAAGCGCCGCGCCCTTCCCTTCCCACCGTGCAGTCAGGAAAAAAAACGTTAACTCTGTCCTGGGCGGCTGGACAGCCAGCCACATACATGCCACTTGAGACAGCAACAGTTCAAACACGCTCTCTGAGCTCCTGTGCACCAGAACGGTGCTGGAGCCACTTCTGGGGGAGCTGCAGGGGCACCGGAACCATACACACACCGTTACAAGCCCGTGTCATCGGCCCAGTGCCCCCAGGGAGCAGCAGAGGCAGCCCTCGGAGGGATGGGCATCAGATGGCCAACAGGAAAGGTCAGAGCTGAGCCTCGAGGCCTGGGGCATTCACTTCTCAGCGCAGAAAAGGCCCAGGAAGTGGAGTGAGACCTCGCAGCAGGAGACAACAATCAGGAAACGAGGGAGGCTGGAGTGTGGCTGGGCCACAGCGGAGGGCCACGGGGAGAAGGCCCGGCGTGCCCGGGGGACACGCGACCCCACCCCTCAGCATCTGCTCCACGTGGCTGTCAGAGTCCAGGCTGACGGAGCCAGAAGTCGAAGGGTAACTGAGCACCTTCTACAGACAGACAGACAGACACACTTTCCACGAAGAGCACCACTCTGAACACGAAGACACGGGCGCTTCCGGGACACCAGCCCCCACACCAGGTTCCTTCTTGTAGCACTTAGCACTTACTTCTGCGGACAGTTGACAGGCTGCGAGTAATGTCCCCAGTTTCCGTCCGCGTTCCCCTCCCCCACGACAGCTGGGCTGAGCCTCGGGACGCCGGCCAGACACCCCGAGTGGGAGCTGCCCAGGACTGGCGGCCACGCGCCCGCTGCCCTTTCACGGCTAACTCGCAGCCTAGGGGAAACATCCACTCTTCAGCTGCTGACTCGGCCTCCACGTCCCGCTGACTTGGGGGAGGAGACGGGAGGCCTCGCCCCAGGACTGTCCCACGGGTGACCACACTCGCTCTGAAAGTTCAACTCACCCCGTCTGCCTTCCCATGGGGCCACCTGGTAGCAGGATACCCCCTCTAGGCAGGGAGTTAAATGGCAAAAGCAGGAGCCAGAAGTTCTGGAAGTGGGTCAGCCCGGGCCCCGCGTCAAGCTGCAGGTGGCCACAGGGCTCTCGCACCACTGATGGCAGCCTCCCCGCCAGCCGTCACAGACGCAGCACAATGAAAGGTGCAGCTCCTGGCGTACGGACCACACGAGGCCCGCGGGGCAGGCCTGCGCCCAGCTGACAGTCACTTTGACGTGGTCCCCGTCCTCACAGCACGCTCACCAAACGTCAACTTGGAAACGTAAACAACACACTGCAGGTCTAACCGCCAGCTGGGAAAATCCAGGGTTTTAGAAAGACGCACCACGACACGCCTTCTTCCTTCCACCTGAGTTAAAATGCAGACTCCACACGCTACCCGGCCTCAGCAAGAACCACCATAAATCACTCTCGGGGAGGATGGGGGCCACACACCCTTCCAGGTGCCCTTCCCACGGCTCAGACGCCGATGAGCCCTGAAGGCCCCGAGCGACCCTGCGCGCTGCCGTGGGTCCCAGGCGGAAGGAGACATTTCAGCACTGATGCACTGTCAGGCTGGGCTAGGGGTGAGACTACAGAATTAACGTGGCCAGGCTGGGCAGGGAGTGACGTTTATGATGAACGGTATTTAAAAGCAGCTTCTGTTCTAACCTTGGAATGCTCATGGAAAAGCTCCCAAGAACCCACGCGTCACATCTCACAGATAAAATCCGAATCCTGTGGTGCATGAGCCTCAGTCCAAACCCACTGACCCCACGTGGGCCTGGGGGCGGCCCAATGACACTGGGGACCCACTCGCCAAGCGCTCTGGCCTCCGGACACCTGTTCTCATCAGGACTTTTCATCAATGAAATTGACAGAGAGCCAGTCCTCCCAGACTTCTCAGGACGATGACACGGGAAAAGACAGGATGGCTGAGGGTGCTCCTAGGACTCAGGCCACCGAGGACCAGACCCTGTTTGTGGCAGGTCAAGCAGGGGCCATGGGTCATGAGAGGTGGGGCGGGAGCTGCTCCCGAGAGGAGGTGGGGGCACAGGCCAAGAACGGCCACTGCCAGCTGGGGGGCCCGGGCCCCTTTGCTCCTGCTGACACCCCGTCTCAGAGCCATGTCCAGGCTGACAAGGGGTCACCGCAGAGAATGTGCCCTGAGAACAAGCCCAGCCCTCAGCCCCGCAGGGGGACACAGAGGACGCCAGTGCTCTTCCACAGGCCCTTCCACAGATGTCCCATCCCCGCCTCTTCCCAGCAGCACTTACTGAGAGAGTGCAACAGTGTCTTGAGGAAAAGCCAGTTTCCTTTCCAAAACGCACACACACCCGCCCAGTTGACTGAACATAACATCAGGGGACCCAAGGCCACCGGGGAGGTGTCGCCGTGTCTCAGACCCTCCTGCAAGTGCGGGCGACCGCAGCAGCCCTGCTTCTGACCAGCGACCACATGGAACAGAGCGGGCGGCCACCCACAACCAACTCCCAACAAGCCTGGACTCCCAGGTTGGAAGGGGACCACAGGTAACCCTGCGCCAGACCCAAGAATGCCTCTGGGGAGGGGCCCAGGCCTGAGGGCAGCCTCACACCTCCTTCTCCACCTGGAGCTGCGTGAACACACCCCCATCAGGGAAGGGATCACTGTGCAGACGCCGGCAGCAGGGGCTGTGCCCATGTGGGAAATCTCTGTACCTCCCATTCAGTTTTGCTGTGAACCTAAAACTGCTCTAAAAAACAGAGTCTATTTAAAAAACAAAGTAATTGCTTATCCTTAAAAACAGAATGAGTCTACATGTCCGACTTCACAGCCCTCGAAGAAGAGCTGCACAGGTGGGGGACGGGGGTTGGGCCCGTGAGCAGCGAGGTGGCTGCAGCGAGCCCACAGCCAGGCAGGGACCCGCTCTGCTTCCTCCTCCTGCTCCCGAGACCCAAGCGAGCTGCCTGCTCTGCTGGGTGGGAGCCCAGCTCTGAGACCTGTGACCTCCCACGTGACTGGCCCCCCGCCTTTCTCTCGGTGCCCTGACCCCCAGGGAGCTACTCTGACAGGGACCACCTCTTGTTCACCCAGGGGGCTGCTGCCCTCACACACAGCACCCAGGCCAGCAGAGGGGAGCCTCCTGGCGAAGGGCTCCTCCGGGCCGAGGTTGGGGGCCGCGCAGCAGGCAGCCAAGCCCAGCTCCACTGGAACCCGCACCGCTGGGTCCTGCACTCCCGCTGCTGGCAGTGTCTCCCCCTACACTGGGTTTCTTTCAGTTCCAGCCCCACCGCTAATGCTCCTCCTGTCCGGTCAGGGGTCAGCACACTTTCTATGTGGAGGGCCAGATGGCGGGAATCACAGACTCTGAGGCCATTGGCGCCCGTCCCAACTCAGCTCTGCACGGCGAGCGTGAGGGCAGCCTCGAGACGAAGTGAGGGCATGACCACAGCTGTGTCCCAATGACATTTTAGTTATGGGCACTGAGACTTGTTTTTATGTCATCTTCCTATGTCATGAAATGTTCTTTTGGTTTTAACCTCAAATTTACAAGCATAAACACCATCTTCACCTTGTTGGCTATGCAGCCCAACGGGGAGCAGGCCCCAGTCCAAGGACCGCGGCCGGCCAGTCACCATGCAGACCTGCAGCCCAGGCCCTTCCGAGGTACCGGGCAAGGCTGCGGTAAAAGGCCTGAACACAGAGCCCCCCACCCCAGGAAATGGCAGTGACCTGTGAGCTGGGGGACAGGACGTGGGGAGGGAACCCTCTTCAGTTGTAGTAAAGTGACAATGCTGTCTTCTGCACACTATGTACTGGGCACCCTGAGGCGCACTCTGCCTGAATCCCGACACCTTCCCAGATGCTCACCACCCTCATTTCACACAAGAAGGAACAAGAGGCTCACCGCTCACCCAAGACCACAGGTGGCGTGGCCAGGTGCACTCAGGGGCCCTACTAGCTCTGGAACAAGGAACAAGAGAGAGTCTGAGTAGCTCTGCCCCTTCACCCTGGTTTGATGGCCACTCATTCATCCTCATCTGAAGAGGTCACCATCTCCAGAGAGGGGGTTGGCGGGCAGTGCTCACCCTCCTTGCTGAAGCCACTGCTGGACAGGTAGGCCTGGATGGTGGCGTCCCACAGCGTAACAGTCATGCTGCCCATGTGGACCCCGCTGCTGCTCACACACCTGTACCTCGTGTTCATGCCCGCCACGATGTCCGGCGTGGACTCCACAGTCCGGGTTCCTTGTTAAAAAAAAACCACCCAACTTTTAATTACTTCAAGGGCTTAGGTAACAGTAATTCCAGACACTCCCCCAAGCCACTTTTCTTGGCTCTTAGCTGGTCACTCTTGGTTCTTACCCTTGGAGCTTGCATTGGGGAAGATCTGTACGTCTGACAAGTTATAAACAAAACTCATCAGCTGGACACTGTAATGTGTGGCATTTCTGGTGAAATTGAGGGTCAGCGTGTGTCCTCCTCCAAACTCGATCATGAGGATGGAATCAGAAGCACCCCCTTTACCACAGGAGCTGCTATTCAGCACGTGTGCGTCAGAAGGCAGGCTGAAGGTGGCATTCTAGGACAGACACAGGGACAATAAGAGCCCAGTGAGAAGGCAGGTCATCAAGGGACCCAGACACCAAAGACGGAGCTTCTGTAAGTCTGACGTGACTCAGACCCAGCTCTCAGACATCACTACTCATGTATTCATTTTCAGTACAAACAAAACACAAAGTCAGCCTTACATGTCAGTAACAGACCAAAAAACAATTCAAGTGACACAAAGATGACTTATTCGTAGAACTAAACATTTCCCTTCGTTCATATAATTTTAATTTATAGAGAATTAAAACTAAAGTTATCTCAGTAAACTGAAATAATTCATATTGGGCTTCAGGATGAACCGTATACTTTTATTTGGAAAAAAGCCATTACTACTTGTTTCCTATAGAAGTGTTTACATAAAGAGTATGTCTCCATAAACAAAGATAGAAAGTTTACTGCAGAATTGAATTTACTGTGACCAGCAAAACAACTAGAAAACCACCAAAGTTCACGAACAGGGCCGGCTGAGTGACCCTGGTTAAGCTGCATCACAGACCGTCCTGACAGGGACAGATCACGCGTGTAACAAAGACATGCTTTGTGAAGTGGGAAGGCACCTAACAGAGAGAGGGTGAGCCCACTTGTGTAACACAATCAATGTGTGACAAAATGGTATTTAAAAAATCCAAACCAACAAAAGTGAAGTAGAAATTAAAAGTGCTTGGACAATCTTTATAATGTGAGGCCATTTCTATGACACAAAACGTTCCAGTTTCCTTCTCTTTGGACATTTACAGGGAGCTAGGACAAATGGGGTGAGAGGGACCAGCCGGCTCGTCCAGCAGTCCCACCCACCCCCGGCCTTTGAGTGCTGGCGAACAGACGTGGTGTCTTCGACACGGAGATGGACCAGGAAAGCACTGAAAACACAATCTGATCTAGGGACCTGTTTACAAGAGTGAAATGGCCACTGCAGGCAATTAACGAAGGTGGAACGACACACAAACACTGCGTGTCTGTAGGAAGTTCGTAAAGCTAAGGGCCTCACTTGTCCTGCAGGAGGGCGAAGCTGTTTTAACAAACCCACAAGGGACGTGTAATCAACCCAGGACGGTGGCTCTGCACCTTCGACAACTATTATGCGCAATCCTGGGAGCTAACGGTTCACCTAAGGCAAACTCATCAGATCAAAAAAGCTGTACCCAGACTGTACGCTGGGCATAGGAAGAACATAAGAAAACGCAGCCACAGGGGATGGCTTAGCAAATTAGCATGATTCAGACGCCATAAAGAGAACTGGAAGCAGGCTCACACAAAACAGAGAAAGCAGGGCACAAAAAAGTGCTTGTGGAAAATGCCTGGACCACCACCAGCACCGAAGGCCCAGCACCACAGCGGAGACCTGCACAGGTAGAGGGCGGTCAGGGCGGGTGGCTTCCCGAGGCTGGACAGGCACACACACGTGCACACACAAGGCCCGTGTCTCCTACCTTAGGACCCCCGGCGGTGTCGTACACAGTTGAGAAGGCAGCAGAGAAGTTGGCCATGACGCAGGCTGTCCCGTTGCTGTCTCTCACCACGAACACCGAGGACGTGCCGTGCACCAGGCCTGCTAACTCCGGCAAAGACAGAAGTGACCAAACACCTTTTTGAAAATCCAACTCGGTACTTGTGTCTTCTGCAACTGCAGCAGTACGGATTTCACGAGGAGATTCTACTGTGCGACTTAAACCCCCGGGCTAGGTCGCCCCCACCCCTCGTCTGTCCTATCTCCCTGTAAATGTCCCCGATTCTGAAAATGCATCTCTAAACCCATCCACTCAGTTTGCCAACCTGTCATTCAACGTTTACTTCAGAAAACTATCGGGAAGTCACAGGTCAATTTCTGGGCTGCCCCGGGCACAGGTGGCCCATGCTCCTGCCTCAGAAGCTCTCTTGGAGGGGGGCTGGGGCCCTGGAGGCAGGACTCAACCTCCAAGCCAACCTTCTCCATGCCCTGGGGGCGGCTGGTGCTAACCCTCCCTGTGGACCCAAACTACTACATGAACTTGCGTGTTTTTACCTCTCCCAGACTGCCGGTGCGGGAAAAGCCATGACTCAAGTCTGAGCTCTCTGCCCATCTCAGAGAGGGCCTCAAAACCCGGTCACGACCTGCACCTGGACCTGGGACGCCAGAGGGAAGGGATGGAATGGGGCTCTCCCGGTCCTTCTGGCCCGAGTGACCGATTCTCTGAGCTGAGCAAGCTCACTCCCACCACTGCAGGGGAGGAGGAAAGCTTAGGGCCACACGGTTCAACACATAGGGCTTCCACGGGTGGGCAGAAGTTGGTGTCTGCTAGTTTTACAGCAAAGCGGCCATCAGCCACCACCAGGCCCTGCCACTGCATGCCCATTGTGGTGGTGACATGCCAGCTCTGAGGGCTCCGAGAGTAGAAATGGCCCAGGCAGCACTCACGGAGGACATGCAACCAGCTTGTCATTCTGAGATCCTGGATCCCCAGCCCCAGGACTCCAGGGAAGTGACTCCAATGAACCCAGTTCCCTTTACCCTTGGGATCATCACAAAATAAACAGTAGCCGCTCCGAAGATTTTAAGTCTAAAGCAGAGTGTAGACAGTAGCCCCACATATCTTCCTATAAGCCTCTGATAAAGGAAATACCAAAATACATCCATAAAGAAAAGCTGTCACTTGAGAGAGAAGCAACAAAGGCAAACAGGGGAATCGTGCAATTTTTGGTCTGTTTTTAACCCACCCCCCAGAGTGCTCGGGTAAGACCACTAAAACCACTTCGAGTGAGTGAGTATCCCTTTTCAAAAGCCTAGAGAAACTCCACAACTTGTTTCTGACACAGTCCAGGTTTTAAAGACGCCCTGAGCACCACAGGCAGGAGAGCTGCAGACCCAGGCGAGGCAAAGCAGGCTCGGTGCCAGAGCCAGGGAAACGCCGGACACAGGGCAGCTCACCACCTGTGCCTGGGCGCCACCCCCTCACGCACCCCTGGGTCCTGGTCGGGCTGCTGGAGCCACCTGCCACCATGGGACCTCACAGGTCCCCTCTCACCAAGCGGCCCTCTGTGAGGGGCCCGGGTCCCCACTTCCTACTGACAGAGTGCTTCGTCAGGAGGCATTTCACGTTCAGTAACTTTCTAAGCAAACAATCTTCTAGTAAATATGCTGAGGGTCTGTGCTTTCAAAGGACAACAAAGCAGTGTTACTGACACAACCTGAAATGAGCAGCAGAGGCCCCTGTGCACTCTGGAGAGGCCCAGAAGTTTCCCACTATTAAACCAGGAAACTTATCCCCAGAAGCCAGAAGTCTGGTCACGATAAAAAGACCTACAGAGCATTAGAATATACGACTAAAAGGAATGTACGCTAACGGCCAGAAGTCGGTCTGTAACTGTGTTAACAGCGGCAGCTGGTTTAAAAGCCACCATCACCACCTTCTTACATTAGTTAAAGTGTTGGCAGTAATTTGAAGGGGTGTCTGTCCTGAAAGTCAGGGCCGGGACCACTGGCAGCTTCCTCCCCAGAGGCGCTTCAGGCAGACTCCACACCTTCATCTCTCCAGGGTCACACTGAGGAGGAACTGGCTTATTCCTTCAAAATACTCCTACTCCAAAATACGATTCCATTCTCTACAACAAGTGCAGCTGCAGGCAGCAGGCCTGCTTCTGAGATAAGAGACCTGGGTCCAGACAGACTCCTTCACCACTTACCAGCCGTGTGACCTCAGGCCGGTAGCAACCACCAAGCCCATGGTCTAGGCAACCAAGACAAGGAAATGAGAGCGCTGACCGCAGGGCCACGGCCCCGCACAGGCGCTCTCGGCGCAGCTGTTACCATTCCCACGTTCGGCCTACACAGACCTCACCTGTCCAGCTCGCAATTCTCAGTAACTCACACAAAACACCAACACATGTTTCATTTAACAAGCACCTATGTTACCCTTTGCGGTAACTAAGTTATCACGACGATTCCTTTTCACAGGTGTGGAGAGCAAAGCACAGAGAAGTGAACTAACTAACATGCCCGAGGTCACAGCTGGTGAAGGTGCAGAACCAGGCTGGAGCCGGTGGCTGCCTTGGAGCGGGCGCCCGCTGAGCTCACAGGGGCCGGCTTCCCGTGAAACCACACCTGAGCCAGCACTTCACACAATGACACGCTTCTGAAACAAAAGAGATTGCATCTACAGGAACAAGTCGAGAGCTTTATTAACATTTTTATAGGAAATCACTTTCTAATTTCCCTTAACTTGATTCTCTTAAATCCAGTACTTTCCTCCTTCTTAACTAGTGACTCATAATTATCTACAAAGGTTTAAAAAAGGGAAAAAGGCTCCATCCTTGACAGTGACTCAGTCTCTAAGGATGTGCCTGCCTGGTCAGGGGCCACAGCCATGAAACTAAGCACCCACCCCGCACGAGGCACAAGGGGGCTGTGAGATCAGGGAGACACATGTGTAGAAATAACCACAATGCAGCTGAACTGATGCTGGAGAAGCGTGTGCTGTACACGCCTGCAGTCAAGTCTCAGACTAACAAGGTGTGGGATGGATCTAACAACATGAATCAAAATTATGCACCCAAAACATTTCAACCTCAGATCTAGTGAAGAATTCAGTCACCAACCTGAGTAACAGAGAAACTCCCACGATCAAGGGTAACATAATCAGTATAAAACTTTTTAACTTCCTAAGTGACAGTTCATTTGGAAAGAGAAAGAGGTCATCCAGCTGACATCGAGGTTCAGAAAGTCACATTACACAATACATTCAACCATGTGTATCAGACAGTGTCCGTTCATGCCTCTCCCTGCTCTCCCCCAAGCTGTCAAACGCAGAAACCCCTTTAACATGTAACTATTAAGGAAGAAGAAATTCTGAATTTAGACGTTTGAAATGCTTTTGGAAAAAATGCTTTTTGGTGAAATTGTGCACTAAAACAAACATTATTTAAAATACACCCAAATTTAAGCTGTTAACAGGCCTTTCTAAAAAGTCGGATTTTAACTGAATATAAAACTGAAAAGATATGAAATAGGCATTAAAATGCTAATTACATGCACAGCATTCCAGGTTATCACAGTGTAGGGAGGTTATGGATTTTTCTCTTCATTCAGGTGAGTTTTCAAAACATGAAACAGAAAATTTCTAATGCCCTTCCAACAAAGAGCAATGAGCCCTTCTGAAAGACAAGACTTGTTCCAGCAACTCCCCTTGTAACTAATTATGCCTGCTGGCAAAGGCGAAGGCTTCAGGTTTGCAGTTGGGAGTAAGGTCACCCCGTGTGGCTGTTCATGCAGCTAAAAGAACTCATTTTACAAAACAGGCAAAACAGAAACGCGAGACCACAACCCATTCTGTCACAACAAGAGATCTAGGATAGGATGAAATATAGAGGATCTATGGCAGGTAAGCGTGGGATCCTGTTTCTGTATCCACCTAACTCGGAGGAGCTCCTGGCACTTCGACAATCGGCCCATATCCTTCGGGACAGGATGAGAAACGATACCACGGAGAGCCCTAACAGACCTAACATCAACCCGCGGTGATTCCCCTTATACCCGTCCTCATCAGGACAGATAAACGAGAGCAAACTTCCTCCACGGATAAAGCACCGGCGCCCACGGGCTGCTCCGAGTCCTGAGGACGGGTGGCGTCCCCTCACTTGGCTCTGGGGCCCAGCACACACAGAGCAGCGGCAGCGCTCCTCACGACGGCTGGCTAGAGAAGAACACTGCCATTGTGAGGCCAGGCGGAGCCTCCCTCCCCTTTGTCCGCTGTGGGCTCCCCTGAACTCAAAGGTAACCTTGAATCACTGTAACATAATTAAAATCCACAGTGACATGAACACACACGTCAGGCTCCACGCCCTCCTGCACGGGGCGAAGGTTACAGCACGAAGGACGAACTCCACGGGCCGGGGTCGTCGCGCCGCCCTGTTTTCTTGCGGAGAAGATGCGGGTCTGGCGGGAACGGAGGCCCCACGCGGATCCTGCGCCTCGGGCTGCACAGCCTCACGCCGCCCTACGCGGCGACCCTTGTCCCCAGATAAAGAAGCGAACCGCGCTGCTCAGAAACCACCAAGTCACTGCCGACCAGCCCGGAACACGAGTTCCGTGACCCGAGGGCCGCACCGGGCCCTCCCTCGTCCACCTCCGGGCACCTCGTTCAGCCCTTCGCCCCCGGCGGCGGCGGCCTCGGTCGGTGCGGGATCGACTCGCAGGCCTGCCGCCCCACCCCCCGCCCCAGCCCGGACGCCGCGCAGCTCCCCGGCCCACGACCGAGCCCTCGCCCCCGCCCCGCAGCACCCCAGGTCCCGTATCCCCCCGGCCCGGCTCACACCGCCCTGCACCCCACCCCGCCCGGCTCCTCACCCCGCAGCCCCCCGAGTCCTCAGCCCCCGGCCCGGCTCCTCACCGAGCAGCAGCAAGAGCAGTGGCCGTGGCCGGGCGCCGCCGGGGGCCGCCATGGGCGCGAGCGGGAGCCGGGCGGGGTCGGTTGGGCCGGGCGGGCGGACCGGGGACACCGGGCCGGCGTGAGGGCGGCGGGTCCCGGTGCGGCGCCCGCGGCAGGAAAGAGACCCCACGACCGGCGGCGCTTGTCACGTGAGGCCGCGCCGCGCCCGCGCCGTCACGTGACCTCTGGAGCTCTCGCGAGAACGCACCAGTACAGGCGTCCTCCCGGCGCCCAGCTCCCGCCTCGCACGTGACCCTGCGCGGCACGTGACCGCGCTGTCACGTGACCTGGGCTTGCCTGCGACCCCGGAAGCGGAAGGCTGGCGGGGGGGCGCGGTTGGTCACCTCCCCGCACGGCCGCCCAGCCCGGCTCGGGGCATTCGGAGGGACCGCCGGGGCTGGAGCCGACGTGCGGCTCCCCGCCGCGGGCCGGGAGTGAGAGCCGAGCGCTCCCCGGCAGCCTGCCCCGCGGAAGCGAGCGGGCGTTTCCTCCCAGACGGGGATGCTCACGCGCTCCGTCGCCGGCGCCCAAGGGGGACGGAGGGGCAGGAAGGAGGGGCGTGTTGGAACGTTCCCTTCCGTGCTAGAAAGCAACGCCGAGCACAGACCTCGGAGCCACACGCAGCCGGGCTGCAGGGTGCGGGGACACCCAGCGGGGCCTCGGCCCGGACGCGGAAGGCAAAGAAAAGGGGAGCAGGGTGCCCGGAAGCCGGAGGCTCGTCGGGTTCCTTTTGTTGTCTGGGCAGAAATTTACTCTTACTGAAGAGTAGGTCGGCCGGCAACTTGTCTAGGGATGTTTTGGGGGTTTTCGTTTGCGGCTGTTCCAGCTGGGGAGGGGTCCAAACAGCAGCACCCCGCCGAGGAGAAGCGCCGTAGGGAAGGGAGTGGCACCTGCGGTCTCACCGTCAATGACTCGTTAGTGTAGGATGCCGGTCCAGCACGTGAGAATGTCACCCAGTGAAGCAGTGTTGAGGGCAGGCACAATCGGAGACTTGAAACAGGTCCATTTTCTCCTGAACATTCTGATGGTGAGAAGACAGACAACCTTGAGTACAGGGACAGAGACCTACTCGTTGTGCCTCCCAGCCTCGGAAGCCCCTTCCAGCAGAAGCTAAAAACCCCAGATGGTCGCTTTCCCAGCCTTCCTAGTGGCTGCGGAGTGAACTTGGCCAGAGTTCAGGCCATTCGGCAAAATCGGGAGCCAGCAGTTGCAGGAAAGCGAGAAGCCCAGGAACCTGGTGTTCGCGGTGATGACGGCCGCAGCGACATGGAATTTCCAGAGGCAGGGGGGAGGCCCGGCTTCCTGGCTCTTCACCGGTTTGGGGCTGTGATACGTGTCCAGCTGTTGTTCTCGTTGCTCCCTTGTACCTGCTGTCCCTGGCGTTATGCCGCATTCTCTTTGGGAATTCTGTGAGCTCGTTCTTTCAGCTTAGACCCAGCAGAGCGCATCTGTACTGTGTACAATTGTCTAAGACATGCTGTGCTTAAAATCTTCTTTTTAAAGACTGAAAGGAGTCTGGGTCAGCGAAAGAACAGGGTATTAAAAAACAGAAAATGAAAGACAGCAAAAATTCCATGATGCTACATTTTTAGAGTGTAGGAAGGTAACATGGTGGGATTTTCTCGTTTGGTTATCTTCCTGTGTGTTTGAATCCTTGTTGAGGGCCGGGTCTGGTCTATCCTGGACGGGAGGGAGGATGTGGAAACCAGACCCAGTGGAGGACTCCATGCCCCCTGAATTCCCCCGGAGACACCTTTCTAAAACAAAGCAGTGGGGGCATTAGGTGGAGAGGCCTCTCGGAGCTGCTTAGCAGAGCCAAGGAGAGAGGCCTGGGACACTGCTGTGGTAATGATGGCAGGGGTGAGTTAGAGTTTAAGGGCAGGGAAAGGGGTGACATGACTCCAGGGCTCCTACGCTGGGAGGGCGTGTTTCCCTGAAGGCTGGTGCCACCCGGAGGGGTGTTAGTATCTGAACCAGTTGAGTACCGGGGGTGGAAGCACTGGACCTGGCGGAGGTGTGGGTGCCAGAGCCCTTCCCTGGGGGTTGAGGGGGTCCCTGGGCCCTCGGTCTGTGGGGCTCGGGCAGACCTGGGCCGGCACTACACCCTGGGTCCCGTTTATCACCGGGGACCGAGGTTTTTCACTCCTCTTGCTCACTTACCTCAGAAATATTTACCTTTGGTCTATTAATGAAACGAAAGGCAGGAGAATTGTCTCTGGTAGGTGTGAAACTAGTATTACTGAATAACATGTCAGAAAAACAAAACAGTACACTTTCAAGTGAAATACACACTTAACAAGAAGAAGTGAGACTGTCATACGATACTGTGAAAACTCAGCCTCTCCTTTGGGACAGGTAGATGGCTTGTACTCCTCTTGCTGTTTAAAATGATGCCACTGAGAACATCTCGTGTACATGTTTCCTGCGCCTCTCGGATCACTTCCTTTTGATAGATTCCTTGAAATGCTTAAACCACGGTACGCTGCTTTTTAGACGCTTACAAAAAAGGAACCCTCGTAAAAAAGAACCAAAACTTCTTTCCTAGAAAGTTGATTAAATCAAGGGGTCCAAGTCATTGTGGCGCGTGAACTTGTGTGGTCTCAGTCACACTCACCAGCCGCCATCTGTAACCCTGGGTCTGGGGCTGTGGCTCAGGTCTGAGTGTGTCTGGGACACGAGAGGTGGTGAACCAGAGACACCCGCTCACCTCGCTGACGTGGGCCGGGGCCTGGAGGCCTGGAGGGAGCAGTGGGCTGGGACCTTTGTCCTGGACGCTGCGTGGTCGTGGTCAGCATCCGTTAATCGGGGCCTCGCCTGTTCTTAACGACAGAAGTTTAGGACCAGGACGGAGACGCCAGGAGAGGCCACAGTGAACACGACTCCAGCTAGGAGCCTAAAATCAGCATCTTGCCGTCATTTTCTCCAGGTCAAGTCAGATAAAGCGCATTGTTCATTTTCTTTTTTCTTGTAACTTTTACCTTTTCAAATCAACTTTATTAAGGTCAGTTCATGAAAGAGACATACACCATTTTGATATCTTGACGAATGTGAGGTGAGAGGAAGAGCAAATGGCGCTGGTGCTGCCCAGAGAGCCCCTGAAACAGCCGGGGTCCCCGGGGAGCAGGGCTCGTGCGCCTCTCAGCCTGGCTGGGACCCGAACTCTGACCGCCCGGCTTGGCACAGGCGTCCAGGGCACCTGCACAACGTTCCAGAGGCTCAAGACTCTTGTCGGCCCCTCGCCCTAAGCTGTGGCAGCCCGTCCTTTCTGGGTGAGTACTTCCTTTTTCCTGGTGCAGCCAGTTGTAATTCTTGACGGTTTTAACTGCCTCGTGGCATTTGCCCTCAAGGGCCCTGACGCCCTTCCCCAGAACACGTTCTGTTTTACCAAATCCGTGTCCCCTGAATTGCAGCTCTTATTAAAGACCCCAAGTAAGCTTGGCCCTAGTTTTAAAAATGGGTTATTAGTTTTCTTGTTACTGAATTCTGAGTATTTTTATATATTCTGGGTACAGATGTTTTGATATGTTGTAAATAATGTTTCTCATTATGAGGCCTACCTTTTTATTTCTTAATAGTATCTTTTAAAAAGCAGCTTTAAATGAAAATCCAATTCTCAGTATTTTTTATGCTTCATGCTCTTTGTGTCATAAGAAATTCTTTGCATATCCCAACATCGTATTTTCTCCTGTTTTTTTTTTCTAGGTTTATGGTTTTAGCTTCTACAATTAGGCCTGTGATCAAATTAAATTTTGCACATGGTGTGAGGTGAGAGTCAGTGTTCATCCCTCCCATATGGATAGCTACTTGGTGAAAAGACTTTTTCTCACCCATTAAATCACCTTGGCATCCTTGCCGGAAGTGGCTCGGCCCCGTGTGCGTGGGTGTATTTGGTGCCCGGTTCCATTCAGGTGATGTGCCTCGTATTTCAGCAGCACCGCGGTGTCTTCATCACTGTAGCCTTGAGATAAACCTTGAAACTCGGTCGAGTAAGTTCTCCAACTGCTCCTGTAAAAACTGCTACGGCCTTTTGGATTTCCATATGCATTTTAGACTCAGCTTATCATTTTTTTATAAAGGAGAAGAGCCTGCTGGAACTTGGGTGGATGCAGGAGAAAAGCGACGTCTTAGCAGTGTTGGGTCTCGCGGTGACGTGCGGCAGCTCTCCACTGATCTCAGTGTTCTTCCCATTTTTTATCAATGCGTCATAGTTTTCAGTGTTTGTCATTTTGTATAGTTTGTAATCTATCTCTAGGTCGCACATTTGGGGACTCTGTTTCAGAGGGGGTTGTACTTTTAAATTTTATTTCCAGTTGTCTGCCTCTGGAACACAGAGGCGCGGTCGATCTTGTTTAGTGACCCTGCGTCTCCTGATGGTGCTGAGTTGGCTTCTTGGTTCTCGCCGTGTATTTTGAAGATCTCTTCATGTGTTCTGCCAGTGTGATCGCGTCATGTGTGAATAAAGACTTTCTTGTGTCTTCACTCCCATCTGCACGCTTTTCTTCCCTTGTGTCGTCTCCCTGCAGCGCTGAGGCCTTTAGCACATCACGGAGGAAAGGTGGTGGCGCAGGCCCCTCGCCCCGGCCTCAGGGGGGAGCTTTCTGTCTGTCACCACTAGCATAACGTTAGCTTAAATGCTTTGTAGGTGTCCTCTCTCGGGTCAAGGAAGGTCCCTTCTCTCTGGTTTGCTCAGAGTTGCTTTTAAAATGAACAACGGGTGCTGAATTTCATCAGAGGCTTCTTAATGTATTGAGGTGATTATATGTTTCTCCTTTCTTCTTTTCTTTGCTAGATTTTCAAATGTTAAACCAATCCTGTGTTCTTGAGGAAAACTTAACTTGGTTTTGGTATATTATTATTAGTTTTTGTATATGTATATTTTTTATTGAAGTATAGTCGGTTTATAATGTCAGTCTCTGGTTTACAGCACAATAGCTCAGTCATGCACATACGCACATACTCGGTTTCATATTCGTTTCCAGGCTTGGTATATTACTGATTTTCGATGTTGTTGGATTCACATTGCTAAGACCTGGTTACAGGATACTGGTCTGTATTTTTTTTGTGGTAGTTTTGGCTGATGTTTGCGTCAGGGTAACGCTGGACTCGTGATACTGGATGTGAGGTAGTCCGCCCTCTGTTTCTGAACGTCTGTGTCAGAAACCACTACGCAGAATTCACCAGTAGTGCCTCTGGCCCCGGACCTCCCTGTGTGGGATTTACAATTGCAGGCTCAGTTTCTCAATAGAGAGCTATTTATGTTTTCTATTTCTTCTTGTTTTCCATTTTGATAATTTGTGAAGTTTGTGGCACTTGACTGTGATCTAAGCTGTAGGATTTATTGGCATAAACTGACTCAGCGGTTCCCGCTGTGGGGCCTGCCATCGCGCCCTCTCCTGACGCTGGTGAGTCTCCTCGCCCCCCTTCGTCTCACTAGCAGTTTGCCAGTTTTGTCGCTCTTCTCAAATAAACAGCTTCTGGTTTTGCTGATTTCTGTTTCTTTGATTTCTACTTTTACCTTTATTATTTCCCTCCATCTGTTTACTTTGGATTTAAATTGCACTTTTTCTAGCTTTTTGAGGTGGAGGCTTAGATCACTGCATTTAAAACGGCCATCTTTTCAAATGCAAGCATCTGGAGCCGTAAGGACCTACGCACTTCTTCTGCTACGCTGTTTTCCTGTTCATTGAATTCAAAACACTTTCTAATTTTCCTTGTGATTTTTCTTGGCCTCAGAGGTTGTTTATTTAAAAGTGGGTTATTTATATTATCTGTGTTAGAATTACTGGGTCACTTACTTAGAAGTGTATTGCTTAATTTCCAGACATTTAGTGATTTACCAGTTACCTGCTACATCTCTACTGTCCTTGTGATCGGAAGCCAGGGTCTGTGCAGCTCAGTCCTCTTAAGCGCGGGAGGCGTGTTTCGCGACCCCTGTGTGCTTCCCTCGGTGCGTGTTGCGGGCGCCGGGCCCACTCTCTGTAGTCAGTGGTGGGTGAGGGCCCCGCCTGCCCGTTCCCCTGTCTGCATGTCACCCGGGGAACAGTGCTGAGACCTGCGACCGCGGCTCTAGGCTGGTCGGCTTCTCCTGACGCTCTTTTCGTCTCTCCCAGTCTTGCGTCACGTGTTTTGAAGCCCTGTGACGAGGGCTCTGCGCATTTAGGGTTGGATCTGAGGAATCCCTCTTTCATCTTCATGAGTGTCCCCCTCACCTCTGCAGACACTCCTTGTCCTTAGGTCCGTGTGACACTAACGCAGCCACTGCAGCTTTCTGAGCGTGTGATTTCTTACAATTAGTTTTCACAGTAAATCTTTTCTCATCTTTTCCTTTAAACCCATCTGTATTTTCACATGTGGAATGCCTTCCTTGGAGACAGTGTATACCTGGGTCTTAATTTTCCATCCAGTGTTTAATCATTTGATTTCTGTCCTTTACTCCCACTCCCCCGCTTTCCTGCCCGCTTCTGGCAGACTTTAAGATTTATCTATACGAATGCGGTCCTTCCTCCCCAAGAAAGGCCCTGCATGTCCAGGTGCTGGCGTCTGGCACACTGTAACCATGTGTGGTACTGGGGTCCATACCTTCGTATTAACTCAGAATCGCCCCACGGCTCCCTGGCGTTAACTGTCTCCTTTTGAAAGATAAGAAAACCCAGGCTTAGAGAAGGTAACTTTCTTAAGGGTGTCCAGGTAGTGACCGAGCCAGGCTCTGACCCCTGGGCCATCTGACCTCAAAGCTCCAGCCCCTAACCTTTTCTGTCTGCTGACTCTGGACACCGTGTCCACTTCAAGATGCGACACTGTCCACACTTGATTAGCAGTTGACCTTGATTCTTACGTCTGATCTTGATAATAGGGACCCAAGAACCCCCCTCAGCTCTCTACCTACATCCACACCTGTCTACGCACTGACCCCTGCCTGTGCAAGAAGAGATACACGTGCACACACACCAGTACTCACACACGCAAACACCCGCATAAGCACGTGCACACACCAGTACCATGTACCCCACTAGCCAAGGGGCCCAGGGGCACGGTACCGCCGACCACTGACTCTAGGGAGAGCCTGAAGACACTGCCGCCTGTGGCGAAGATGAATCACTTTCCCGTAAAGTGTCGTTGAAAAGTGATGAGGACCGTGCAGCGGTGACTGCGTGCGGCTCACAGAGCAAGAGATGTTTCCTGTGGCTCTTTGCAGAAAGTTGTACAACCCTGCCCTGGACATGAAGAGAGAGAAAAGAACTTTAAAATTTGGACCAGTGCCCTCAGAATTTCAAGAAGATACTGTAGCCAAAAAAAACCAAGAGAAAACATGACAGTCTCCTGTTAAAGTCGGGTGATCAGAAAACGGAATGACAGCCTGACACAGGCTGCTGGCTGCTAGAAGAGCTGACCAGGACCGGAGGGGCCGCGGGGGCCGCGGGCTCTCCTGCAGGCTCTCCTGGCCTGTTTGCTTCCTCTGAAGGAAAGTAGGAGCAGGAGCGTGGGAGGGAAGGTGCACTGGAGGAAGCGAGTGAGAACACCCCCGAAGTGCAACAGGAGGGGTCACGCGTCTCGGGGCGGGGGGGTGTTCCGCCGAGTCCCGTCGGGACAGAGGAAAGTGGGCCCACACGCAGTCGGGAAAGACAGAAACCCGGAACTAGGTTTCAGAATTGTCTTGGGGGGAGAAAAGCAAGTTAGTTACAAAACGGCCTCAGCCTTGGGCACTGGAAACGCGAGGACCGCGAGGGAGGACTGCAGAGCCCCGGGGAGAGACTTCGAACCTAGAATTTTACTGCAGCCAGACTGCTGAGCGCAGACGCAAACATAAAGGCGTAGGTCAGACAAGCAGGGATTCAGCACGTTTTCCTCCCGTGCGCTCTTGCTGAAAAAGTCATTTCAGGGTCACTGCGGGCAGAGCAGGGAAGGGCAGGCTGGGTTTGAGCAGGAGCGGGCAGAGCGGGAGGGAGAGGCGCCCGGGCCGCAGCCGGGCGCGGGTCAGGCGGAGGGTCTTAGGAGAAGGTCTTTGGGAAGAAATCAGATTGGAGCAGTTCAGTGGAATCACTGATCTTAGACAGAGGCATTTGTTTCTTCTGTCAACAGCAGGAGATTAAAGTTGTTTTTAAAATTTGTATTTAAAAATGTTCAGGGAAGACGAGCCGCACAAGGATGCACAGCCCGGCTGTGAAGCTCGTTAAAACACGTGTTTTCGGCATCTGGGCCGCGCTGTCCAGAGGCAGGCTTCACCTCCGGGCTGCGCACACCCTGTGGTCCCAGGCGAGTCAGCAAGGAACCACCAGTGCCATTTCTGAGTTTCTGACTTTCAGACAAAACACGCAGAGTTTCATTAGTAATGTGAACGCATAAATTATAATCTGACAAGAGCTGTCAAACTGGAAGGAGGAGGGAGTTGTGGGGGAAAGTATGGGCCTTGACTTCCTCATTTTCACCGAAGGAGGTCAATAATCTTGAGAAACAGTAAATTCATGGGCCGAGAAAATGGAGGTTTCAATCCATGCAGAGGTGAATCTAAAGGAACTGAGAGTGACCAGCTGACCGGGTTGGGGTGCGGCTTCTCTGGGGGAGGGGCCGGGCGCTGCAGCGCAGGGGACATGGGGCCATTTTGGTTATTTATTTTAACAACTTGTGGTTAGTTTTATTTATAAACGTGACAAAAACTCAGCAGCACAGAAGGGCATGTGATGAAGCCTCCCTCAGCCCTGTTCCCAGCCATCGGAAGTCCACCCTGGAGGGGCAGCTGTGGTTACACACGCGTGTGCGCACGCGCGCACACGCACTGGCAGTGCTGGGCACCTGACACCAGCTGCCCCCTGCTCTCCCATGTCCTGAGGGTCTCCAGGGGTCGTGATGCTCGATCTCTCTCTGGGAGAGCCTGGGGCAGCACCACACTCGCTGGGACCGCGTCACCCAACCAGGCCTGTCACCGCACGTCGGGCATCTCCCACGTGCGCTGTCGCAGCCCTGAAGTCACCCGCACGAGCACGGTGTGTCGCGGGGCACCGCCTGCAGGTGGACTCCGGTGGCTCAATGACAATGGGCGTCTTCAAATGCTACACTCACAAGTTTATGTGAGACCACTGTCCCGTGTCACGACTGGTCCACGTCCCCAGAGCCCCCCCTGTCTGACCCCTGTGCTCTGCGAGCCCCGTGCTCTGCATCCTCGGGAGTCCAAAACCCTGTGTCCTGCCCCTGCGACCTGGTCTCCCTCCTCTCCATCCCGAGCCCTATCTGCCGACCCCTGGACCTGCCATCTTTGTCAGTCAAACCCCCATCTCCTTCCCGACAAACAGGATTCCTCTTCTGGGCAGCGCGGGACCCGGGCCAAGCCCATCGGAGGGTCACTTCTCCCCTCGCTGCCCTGGAGGTGTTGGCCAGCAGAGCAACAGCTCCTCCACGTCCGTGGTCACCCGGAACCTGGCCCCAGGGCCCTGCCCTCCCTGCAGCTGGCACGCAGGGCCGCCCCGCACACTCAGCCCTCCACCAGACGGATGCCCGCCCGTGCCCCGTCCCCCTGGCAGTGCCGCTCCTCCCGTCCACGTCTCCTTCCTGGACCCTGCGGGCGGGCTGCACTCACCGGGCCATTTCCGCTGCTCTGGCGGCAAACAGGAGCACAGCCAGTCGGCCGTCTTGCACTTCTGTGCACTCGAAATACGTGGTGGTATTTCTACCCCCAGATTTGCCAGTTTTTCAACTCTTCCCTGTGTCGTCTCATTGTTCTTAGGAAAGCGGATCTTCATTCATCAGACGTCTTTCCATCAAACAAAACATGCCTCGTGTTTTCTTCTATTTATGGTTTCGTTTTTCACACGTAAATTTTTGACACCTTGGAACTTATTTTAGTGTAAAAAATTAGTGTAATCTAACTTTGCTTTTCTCAAGCTGGTAACGCGAGTTTTTCCAACACGCCTTGCTGCGGAGCCTCCCTTTCCGACAACGCCCCACCCCCGGCCGCGTACCTGGTCTCCTCCAGGACCCCATTCTGCCCAGGTCACCTGTGTGCTATCCCCAGAGGTTTACAGCAGCCCGTGGCTATTCTTGCCCATTTGCTTTTGTATTTTAACTTCAGAGTCCTCTTGTCTGTGTTTCAAAGTCTGGGGTGGGGGGCGGTGGCAGCTCAGCACGCCGCAAGGGCAAAGCAGAACGGACTGTGCCTTTCACGTACTCAGGGTTTCTTCCTGTTTCTAAGTCATTCAAAAAATATTTTTTGTATATTTTGTTACTATGTATTTCATCAATTTTTTGTTGCCACTGGAAAAGTGACCCATTACATTTTGAATCTTCTGTTACTTTTATGTCATTAAAAACATACTGAATTCTTTTTTTCGGTCATAGCTTTCAGTTGCTTCTCCTGGATTTTCTGGGCACACGATCACTATCTGTAAATAATTTCCCTTCTTCCTTTCAGTTTAACAGCCTTTTGTCGTAAATGCCTCACCCCTTCCGGTCACTTCCTCTTCTCTGCTTGTTTTACCACGTTACCCTTTAACCATGTAAACCAGTAAACGAAGCTGATACGCAGGGACGGACAGAAACGTGGGGTCAGAGGCCGGTCTGCCGAGGTCCTGCGGGTGGGGCTTTGTGGCGAGGAGCACAGGAAGGGTGTCTGCCCTGCTTCTGTCTGCTGTCCTGGGGGCAGTGCGAGGGGCTGAAGGGTTAGCACTTGGCATGCCACAGTTTTATCAATGTAAGTTTAAGGCCAATTAAACTAATTTTATTCAGAGTAAGTCTACATTAAATTACAATATTAACACTCTAGAGACAATGAACTTAAAAGTATAGGAAGTAGAAATCTATTTGGTCTTTTATCGGCCATGTATTATAGAACTCACAAACGAAAATTTACAAATATAGAAATAATGATACTTAAAGAGTGAGGATTTTCAAATGGAAACGCATAAGGTGTCATATTTTAAACACGCATGTTTCAAAAAGGGAGAACCTTTTAATAATTTAGCACAAAAATCAAATTATATAAACTTGGTATATTCCAGAAAATATTGCTTTCAACACTTACACCATGATCAAAATTCCTTTGGTAGCTTTTAATCAAAATGAAACATGCTCTTCTGTAAAATATAAAGTACTTTAAATGTTATCACAAAAGTTCTTTGTTACAGTTGCCACGCAATCACGCCATTGCCCAGCCTCACCTGCGCACACACAACAGGAAGCCAGGGGCCAAGAGCCCTCTTGGCCTCCCGACAGAAGCAGCCCTGCTTCACAACATCAGGGGACTGACTGTTCACAGCGGCTCCAGCAGGGAGGAGCCCCCACCCTGCCGGGACGGTGACAGCGAAACCAAACTTTATTGCCGCAATCATACAAATACTGCGATTAGAGAACAATCAAGCAGCAGTTACCCCAATGCAAAAAACAGGGTCTGCCAGACCCAATCTTAGAACGGCAAACAGACTCCCTGCCCCCAAGCCCGCAACAGAAAACCCACAAGTAACGCAGCGGGAAGCAGCCGCTGCCAGGGTCCCCTCGGCACTTCAGAGATCTCACTGAGGAACCTCGTCATGCAAAACCAGGCGTCCAAGAGAAAACTTTGTGAAAGTAAGTGAAACAGACAGACGCTAGTTTTAGGCTGCATAATCGGTCAGCCGGTTTTTAATGCCGGCTGCTGCTTCCTAACGTTCACCAGCCGGGGTCTCGTCTTCAGTCTGAGTGCTGACAAGCTAAGACAGCACGTCTGCAGGGACTTGTCATCTGTGCGGCTAAAGGACGCAGCGGGGAGAGTCTGTAAACTGTGCATTCATGATCACACACAAAAACACACCAGACTTTCAGCTTTTTGCCATAAGAACACCACCGTACAAAGGAGCCCTTTTAACCAACGTCTTGTCCAACCTCAGTCACTCTGCTTAACACCTAAAAGAACAAGAGGAGGAAGTGGAGGGGAAGGTGCCCGTGCCGTCTGCAAACCCTCAAGCCCGTGAGGCCCCCAGGAGCCGCCCTCTCCTCCAGTCCAAAGCATCCCTGCTGCTCAGCCCCAGAAAGTCCGGAAACAGCATTTCTGCCCTGAAGATACATTCCAGTGTCTCACGGAGGAGACAGCCGTGAGCCTCAGGCCACGTAGTGGTACTGGTTCGGGCTGTCTTTGTCTCTCTCCATGTAGTCTCTGTCTATGAGAGATTCAATTCTCTTTTTCAAATCTCCAGGCTGGAAGACAAAAACAGACAGTGGCATTGATAGTGACATCACACGGTGTATGACAGCAGCGCCGCATTTACAAACTCGAGGGAAAAAACATGTCACGCACCCGGTGTGGGGCCATCATCACACACAGGCATGACACACGTCAGCCTGTATGTATGTATGGAAATTACTCACACGACATGGTGATCAAAGGGCTTCCACACGAACGCATGCCTGAGCAGGGCCTCCCGCGGGACGTGGCGCAGGTGAGAGGGGCACACGGCCTGGCAGACCCCACCCGGCGACACGGGAGCGCGCGTGTCTGGGAGGGAATCTGAGCGCGTCTCCCCGCGTGCTGCACCACACTGCCATCCGTTTAGCACACATGCCCTGTTTACACAGCATGATGACCACAGGCCTGGGCCTAGCCCTGCTAGAAGCGAGTCTGAATCCACGCGTCCACACACGTCTGCGGGGAGACAGTGCCCCCTTCCGCCCGGGCCCCTGTCAGCGCAGAATAGGTGCCGCGGGGGCCGCACGGCTAACTCGATCAGTCTGCTGCCTAACTGCTGAGTCTCTCTCATTGCAAAGGGCAAAACCAACACCCGCCCGCTGCTGGTCGGAGAGGAGGGCCAGTTGCATGACCAGGGGCTGCGTGGAGCTCCATGCAACACTCGTCACCTCGGGGGGACAGGAGCTCCCGCCAGCTCCCCACAGTGCCCACTCTCTGGTCCCCGACTTGAGGAGCTGGTGTCGGAGCATGCCCCCCCCAGAAGCATGAGCGGGGGCTCGGGGGTGACGGCCCGGCCCCCGATGGTGCCCAGTCTGAGTGCCGACCTTACCTGGCCCCACAGGCGGCCAGAACGCCACTGCCTGGGAACCGCACCCCCGTCAGTTTTGGGGCAACTTCCTTACACAGCAGCCGCAGGAAACATCAGCGAGGCAGGAAAAGCTCTGTGGCCAGTAAATCGGCTGTTCGTGCACTCCCTGCGCGGCACCGGCCTCCCTCCCGAAGACCCAGCAGAGACAGACACGACCATCCAGTGTCCAGTGTCCAGTGCTCTACAACTAATCAAGCCACACACTCACCTTCACAGGGAATTTCAGCTGATTGTACAGTTCAGAAACCAGGAGATTGTGCCCCAGAGTCTTTCTCATCTTCATTATCCTGACGATGGCTGCGTCGACCTGGTACTGCCGGTCCTGGAACACCCGCTCCGTGGTGCTGACCTGCTCCTCCACCTGCGTGACAGGAGGGTGGGGCTGGGTAGGGCTCAGGGCCAGTTATCTCCCCCGTGGAGTCTTAACGGGAAACTTCTGATGAAACATAGGCCAAACTGTGGACGAGCCCTGTTCTGTTACGCAGTCTTATTTGTTCTAGTAGAAACTGATTGATTTCAGCACCAAAACTGGAAAAAGGATTTAAAAAGCTACTGAAAAAAGAAGCTGCAAACGCCCTACATAAACCGCACATAATCTCGATTAAACCTGGGGCTCAGGGATGAGAACAGCCGTCAACTTTGCTCCAGAAACCCCAGCTCTGCACAGGGCACCTGCGCCACACTGGGCTCACCACCAGGCTCCGAGCGCAGCGCCACGGGCCTGGTCATCCTGGCAGGCGCGGCGAAGGCGGGACAGAGCGGAAAACCGGTGCTCGATTTAGAACAAACTCTAGCCTGTAGGGAGTCAGTAACGTGACATGGAGCTGTTCTCAGAAGCAAGCGGGAAACCCTGGTAACAGCCTTCGGTCGGCAGCCTGACAGGGCTGCAGAGCCCAGCGGGCGGCAGGCGTGTTCGTGGCGAGAGGCGGGGACCTGAGCTCGCGTCCTATTTTCAGAGGGACCCACGACCCGAAAGGGCTGCCGTCCCTGCACCACAGAGAGGATCAGGAAGAGGAGGGGTCTGGCAGCTCTGCCACTTTTCAAACGTGCTCCAGAGGCCCCGGTTGGGCAGCAGTGGGGCAGACGCACTGTCACTACCTGCCGGTGCGCTGCGAAATCCAAATCCAAGAGAATCAACTGAAGAACTAACAAAGCCGGTGGGAGTCCTGCGAGCTGGTCGACACAAGGTGAAACACGAAGACGAGCAGGTGGAAAGAGAAGACACCCCCCCCCCCATGCCGGCACTTCTCTGGCTTTTCCTGCTTTTCCAGATCCTGCTCAGGTCTGACCAGCCTCACGTGACCTCCTGGGGCCTGAGTGGCTGGGCGCCCCCTGGGGAGAAGGCCCCATCATCACTGTGACCTCAACTGTGACGAGACTGCATGTGTGGTCCCAGCACCCGCCTGCTGGATGAGACTGGAAAGCCACTTGGGACAGAGACCGAGCCTTTACTGGGAGAGGCTGAATTCTCAGTGCTTCACCCAGACCGTGGCAGGTGCCTAGCAGGTATCTGTTAAACTAATATGATGTGCAAGACTCACAGCAAAAAGGAAACTGCGAGGAAGAGAAGGGACTCATCCGTACTCACGTACACACACACACACAAAGAATCAGAAGATTCAGTGTAAAAAGATGAAAACTGCAGGTGAATTCAATGTGCTCTGAATGAGAAGCATCCATGTTCTGGTTTGGAGGGGCAAAGACACAAAAATTATTCTCAAGTTCACTAAGAGAATAAATTTACAGGAACAAGCATATTAAAACACTTTTGGTGCTGCCATACACAAAAATAAACTCAAAATGGATTAAAGACCTAAACATAAGATAAGACACAATAAACCTCCTAGAAAAAAAATAGGCAAGACATTACCGAACATAAATCTCAGCAATGCTCTCCTAGGGCAGTCTACCTGATAAACAAATAAAAGCAAGAATAAACAAATGGGACCTAATGAAACTTACAAGCTTCTGCACAGCAAAGGACACCATAAGCAAAACAAAATGACAACCTACAGAATGGGAGAAAGTTTTTGCAAATGAAACCAACAAAGGCTTGATCTCCAGAATATATAAGCAGCTCATACGACTTAATAAGAAAAAAACAAACAACCCAATCCAAAAATGGGCAGAAGACCTTAACAAGCAATTCTCCAAGGAAGAAATGCAAATGATCAGTAGGCACACGAAACAATGCTCAATATCACTAATTATCAGAGAAATGCAAATCAAAACTACAATGAGATATGACCTCACACCAGTCAGAATGGCCATCATTTGAAAGTTCACAAATGACAGATGCTGGAGAGGGTGTGGAGAAAAGGGAACCCTCCTACCCTGCTGGTGGGAATGCAATTTGGTGCAGCCACTGTGGAAAACAGTATGGAGATTCCTCAAAAGACTAGGAATAGACTTACCATGTGACCCAGGAATCCTGCTCCGGGGCATATATCCAGAAGGAACCCTACTTCAGGATGACACCTGCACCCCAATGTTCATAGCAGCACTATTTACAATAGCCAAGACATGGAAACAGCCTAAATGTCCATTGACAGATGACTGGATAAAGAAGCTGTGGTATATTTATACAATGGAATACTACTCAGCCATAAAAACCGACAACATAACGCCATTTGCAGCAACACAGATGTCCCTGGAGAATGTCATTCTAAGTGAAGTAAGCCAGAAAGAGAAAGAAAAATACTATATGAGATCGCTCATATGTGGAATCTAAAAAAAAAAAAAAAAAAAAGACAAGTGAACTTAAACATAAAACAGAAACAGACTCACATACATAGAATACAGACTTGTGGTTGTCAGGGGGGAGGGGGGTGGGAAGGGACAGACTGGGAGTTTGAAATTTGTAGATGCTGACAGGTATATATAGAACAGATAAACAAGATTATACTGTACAGCACAGGGAAATGAATACAAGATCTTGTGGTAGCTCACAGCCAAAAAGAATACGACTATGAATATATGTATGTTCACGTGTGACTGAAAAATTGTGCTGTACGCCAGAAATTGACACAGCATTGTAAACTGACTATAACTCAAAAAAAAAGAGAGAGAGACTTTTGGTGCTGGCCAAGAACAGATGGAGAACTTAGAGAGCAGAGGTGAGAAGCAGGCCCACAGAATGCAAACCTGGTTGTCGGGATGGTGTTTTCAGCTCAGTTTTTAAAGCAGGGAGGGTGGCTAGAATGCTTTCTGATACTAAAATGGTTTCTACGTTGCTCAGAGAAATATTTAAATGTATAAGCTGCTAGAAAAAGAGAGGCAGCTATTTTTAAAAATTTGGGTTAGAGGAAGGTCTTTCTTGGGATGGCCCCAAAGTCAGAAACCGTACAGGAAAAGACTGTTTTCCACTATGTTTGTATGGGAAAAACCCCCTCAAAGGGACAAAAATCATCCGTCACAAATGACAAGGGGCCCATCCCCTCAATCCAAGAACACTGTCAAGTCAGAGGGGGCAGCACGACACAGGGACCAGAGACTCGACCAGCAGTCACTTCGGGGGAGGAAAACACAAAGGGCCGACTGCTGAGAGCAAGACCTCGGGGCCAAGACGCAGAGGGAAACACTCCCATCTCCGGCTCACGCCCAGGGCAGGGTTACGCCGTGTTGGAACCACGGAGAACTAAGGACCAGCGAGGTGGCCTGATCTGTACAAGCTACTGAATGGCATGCAGATGCTCGAAGGAGCCAAACAAAGTCACCCCCAAATGGCAACAACTGTTTCTGAGCTGGTGACAAGGGAGGCGGGCAGGTCAGAACACCCGTGAGGCCAAGAGCGCAGACACAGTCTGTGAGCCAGCGATTCCAGGGCCCGGGGTTCACTGTCAGGAGACCACTAAGCAGGCACAGGAGCGTCCAAACGGGACGGAGCAGAACCGTTTCTGGAAATGGAAACGCCCTACTGCCTTTCAGCGAGGGAGGGCGCTGCCAGGCTCTGCAGTGAGCGCCAGAGTCCCGGGAGCAAGTCACACGTCCATTACTCTGATGGTTAACTCCAGGTCCTGACGAGGAAAGAGCCCCAGGAGAGACAGGAACAGCTTACAAAACGGTACAATCAGGGCACGCGGTGACCCCGTCACACGTGACACCATGGACGAGAGCCGCCCAGGTGCAGACAAGTGGCGGGAGAGGCTGCCGCTGGAGGAGGGGGACAGCCCCGCTCTGGGGTGACAGCTCCACCACTCACACCCTTCCGTCACTCTGGCCTAAGCTCCCAACAGTAAGACAGACAGAACAAAGCACACATGGGTTTACACCTTTAACGGGCGCGTCCAGTTTCTAAGAAAGCTGTACCAATTCACACATCAAAACAGAAAAACAGAAAAGGATGCCTGTTTTCTCATATTCTTGCCAACTCTGGTCATTATCAAACTTGTAAACGTTTCCCGCACTGACAGATGGAAACTGAAACATTAATCTAAGTTGAATCAAGCTACCGAGGAGAGCAAACGCCTCCCACGCGCTCACCAGGCTTCTGGGCTTCTTTTCGCCTACACCGAGTGCGCTTTCCGACCGGGCTCCGCTGAGCGCGAGCACGTGCGGGAGGTGAAGCCGGTACCCTGTGCTGCCGCGGGTCTGACAGCACTGCGGACACCGCCGCAGCCGGACGAGAGCTGCCCGGCCCCGGCTGACCTGGCCTCCCCTGCCTGCACGCACGGGGCAGCGGGCCCCACCTGCTCTGGAGGCGGGACCAGGGCACGCCTGCCCCCACCTGGACGTCTGACCGCAGCCCCGAGCTTCCGGGCTCCTGCGTCAGGAAGGGCCCAAGGGCAGCGGCCCAGAGCCCTGGACACGGGCCACCTGAGACTCGGATCGAAGCTGCAGACGCCCCACCTGGACTCGATCGCAGATTGACGCCGGGGCCCACCCTGCCCAGGACCCTGCCTGAGGCGCGCCGTGCACGACGGTTTGAGAATGACACGCTTGCTGCCCCGTGAGACTCTGACCAGGAAGAGCCGAGTCATCACATGTCTCTGTGAAGGGAATCAGGGGCTGTGAGACGCTCTTCTTCCTGAAACTCCTCCCTACTGTGAGTGTAAAGCTAGCGGAAGTCACGCTGCCGCGAGTGCCCTCGTGCGTGCTCTGCAGTCGGTACGTAAGGGGACCAACATCAGCGGCCCCCTGGGGGCTCCTGTGCTTCAGAGAACGGTCATACATACGGTTTCCTTCATCTGAATCTGGTTGATCTTTATGCGAAACAACTTGTGCTTGAAATCTCCATTAAAAATGAACCTGTCTCCGTCTTCCACCTCCTTCCCTTTGGGACTTTTGATCAGCACTCGTGCTTTGCCACAGGCCAGGGACTGCAGCGTCCTCCGCAGCTCACCGTCCTCTGGGAGGGAGGGAACGTGGGATTGGGTCAGCGCGAAGGCTGGCGCACCACCCCGAGCGGCCACCCTCTCAAGCCAGCCCAGCAGAGGCCAGTCTGCGTCCTGCCTGACGCTTGGGGTCTTCGTACCTATGCCCGTGGCCACTTTGATGTCTTCAAAGCTGAATCCGTCCCCCTCGTTGAACATGAGAAGCACCAGTGTCTGGAAGAGCGACACCTGGAACTCCTTCTTCCCCTTGAAGAGAACGGGCGTGTCACGGGGGGCTCTGTCTGCAAAGCTTCAAGGGGCTGCTGTTTGCTCTCAAGCTTTGTGTGGGGGTCGTGGTGAGAAATTACTGATCACACACCCATAAGAAGAAACTAAGTTACTAATTATACATGAATAAAACGATTCAGAGTGCGTCTATTCTCTTGAGTATTTTTAGAAGTAGCAAGAAAGCTCTTGTTTACTGGCGCCATTTTCCCAACAGCACCCGCCTCCTCTGTACCTGTGGTGCAGGTGGTACCGTCACAGCATTTAAGACCGCCCCCCCCCGGAGGAGACTAGGACTGGCTGAGGCTCAGACGATGCTCAGCGTTTTCCACCAATGAAGTGTGTTTAGATTAAGGTCCAGCCGCCTCCTTGGACGTGATGGTCCCACACACTGAAGTGCTCTGCCTGGCAGCTCAAGCGAACCCACGCCCACCCACCACGCCCTGCTGATGCGCCTGCAGGGACGCCGCGGGGGCCACGAGGGCAAAGCGGGCGGGGACCTGGAGCCTCCAGGACAGGGCCGAGGAACTGACCTCTCCCAGGACCTTCCAGGGCAGCGTGCAGTGTGCGTGGTTTACGTGCACAGCCCTGCACAACAGCACACAACAAAGTGTGCGCGTGTAATTTAAGTGTAATTGTTCATGTGCACGTAGAATTTATATGAAAATGTAAAGCTAAGGAAGTGTAACAGCAGAACAGTAATTTTCTAATTTTTTGGCTTAGTGGACATCATTGAATTTTGCTTATAAAACTGAACTGAAATACATCTCATTAAGACTAACTCCCAGAACTGGAGCCGCTGCAGCAAGGCAGTTGACCTCGGAGGTTCTGTGACACGGCATCAAACTGCCCGTCCGGCCATCGGTGGGAGCTGCCGTTCCCTCTGTTTTCACTTGGTCTTCACCCAGGTGTGAGCCACAAAGGGGCATTCTGCTGCCCGTCAACCTGCGGCCCTGGGGCGGCCCCCGCGGACACCGAGGCTGCGGTCTGGCCTCTGAGAGTCACCTCTTTGCACCTCGCCCCTTCAGTCGGGGGGCTCTTCCCGGCTCTCGACTGTTACTGGCCGCGGCAGCCACCCTTCAGCGGTTTGATTTCACTGGCCTTTGAAAAGCCACTCTTGAATTGCGCTGAGTAATCTTTTCCTTTGTCTCCAGAGTTCAATCACTATTAAAAAAATTCTATCAATGTTCTATGAAGAATAAAAAGAAAACGAAATAGACAAAGAGCTTACTTCTTTAAACTCTGCTTTTAACACAGCGTGCCCCAACGTAGTTTGCCACTGAAGTTTGCGACCACTGTGCTTCCCAAGGTAAAATGCCTTGAACACTTCTTGAAGTTTAACCATCTGACAAGTAGAGGAAAACAACACATTTAATTATGCTAAACGCCTTTAATCGAAAGAACTGCATAACTGCGTACTGTCCAGCTTACAAAGTTTTACAACATTCCACAGCTAAATGAAAAGTCAGCTCCACGTTGTGACAGCTGCCCCAACCTGCTCCCGGGCCTCGTGGGGCCATGAGGATGGCACCTGCCCGAGGATGGGACCTGGCGTTTTCGGGAGGCCTTCTTACACCGTCCAGAGTCTGCTGGTCCCAGGCTGTGACCTCCCTTCTCAGCCTGAGCCCGGCTCCCCCGCCTCCCCTGGCCTCTCACGTCCCTCTACTCTGCACCAGGAGGGCCAATGGTCAGTGCTGCCCAGCCCCAAGGGCTCCCCCCAGGCTCCATCTGGTGAGATGGTTACTCTCAACAGCACGCCAGGCCGCAGCCCCACTCCTGCTCCTGGCATCTGGGACACTCAGGGTAGGAGGTCCCCATCTGTCTGGCGCCCACACCTTCTGAGTCTTCTGGTTTGTCTTCCCACCCACCCCACACGCTGGAGCTGGGGCCCTGCACTCCAGCCGGCCCCCTCCTGCTCCACTCTGCTCCTTCCCTCGCGGTTCTGGGGTGAAGAGTCCGAGTCTCCATGGCTGGCCGGGGGCCCCGTGCCCGTCCGCCCCTGCTGCACCTTCTTGCCTCGCCCCGCCCCGATCCAGGGCAAAAAGCAGTCACTTCGAAACGCTGCTTTTCAGAGACTAAAGGACCATTTCCAGTTTTGACTGACTGTGTTGACTTGAAAGCTTCTTAAAAGAGAACACGCCTGCTGGGCGGGCAGTGACCAGGCTGCAGTGCCTCAGTGGCGCGGGCGCTGCAGGGAGGGGCAGGCGTGCGGCACCTACCTCGGGAGTCAGGTGCACGTCCATGGGTGTGTAGGTCGGCCAGTACCCCATCGTGAGGATGTTAACTGTCAGCTCCATGGAGCCCGGCTCGCTCTGATTCTGCATGTACTGAAAACACAGAAAACGGGGCAAAATGAGGACTTTAGACTATCACCAGAAATAATTAATCCGTTAAAAAGCACACTGTGTAGTTTTCAAAGGACAGTTTAACATGTGTTTTTATTTACTTTAGTCCCCAGAACACGTCTCACTGAAGCCACACACTCTGTTCTAAGGTCACTGGAAATGTTTTCTTCTTCTCTGGTTTTGTATCAAATAAGGTACCATTAAACTCATTTAAATCAAGTTTTTGGTACACACTTTGGGGGATTATTTTTCCTTCTCATTTTGAATTTAGGTCGTGTGAATGTGTTAGACAGCAGTGGTGAACCTTCTGAGGACGAGGACTTCACATCATTCACATACGTACACGATCGACTTCATTAGTTCACATAACTTAAAGCAGGATTTTTACAGAAAGCTGCTTTACTGAGACCAACACGACTTGCCTGCTTGAAGTGAACCATGATGTCCTTGGAGAGTTCCATGTCCTTGAACATGCCCTCCAGCTTGCTGGTGAAGGCGGCCCCGCACTCTGCACACAGGGGGGCGAGGTCACGACGGTCACGTGTCATGGGGGTCACCCGGCCCAGCGCCCCCGCTCCACTGGCTTACCGTGCTTTAGTTTCGACAGCATAGATTTTTCAGCATCGACGGAGGCACTTTTTCCAACAAGGAGTCTTTTCGCCAAATCTTTCTTATAAAATGCTTCAAAGACATCTTTACCTATTTACAGGCAAGTGAGAAAGACGAAAGCTGTGACAGGAACACGCGGATGCCCGCCCGAGACCCCAGGGGCGCCCGCTCTGAGGCAGCGCTCTGACGCGGCCGCTGCAGCCGGAGCCCAGAGCCCGCAGGTGTGCTGCGCACGGACTCCTGCATGAACCGGGCTGGGGTGGCCCTACTTCCAGGCAGACACGGGGGGCGGGGCCCAGCTGCCGCTGGGGGCGTGGCCATGCAGGGGCGGGGGGGGGGGGTGCCGTTAACAGGACGGGGTCTGGGGGGAGCCCGTCTCACCGTGAATGAACCTGAAGATGATCATGATCTTGTCCAGGATCCTCTCCAGCTCCTCGTCTGTGGCCTCCTTGTTACCCGCTCTCAGTTTTGAGTCAACATGCTTTGCTGTGAGTGTAAATTATTAGAAAACACGCATTCATTACACGACACACTGTCTAAACGGAAAAAGGACACCTTCAATGTCTACACGCACAAGCTGAGCAGGAACGCTCCGGAGTCTTCCCAAAATGACGTTCTTAAACAACAAAAAGGCAAACACCTGATCTTTCTCAGACACGGACTCTCAAGCCACCTGGGACCAAACAGTCTGCCCGCGCGCTGGGGTCCCAGCTCACTCCTGCTCCAGACACCGGAGTGCCCCACCTTCGGGATGCGCCGACACCCGGGTGACAAGGCAGGACAGGAGCAGTCCTCCCGGGGCCTCTTGTTTCTGAGACCACACAAGCCAGCCACAGCCTGGCTGACGGGAGGGAGAAGCCAAGCTCCTGAGAGTTTAAACTCGCATCTTGAGAGAAGGCACAGCCCACAACATGGGACGGAGGCCAAGTCTGCTGCCTGGCGCTTTTCGCCCGTTGCTGCTCTTATTAGACTTTTCTTTATAACCCTCTAGCATGAAATGTTCTGCCCACACACCCAAGCTGACGCTTGCAGAGGAGCCCACGTGCCCCCCAACGTCCTCAGTAGCCCCCCCAGAGCCCAGCTCTGCACACAGTCTCACCTTCCCCTGCCCCCTGCGAATCTGAACGAAACCAATTTACCAGGAAAATTCCATGAATCCTGAAATATGCTTTGACATGATCATTAAATAATTCTATAAAGTGATAACTGTTTCATTTTAGAATACGCTGCCTACTGGGGTGCCATTCAGTTTTACTCCACGTTAATACCGCCCCGAGGACTCAAGGACAGGGACTGAACAGCACCTCATGTCAGACACCAGTTAGACTGACAGCCCCCTCGTAACACAGAGACCTTCAGATGCAGCGGCCTTCTCAGTCCTCCCTCTGAGCAGAAGCCGCTTGTAATCAAGACAGAGGCTCGGGGCTCCTCTTCACAAATGCAGCTCTGGGGCTGCCAGCACTGCCAGTGCGACGGTCACACTTACTGTCCCTTCCTCCTCCCAGACGCCAAGCTTTCCTCTGCACAAACCCTCCACCATGTCCTCCCTCAAGGAAACACGGCGTGCTCACGCCAGTACCTAATGTGTATGCCCACACACACGTGCACACGTGTGTACACAGTTCTCTGAAAACGTGGTCCCCTGAAGGGGGCATGTTCCCTCCCCTCCCCACAAGGCGCTTGAACTTTAGTGAACAGTCTGCTGGAGCTCGTTCCACGCCCCATTAAGGAAACACGTGGAGAAGCGCTCCTACCGATCAGCTCTGCAGGCTTGTTTGGCCTCTTGTTGATAAACGCCTCGAAGGACTCCTTCATCAGGCTGATGAACTTCTCGTTCCTCTGGAAGCACACGTCTATCACGTGGTCCACTCTGTCCTTGAAGTCCAGGAGGTCCTGCACCATGTCTTTATCTTTTTCGGGATTGATAACAATTGTTGTCCCAAAAGTCTGCAGAAACAAACCAAGCCCAAGTCACCAACAGGTCTGTGACACAACACAGTTTTTCTCCTCCTGTTAAACAACCGCGATCGTTTAACACAACTTAGTTACTGCTGGTATTAAATACTACATAATTTCAGAAGTTTCACAGCGTCAGTCCACACTCTGAAAATTAAGCGGCTATACACCCAATGCTCTAGGGCCACAAGGCTGCTCCCGGCAGAGTTTATAAATACCCGGGAAACGTCTGCTGCTTTTAAAGAACTTTCACGTATAAACTCCATGGAAATCAATTCCCTTAACTGGACACACCTATGTTGACTTCTGACTATAGTCTCTTTCTCCTTCACTTCCAGCCCAGAAGAGCCTGGTTTTTAGCCTGTATTTTTGCTTCAAAGATGTTGTGTGAACACGCTAAGTCTATGTGTGACAACAGCGGGTGGCTGTGTGGTGACGCAAACCATCAGCCGAAGAGGCGCTGAACACACACACGTGCTGCTCATCGTGACAGGCGTCACACACGCGCACGGAGGCAGATTACTGGGGAAAAGGCACAGGTGAAAGGGCGTCAGTCTCTTCTGGGGAGGACGCTGCACGACCGGCAGGGGTGGGCACCCTGTGCCCACGCTGACCGGGCCGTAAATAAGATGTGAACTGAGAAGGGTCAGCTCTCTTCCAAGCAGGGCGCACTTGCTGAATGTAATCTGCTGTCACAGCGTGAGTGCGTGGCGTTGACGGACACTCAGGGGTGTTCACATCACTCAATTTTCTACCCGGACTGGAAACTGCAGAGGTGGATTCCTGTGCTCAGCAACGTGCCTGCTGTCGGGACGACGGCCAGCAAAGCCCTACAGCTCCACTGGCCGTCTCCACCGTAAAGCTCCAGGGCTGAGTCGGTCACGCCTTCCGCTCAGCACTTGTGTGGCGCGCACACAAGCTCTCCACGTGCAGGACATGCAGATGGACGTGCGACTCCAGGGCACCAGTGGGGGGGGGGGCGTGCGTGCGTGTACAAGCTCTCCACATGCAGACGGACATGCAACTCCAGGCCTGATCATTCTCATTGTCTTTTTCCCTCAACTGAATTTCTCTTGTGATCATCAGACTCAGAAGTAGCAGAGACAGTGCAGGGCGCCTCTGACTCGGTGCCTGCCGTCCCCCAGGGGAGCAGTGGGGAAGGCTTCCCCAACAGCATCACAACCCGCCTTCTCCAGAACGCCAACAGTTTACGATCATGCATCCGTATGTGTCCCCACGCGGGCTTGTGTCCCTCACGCTCAGCACCACGAGGACCCCTCCTGCTGCCTTTTCATGACTGCACGCGCGTGCACACACAGAAGCATGGAAGCACACACGTGAGGAATAAATCCTAGATTCCTAGGAAATGAGCAGCACACGCACCGACCTGACACCAAAACGCGTAATAGTTCCCACTGCGCAAACGTGAGGTCACATCTAAACAGCAGTTCACAAAAGCGACTCCTTTTTGAAAACCACGATTGTAGAATTAAGCTAGTACTTACAGCATTTTCCCACCTGGATGGTGTTCATCCCTAAGAACACGTGTGCACAAGTGACCGGAGGGAGACGGAGGCCTACCGCGCACTGGCCGCCCGCGGTGAGGCCCAGCCCTATCCCCGCTGCGGCGGATGAGCACGCACCTTGATGTAGTCGCTCCAGTGCTGCAGCAGCACCTGCTGGCCGCCCCGCACACGGCTGAACAGCTGGTACATCTGGGTGAGGTCGGGCACTCTGTTCTCGTCAAGCAGATGGTCCAGCCCTAAGATCACAGCAAACATCAGTGCGCCCCAGTGGGGACAGGAGAGCCTGAGACACCATCTCAGGGGGTCCCACCTTCCTGTGCCCACTGGGACACGTGCTCCTTACTCCCCATGTCACTAAAGCCCCCTCATTTCACCAAAGCAGCAGTGGTCCGAACACTGCCACCAGTGCTGACCTGGGAGGGTCACAACCCCAGTCTCTTCCGCCCTGGTCTGTCAGTCAGGCAGTATATTGTCAAGGGTGAGTGAGCAAATCTAACCTTTCAGCTGATGAATTTCATCCACATACTAATAAACCGTGGGAGGAGAACATTCACTGTTTGCCAGATATTCTGAAGTACTGAACATAGCATTGTAAAAAACTTTTACCGTTCCAACTATTGAATTTTTACAAAGATTTTGTAAAACCTGTACCGCCATCAGAAGGCCTGCACGGAGGCATTTCTATGTTAACTATGGGGAGGAGCTATGTCAGAGCAGAGAAGCTGGGAGCTACTCGTGGGCTCTGCCGTCCGACTCTCCGCAGAGTGAGCACAACGTCCACACGTCCAAGATGTGCACACACACAGCAGCTGGACCCACAGCCAGGGCTCCAGACGCTGGTTATTTCTGTTACGTTTTGATCTACTGACATAAGAACTTTTTGTTTTACAATTTATCTACTGAAACCCTACATAACAACTTAACAATTCAAAAGTTACACCTCGTAATTTTTTAAACACCTCTAATAAAATTTAGACTAGCTCTTACACATATATAATTTTCCATTTTCTTATAACAATTTCGCTTATCCAAATATGCACTGAAACAACTTATCCAAATTTCTACCATTCTCTTGAAGTCCTTCTTACTTCCAAAGCAACTCCTTTTTTAAAAACACCTCATATGAATTTGGGGTGCATTTGTTGTAGGTGGACAGCAAATTAAGGCCCCACCAGCTGTGTGGGTCTCCGGGGGTGTAAGCAGGAATACACCAAGATTCGCACCCTGGTTCTCGCCTTAGTAGGAGTTGATCTGAGGCACCAGTGTGCTGTTCTGGGCCTTGGTTTCCTTGTGAAATGGGGGTTAACGATTCCACAGGGCTGTCCCAGGACTAGAAGACCTTCACACAAAGTGCAGCAGATGCTCAGGAATGCTACTTCTCTCCCCTTTTGGCTTATGCTGGATTCACTTGGGAGCCCCACACGTAAGTGTCTCACTAGAGACAACACGAAACCAGACCATTTAGGACTCTCCCAAATCAGACTTTCAAGTTGCCACTGCCTTGAAACAGATCCTGCAGCTCCAGTGCGATTTCCAGTGGAACACAAAACACTCGGGTCATAAAGAGCAGCATGGAGGTGTGACAAAGGCGAGCCCGCGCCCGCCGCAGGGAAGGCGGGGGTAAAGGTGTCATAGCGGCTACGGCAGCACAGCCATGCGACAGGCAGCCTCACTGCCTGGCCCTGCGACTCGGGAGCAGACCGCTGGGCCACACGGGCAGCACCGCAGCCTGCGCTCCTCGGTGTGCCGGCTGCCGGGGCATCAGGACACAGGCCTGTCCTCCAACTCAGTCAGACCCCACAGCCGGCCGTCTGCCTGACGCTGAGTGGCACGAAGGGCGTGGAGACTCCACAGCTCATCCCCCCACACGTCCACACCTGCAAGGCCCCCAAGGGTGACCCGGGCATTGGCGCTCGTGCAGGACACCGCGGTGCAGGACGGGGACCGTATGAGCACGGCTGCCAGCTGTCTGCTCGAGGGTCTCAGCCTGGATTTTCACGTGATTTTAGCGTTAACCCCACGCCTTTTGCTGTTTCTCTCAGTTTCCCCTCAGGGCTAACGTCACAGTTCTCGAGTGGCCGTCCTGTTGGCACCACGAGCGCCCTGGCGTTGTCCACAACGCATCCCAGCCTGCTCAGTGAACCGCAGGTGGGCGGCCAGTGCAAGGGGCCGGGCTGGGGGCCTACCTTTCTGCAGGATGGCCGTTAGGTGCTCCCCCAGCAGCTGTTTCTCCACACAGGCTATCAGCGGTTTCCTATGGAAGGGAAGGGATGGTGTCGGCTGTGGAAGGCGGGACAGCCGTCCACGCAGACACCCCGGGGCCCCAGCACTCTGCACGTGGACAATCATCACGGTCACTGACGCAGACTCGGAAGTCCTTCCAGAAACAACCAGCAGGCCCAGGGGAGGGGACGGCGGCAGGCAGGCAGGTACACCCTGCCCGCTGCTCCCTGGACGAAGGCGGCCCCAGCTTGGTGCAGGAGCCCGCCCCCGCCCCAGGTTGCACAGCCCTCCTGCCGCCGCAGCTGTCCCTCTGCTCTGCTCCTTCCTGCGATCGCTCATTAAAACCCGACTTATGGTGGAAGATGCGTGAGTGTCACACAATACAGATCGTCTGAAAGTGTGGACATTCAGGGTGTGTGACTGCATGCACACAGGGACACACCACGCCTCCTGGGTTCACTATGAGAAACTTTTCACAGGACCACCTGACGTCACCCTCTCGGATCCCCAGAGAAGCAGAGCAGATGCGCCGGGCTCTGTCGCACCGACGAGGAAATGGGGTCTGCAGAGGTGTGAGCGGCCCAGACACAGGCAGCGAGTAGGCCAGGGGACAAGTGTCGGCAGGAAGGGCGGCTTCTCCTCTTGGCAGCTTCACTGAGACATAGCTCACTGCAAAGGCCGCCTATGTGATGCATGCAGCTGGACGGCCTGCCATCTGTTCAGAGCTGCACGCGTCCCATTGCGATCTGCTCTCCCGGACTCCCATCACCCAGAACCGTCCCAGCCGTCCCTTTTCTGAGGGACTGTGCGCTGCCAGACGCCGTGCCAGCCTCTCTCCCTGCACTGAGTTCCCAGGTGTCCCCCTTCTGTCCGCGCTCCATCCTCTCCCGCCGAGGACTGTCCCGGGCATGCCCTTCACCAGCCGACCATGGACATGTGTTCACTCTGATGGCATGAGTTGGGCTGCTCTGTGCACACAGGTTGTGTGGCCCCTCCACACACGCAGCAGGGGACCAGATGCTGGAGAAACACGGGGCAACTCTACGCTGACACTCTGAGGAACCACAACCTGCTCCCCAAGCAGCGGCCCCATCTCACACCCCTGCCAGCAACGCACAAGGGCTCGTTTCTCCGTGGCCTCTCCGGTGCTCTCTGGGCCTGCCTTCTGGTTCTGGCCATCCCAGCGGGTGTCGGTGGACCCATGTGTGGCTCTGGTGTGAGTTTACCGGTAACTAAGGGCCCAGGCGCTGTCCCTGCGCTCAGAGAATCACCGCTTCTCCGTGGTTCTGGTCTGGGCTCTGGTCTGCAGGAACCTGGAAAAACTCCACTGTGCCTGTCATCCCTGGTGGCTTGCAGAGTCTCCACCACTGCCCGGGTGTGGCTCAAGTGGCAGGAAGATGAGCTCCCGGGACTCAGAGGTGCAGAGCTTGGGGCAGTCCTGGGGAATTCACTGTTCGCAGCATCCAGGTCCAGAGCCAATGCCACAAACCACACGACAACTCACTGATCTGTGGTTCGAGCATTCCCGCCTCAGCATTGAGTGACTCTGACTGACAGGAGAGTGGGCCTCTCAGGACCCCAGTGCCCAAAGACCATCCCAGGGCAACACGGAGCCCATCCCTGGGCAGGGCCTGTGGATGGCCGGCCACGGGGCGCCACGGGGCTCCACAGGGCACCACGGGGCTTGGCAGCAGGCCGGAGTGCAGCAGACAGCAGACCCTGAAGCCTGGGAGGCCCTGGAGCGCACGACCCAACACCACCCGCACTGCTGACGCAAGGCAGGTGGGATACTGGGCTCCGGGGCCCGGAGGGGCAGTGGGAGCCCAGCCCTAGGGGGCGGCCCACTTAACCCAGGCGCGTTTTCCATCCTGTGATAACTGAGCCACCAGGTACCACAGCCGCCTTGGCCAGTGCTCATCACAGCACTGAGCTCACAGGAGAACCACCTTCTCCTGCGTCTCCTCTGCTTGACTCACACACACTTCTAAGCAACGCGCATAGGACCAGGGGAGGGGTTTACAACGCAGCACAAACCGAGGAGTGCACCCAGGAGCGCGTGTGTGAACACAGAGGCGCCACTGGGCCCACCACTGCCCACGGGCCAGAGCAGAGTGCCTGCCAAACACTCCGCAAAGTCCCCTCCCAGGGGCACCCAGAGCAGCCCTGTCCTGGCACGGCTCCGCAGCCCGGGGTCCCCGCAGGCAGCACACACGTGGCATGTCTGAAGGCAGCCTCGCCTCCACTCCGCGACCCTCTGCTTCCCAGGCTCTCCGCTGTGACGCCTGCCCCCCCCACCCACCGGGAGTCACCACGCTCTGCACGCTTCCACACTCTCTCTCTTAAAAGCAGCCCCCTCCTGCCTCCGGTGCTTCTGCTCTCGTCTTCACAAATGGACACGTCACGTGCCTGATGCAGGCGTCCACAGAACTTTCCCTTTTACTTTTCCCTACTCATCAGCCTCAGGTTTAGAGAATAAAAAATCACGCGAAAAGAGAAAATAATGTGCCTTAGTGTAAATAAAAATCACAGCTACATCAGATGTCTAACAGAAGTTTACAGAAAAAATTCCAGGTGGGGAGGGTGTAGCTCAGTGGTAGAGTGCACGCTTAGCATGCACGAGGTCCTGGGTTCAATTCCCAGTGCCTCCGTTAAAAAAAAAAAAAAGGCTGACATTCAATGAGACCCAGTTAACATAGATCTCTATGAATTTGTAACAAATTATAAACTGTCTGCGATGCCAAGTATCTCAGCCTGAATCATTCCCGTTGGTCAATAACTCACGACAGGACACTCAGTCAGCGTGACCTACTAGTGCTAAACAACCACAAGGGACAAGCAGACCGTGTGCGAAGCACACACACGTGCAGACGGCAGAGGCTCAGTCTGCGGGCCCGCCGTCCCAGGACCGGCCGGGAGGAGGTTCTCCAAGCCAGGCAGCAGTACTCACTGTGTGCTGTGGTCTAAGTATGTGATCACTCGGTCTCCTTCCTCCTCCAAACGTCTACTTACATGGTTAAGATATTCCGGAACCTTCCAAACAAAACATTGAAACACATCAGTAACAAAAAACATTCTTGATGTCACCCATGGAGCTGAAATATTCTTTTCCTTATTATTAAAAAAAAAAAAAAACAGAACATATGTTCAAAGCCAAATATTGACACAGATTAACGGGGTGGAGGGGCGAAGTGGGGAGGACACACAGCAGAAAGATTCTTCACAGTCAGTCCTGGCGACTACAGTTAACCCCAGAATTAGGGCCGAGGCAGTGCTGCACTGCTGTGCCCGTCTGCAGCAGGGCTCCTCTGTCACGGAGGCCGGGGACAGGTGGGCGCAGCTCCAGGCACTCCGGCCTGAGTGCGGGAGGTCAGCAAAGCAGATCAACAGAGTGTCCATGCGAGGCCACCAGACAGAGTGGCTGTCAAGATCTCGAATGTGCTCTGAGTTTCCAGGCAAAGGGTGTTTCTGCTGTCAGCCGACAGCACAGCATAGGCCCCAGGACAGGGGTCTCTGAGGTTCTGACCCGGGGCCTCTGATGTGAAAGGGCGACGGCCCCGGTGGCTTCCTTCAAGATTGGGCTCTGATGCCCGAGAAACTGGCTATCAGGTTTTCTGGGTTCTTACTACTGTCGTGTGGTTTTTTGCATGGCTTTTTGGGTAATTCTTTCAACGCCTCACACGGATGGAAACCTTTAACATGTTGGGTTTATGCTCCACATCTACGAGCTCTCTTCTGCCCTCCTGCTTCACGTGAGCTCTTTTACCTGTTTCCTGAGCTGTCTCACTGGCTGTTTTACTGGGCAGTGGGCAACAGAAGAGCTTCTAAGTTGGGAAAAAAAAATTAAATTCTTGACATAATAAGAAAGAAGTTACTCCTGGGGATTTAAAACTAGTTGTGGTTTTCAGTAAAATGTCTTCGTGTGTGAAAAGACAAACAGTCAGAAATTATACTTAGATGCACGTCTCCCAAAGTGAAATAAGGCAACTGGGAAACACTGCCACATCTCACCTCTCTTTCTTGCATTAATCTTTGGCCTTCTGCAGCATATAAACAATTAGTTTCCTCCAAAAACTTCACTTCAAATGAATCTTTATACACCTAAAAAACAAGCAGAGTTACTGACCAGTCACAGTGAGGAGGCCTCCCTCGCAGCCCTGAGCGCTGAGGGGCCCTGGTTCCCAGGGAGCGCGCCGCTGTGACCCACACGCGCTGATGAGCTGCCGGGGCTGCCCCTGCTCCGCGGAGCCTTGGCTGACCCCTGGCAGGGGGCTCCCAGCCAGCTGGCCGCTCCACCGCCCCGGAGTGTGCCAGGCCCTCGGCCCTCTCCTGTGGAGCATGAGGCTGTGACCATAAGGACTGCAGTGCCAGCTGGGGCCCCACGACCCCAGACTTCCAGCCCACAGGCGGCCACCTGCTCCTCCTTGGAGATGAAGCACACTCCTTCCTGGCGGGTATTTGCCTGGCAGAACTCACAGCCCGGGGGATGCTACCCTCACCTCACCAAAGCTCAGGCCGACTTGTCTCAGCCCACGTCCCCTCCTCACCGGAGTCCTGAGTCCCACCACCCTGCCACACACCCAGGCCCCAACCCCTCTGTGTGCACAGCCCCTCCCCCATGAAAGGCCTGCATGCTCACCCCACTCCCACGGGCACCCCTTGTCTGTGTGGCCTGCGGTTGCCTGCAGCAGCCTATCTGTTCCACCTTTCCTTTGTTTCTTAAACTTCCGTTTGCTTTTGGTAAATTCCTTTCCTGCCCGTGACACCGGCCTGCCGTGCCCCCCAAGGGCGCTGGCCTTTCTGGCTCCAGGTGCAGCGCTAGCCCTTTCTAAGGTCACAGAAACTCCCGTATCTTCAACAGACATTTCTATGATTCACGTTTTGCACTTAAAACTTTGACGTGAGTAGCGGGCGGGGACCGACTTCGCCTGGAAACGGGCCTCGGCTCACCTGCAGGTCGGAGAGCATGCTCAGCAGGCTCCGCAGCAGGCTCCGGTCCGCAGCCTCCCCGCTGCGCTCCCGCCCGATCAGCAGCAGGATTCCATCGATTGTTTTAGTCTGAACCATTTTATCACTGATAATGTGGTTTCTGAACAGTTCTAACCCCATATCCCTGTATGAACAGTGAAAAACAAGGCTCCATCTCAGTTCGCTTTCAGAAGTTTTAGGTGAGGCTCCAGCCGCACAGTGAGCCGTGTCCCCAAACCACTGACTCGCTAACTCTCTAGACCAGACATGAAGTGTTTGTTCTCTGCTTTTTATTTTAATTTTCGACAGCCTGGCATGGCTGGCGTGCGTCTCCTCAGCAAGACTGTCTGCTTCCTGGTGGGTCAGGCAACAGTCCCAGGAGGAGCACAGAGGCCCCCCCAGGGTCCGGTGCGCCAGTGAAGAGGACACCCATCTCGCAAACCCTGCTGGGATCAGAGAGTCCCTGCTGCCCTTCCCGGGGACACGGTCAGAGGTCAGGGGTCAGAGGTGCCGCGGGCTGCCCTCCGCCCGGCCCCTGGAGAGTGGAGCTAGGAAGCGGCACTCACAGTCCCCCACGCTCGCTCAGCTCGTGCCCGAGGAACTGAGGAGGAAGTTCCGCTGTCAGTTACCGTCCACAAAAACTACGAGACAAGTATGGGGCTCTGCTGTGCAGGCGCGTCGAAGGTCCCGGTGGGGCTGACCACTGGGGAGGAGGAGAGAACTCAGATACCTGGGCCCAGCCAGGCCCCCTGAATGGGCAGCTCAGGGGGCATAGGTGGCGGCGGAGGTGGAGGTGGGCGTGGCGCGGACGGCGGCGAGGCAGAGTCAGGGAGCCGTCTGTGCCGAGAACCCGTCCTCCTGCGCCGCCCACCATCACAAAGGGCCTTTCCTGGGCCCCAGCCTCCGCATCCTCCACAGACGAGCAGGGAGCCCAGCGGTCAACCACCTGGGTTTGAACCCTGCCCGCCCCTTGCTGGCTGAGACTTGGGCAAGGAACCCAAGCTCTGCGAGCCTGTCGTCAGCTGTGAAAGGGAATCATGTGGCTCAGCATGAGGCCCGGCAGGTGCGCGCAGCAGAAGGGGTGGGACACCCACTTGTCCACCGCTGTGCTGTCGCCGTAACCTTCTTCTGAAAGGGCAGCTTCCTCCACCAGCCATCAGGATGTGCCCTCAGCTTCCCCTCTGGCCCCCACAGGCACCCGCCCCTCCATATCTGTCTCAGATCCAAGCCCCTCCCGTGGACTCAAGCTCAGGCGAGGCCGCCCCTCCTCACCCCTCCCTGTGTGGTCCTCAAGCCCCTTCTCCACGACTCATGCCTGCAGCTTCGCACTGGCGTGGGGTGTCTGCGCCACAAGCAAGGTCTGTAGCTGCCACGACATGGTCACACCATAAACTACATTCATAAACTAGAGATCAGGCCAGGCAACCGACACCTGGGCACAGCACGCAGTCGGCTCCGCCTGGTTTCCCCACCCAGTCTTCCCGCGCAGAGCTGCCCTCGGGGTTCAGCACGTCGACCGGCAGGCACCAGCAGGCTCGGCACAAGAGCCCTGGGAGCAGAAGCCCTGTGATGTGGGCGTCACTGGCCTCAATTTACCACCTTTCCTGCTTCTCTGGGCAACAAGCCTCCTTCCTGCAGACGGGTGAGGGTCCAGACAGGCCGTGCAGGAGTCAGGGGGAAGGGCACGAAGGGAACGTGGTGTGAAGGGGGGTGTCCACAAGGAGAGGCCAGAGCGGCGTAGGCGTGGGGTGATGGGGAACAGGGGCGAGAGCAGCCTCCTGTGGTGAAAGGAGAAACCCTGCCTTCTGGGGTGGGAGAGAACCACAGGGAGGGAGCTGGACAGGGAAGTGCCTCTTAAAGAACTGGGTTCAGAGATGGTGAGAGGGCAGATGCCCCTGAACACAGTGCGACATCCACAGGGACAGAGACCAGGGGGACTGGGGACGAGATGGAGCACCAGCCCCGGTCAGGGCGGGCAGGGCTGCCCAAAGGCCGACGCGGAGACAGAAGGGTATCACTGGCAGAGGTCAGGGCGTCAGTGGCAAGGGGTCCCCAACTCATGTCATCCCTGAAAGGCACTGCGCGACCAGCTGGAGGCCAGGCCCCGCATCCTGCTGACCTCACCAGAGCAGGGAAGGAGCCTTTCCCTCGCAGAAGAGGTGGATGGAGCTTACAAAAACAGGGCTTTGCGAGACACTTCTGGGCTGGTCCCCCCGTGACACTCAGAGCCAGCTGGAGAAGGTGCTAGAACTTGCCCGTCCTGTGTGCTGCCTGCCACTCCGCCCCCTACCCTCACCAGTGACACGGACACCAGGCTGAGACCCCCCTGGGCGCCAGGGACTCTGCCCACACAGAGGCCACGCTCGGCCACGTGCATGTCACCACACTAACCAGCAGAGACACGTGGGCTCAGCCACTGAGGCTCCAGGACCAGGACACTCACCAGATGGAGGGAAGCATGGAATTCTGAAGTACGTAAGTGCGATCCAGAAACAGGAAAATGCTTCTGATCATGATCTGGAGGGCAGAGAGGAAGCCGGCTCATTCACGGATCTCACCAACAGAGCAGTCAAGACGAGGCCTCCTGAACTCTAACCACACTGGCTGTCTCAGATCTAATGCGACCGCTTCTCAATGAGAAGACGTTTACCACCAAGACCCTCATGACCAATTCTTTCCCCTAAATTTAACTGCTCCCCTTGGTGTTTAATTTTCATCTCTTTAACCCAAAAAACCTGACGGTAAGGTCTTACAGCAGCTTACCCTCAGACACCTTGGAAATTCGGTCACCTCCTGCCCGACACGGTGAGTCTCCCTAGACCGGGGAGGTGCTCTAGGCTGAATTTTTCAAGCACTAGTTCTTGTCCCGTGAGCGTGAGGTACCGTGTCCCCACTGACCCTGCTGTGCAGGCTCCCCAGCCGCGCCCTGCACGCCAACGTGACCCCACAACTGTGCTCTCGGGACGCCCCGCGCTTGGCCGTGGGGGTTTGTTCACACACGTAAACAGAACCTTCCCAACAGACGTCCACCTGTGTCTCCGCTCCACCTGCTGCCTGGCCCGGAACAGGCCCCCTCGCTGCTTCCTCCTCCCCTCATTTAGGAAGCAAGAGTCCGACCTCCTCAGGAAAGCTACGGACACCATCTTTCCCGTCACTCACATACTCACCCACCAGGTCCCCCTGAAAGCTCACGTATGAAACACCAGAGTCAGTACACTCACAAGTCTGGGACTTACATCTAAGACTTAGTGCAGTGAAGCCCCAGAGCTCAGGCACAGACCGAGACACGGAGGACTTCAGGGACCCGCCAGAACTGCGGGGACCACGAGCTGCCGTCAGGTCGGCGTGAAGGCCAGGCTAGCGGCCGGCCCACTCCAGGAGGGCAGAGTTCACCTTCCCCCCTGTTCACCACTCTGCCGTCCAGCCACGTCGGAGCTGGGGCAGCGTCCCACCCAGCAGAGCAGCCCGCCCCCTCAGCTCACGACCTGCCCACCTTCTTCGGGCAGGGGAGGGATGGCGGCTGAGGGCATGCTTCGATTAAACAAAAAACCACAGCTGCATTAATTACTGGCTTTCCTTCCTGTCCAGCTAAGCCAGAGGCTGGGGAAGACCCGCGAGGGAGCGCTCAGGAGACTAGACGTGAGGGTCAGCCAGCTCACCATCTGTCTGCAGTGATCCTGCCAGCACGTGTTAATCTTCTTCAAAAACAAAACACTATCTAGTGAGTCTGTGCAGAGCTGCTAAGGAAAACTTGGGAAACATCAGCCAGTTTACTTATGCAGTTTTCACCCCTTCCCTCCTCCAGTTTCCTTTGCTCTGCTCAGTGACCACAGCACTGGAGGACCAGGAGCAAGGTTTCTTCCGTCGCCGTCTTCTCGCCAGCCTGTCACCAACCCGCCTGCCCCACCCGCCCCTCGCCTCCTGCAGCCTCCCCGTCCCTTTCGCTCCGAGTTTGTGGGAAGCGGTTACACCTCATAGAAGACTAATGAGGATTTAAAAAAAAAAAAAAAAAAAAAAGAATAAAGAATAGCAGAACTCAAACTTCTAGGTATTTTGCAGAACTTTTCCTAAATTCTTCAAACCAGACCCAATAAATTGACATTTTCACTTTAATCAAATCAGCAAAGTAAATGGTAAAAATTCCACTTAAAAGATCTGTTATATTGGGTTGTATGATACAATCCTGTAATAAATAAAAAGGAATGTTAAAAGCTGTCATTTTAGTATTAAAAATACTCAGTAGCTCTTTATTCTATTGATGTTCAGTTTGAAAAGACTGAGGTGATGAATAGGAACCTCACAAGCCAAAAAAGGATATTCTCGAAACTGAAGAATTTGTGCTTGGACATGAGCTTCACAGACCTGGCGCAGCTGCTGGTAGAGTGTTGGCGAAACTTTGTGAGAACAAAGATTTTCAACAGCCTGAAACAAAAAGGAATAAATGAATTATTCACTATAACAAATTAGTTCTTTAAAAATCTACTTGAATAAATGGCTATAATCTTTACAGAAAGACAACCCCCACACTTGTAACCTACAAATAAATGACTACGTTAAGTTTAGGGCAGTCACTGGTGGAATGCCGGAATCCACGTGGTTTGGTAAAAACGGTCCATACCGGGCTCCCACTGCACACAGGTCTGACAGCACGGCCGAGAGCCCTGGGACAGCAGGACCCACGCGGCCCCGGCGTGGGCGTCTCACGACCCTCCACGTTATCCGGGTGCCACAGTCTCCAGCCCGGCACGCCAGTGCCCGAGGACACGACTCCAGAGCCTGCGGGGCAGGGGGAGCGGGTGGGAGTGTGCCCTGCTGACGACAGCGTGACCCCAGGGCAGGAGGTCCCTGCTCCAGAGCCTCGGCATCCACCTGCCAATGGGGGAGGACACCGGGCATTCCAGAGTCTTTCACTCTTACGAGCGTGATGACTCCGTCCAAACCGAGCTGAAGGTGCAACGCCGCGAGAGCCAGGCGCACAGGCAAGTTCACCATAAACTAACTAAGAAACAAGGTTGTGAGGAGGAAATAGTTTTCATAAATTGTATCCACATTAAAGAAATGTTTGTACATTCTTACCAATTCTAATAAAATTTTCTTTCAAATCTCAAGCACAAAACCAGAATCTTATTCAGTGCAAGTATGAAACACTATAAACAGAAATATGGTTTTTCTATTGCCTATTTTTAAACTATTTTTAAAAGTATGGGTTATATACAGAAGGAAGACACTTTAGAATCTCAGCTGAAATACTATACTGCCTGGTGATAAAAGGGCAACTTAAATTTTTATAAAGATAGTAAAAAAGCAACCACTGTGAAGAAATATAGCAATTACTACCATATAAAACACAGGCGTATTTATAAAATTCAAAAGAGAACACGGAAGTGGCGGAGGGTATATAGTTCAAGTGGCAGAGCACGTCCTTATTAGCACGCACGAGGACCTGGGTTCAATCCCCAGTACTTCCTCTAAAAATAAATAAATAAACCTAATTACCTCCCCTCAAAAGTAAAAAAAAAAAAAATTTAAAAAGGGAACATGAAATAATAACTTAAAAAATAAAAATACCTTCCCTCTACATCTGTCTGACTACAGAATATGGGATTCCTATTAACATTTTGTTTTATATCCTTCGATTCTTTTCTCAAACTCTGTATAATTCAAAGATCCACTGTGTTTTTTTCTCAAAAAAAAAAAAAACCCACAAAAAAACCCAAGATAACTTCACCACAGAGGCTTTTGCTCCAGTAATCATTACAAACTTAATTATTACGAAGTAAGTTTTCAGTACAGGAAGAAAATGTATTTTCTTTGGTAGACACCAAGATAGGCCTGGAGCGGGTGTCCCTCACAGAACAGCACCCCGCCAGGCCTGTTGTGAATGCTCTGACTCCTGAACCAGGCGTCAGCGTCACGAGAATGAGCTCCTCCAGCTGTGACCGGTCGCCGCTGACTCAGTTACCAGCTCTTTCTCCTATACGCCCTACTTGGCACACGCTTACTATTTACATGAAGCCCAGTGAGGTTTGTTTTTCAAGTGGAGAATTTGGGGACCTCTTAAAGCAGCCAGGCAGAGCCAGGGAACCAGGCTTGCTGTGGGCGTGTGTCCTGCTGAGTCACTGCTGGTGTCTCGTGTTACAGGCACCTGGTCACCTCTGGAGGCAGGGCGGCCGCTCTCTAGTGGCATGGCAGGGAGTGGCAGGCCGTTCTGTCCTGGTGGGGAGCAGTGGGAGCCCCTCCTCTGGGAGGGGGGAGTGCCCCCCTCCTGTGTTGGGTGGCTTGGCTGAGTCATCGCAGTGAAAGCAACTGACTAGTCCAGGCACTGGAGAGGAGCAGCCCCGGGCCCTACTCGCATTAGGGTAAGGATGCCGTCCTCCATGTCTGGGCCGCCCTCCCATCACGCAGGTCTCTAATCAGCACGCCTGCAGGGCACCACACCCACGTATCTGTGTTGGACAGCATCCACCCTTACTGGGCACACGTCCTGCAGGTGGGGACCCAGACAGGACCAGAAAGGAGCTGTGGGCAAACACCAGCAGCCACACGGTGTGGGCCCAACAGGTCTGGGAGAGGCCCGTCCGGGTAGCGGTCCTTAAGGCCACAGCTGGTATTAGAGAGAAGGAGGAGTGAAACATCTCAGAGTGACAAGTCGGGAAGGAAAAGGCAGACAAGTCCTAGGAGTCGTGTATGTAAACAAAGGGGAAAAATAAAAAACACCCCTCCCCACAGTTCCCGGGGACTATTACAGAGACAGAGCCCGGCTGGGGCACAAGGCAAAGTGCACTCCCTCAGCTTCGTCCTTCTGACAGACCTGGAGTCAGGGCTGGGTGGGGGCCTCCAGCAGCCGGGGGCCCCTGTTCAGCAATAAACAGTCGTGAAAGTGGACCCTGCACAGAGGCAGGCCTGCTTAAATGGGACACGCTCACCACACGGGGAGAAGCTGCCCCCAGGCTCACCCCGCCCCCCAGACTCCCCCCCATGAGAAATGAGTAGAGCAACATAAAATAAAAACGAGGACTCAGGTCTGAGTGAGGGGACCAAGCGTGAGACGGAGGGTTCCTAGGAAAACTCGGCAGGCACGGACAGCCCACGGTGCTCTGGCCACCTCTGACCCCCACCCCTGCCCCCCATGCTGGAAGCAAGTCCCTACCAGGAACCACTGCGTTCACCAAGTGACAAGAGTTGCTCAATCATAAAAATCCTTTCTATTAGGCCTAATATATCTGAGTCTGAATATTCTGTTTTTGAATAACTTGTGTATTGAATTCACTCTCGATCAATTTACTTTCTCAAATTGGTCCATCAGTGTGTCTATTCTAATCAACTTTTCCGCTTTTCCGCTTTTTCTAATCAACTTTGTCCATCCCATTAATACGTCAGTGCCCGACTCTACCGCAGTCTCCTTCACTCAGTTCTCACCAGGCAGGACGATTTCCTGGAGACATTTCCTCCATGACTCAAAACAAGCAGCACGGCTTTTCCCCAGTGCGAGTTCTCCGTGACAGGTTTGCTTCTGTGCATCAAAACTAGCCTGAGATCAACACCTAGCCTCCCCCTGGAGCCCTTCTCAAACATGCAGCCTTTGGTTTTCCATTGTCTCGTTAAGCGAATAAGCAGAACTAAAATACACAAACGTAAGACACACAAGAGACACTTTCTTCAGTGAGTGGAGATTTCTGATCTGAACTCAGGTTCTCAAAACCAGAAAAGACCTATGCATTCAAAATCTCCTCCTCCCCCAATTACCGGAGGAGAGTGACTCTGGGTGGGACGCGTGTGTGTCTGTCAAGACTTTTTCATCACCCTGGTTTGAATTTCCCTTCTTACCAAACAAAAACAAACACACGAACAGGCAGCCTGGGCAGGGACACTCCAATACTGCCTCCGATAGGGAGGCCTGCTAAGGCCTGGACCCCCGACACGGAGATGCGAGATCCCGCTCTGGGGAGACCGATGCCCTCAGACAATCCTGAAAGCTTCCTCAGAAACAAACACACCTTCCAAGCTTTGGTGAGAACTGTTACTTCTACATGAGGTTCTTGGCAAAGCACACACTGCACCACCTCAGCTAAAGCTCAGGCTTTATTGTGAAACACCAGGTCAAGTGCAGTCCACTTCCTCAGAGACCAGGACAAAGCGTGTGGTCAGTCATGTCACCGTGACACCAGCTGCTATCTCTGTCCGGTTCGCTTCCATGAGATCTGAGCGGCTCACTCCATAAAGACGTCCTCTGACTTGCTGACACTGCCGAGTGGCCTGAAGCCTGCCTGTGCACACGCCCTCCAAAAGCCCACGCACTGACCCCACACTCGGGCCCTCCTGAGATGACCCCTGGAACGTGTACTGCCATTGTGGGGTAGGCATCCCTGGCCCTCGGGGTCTCCAGACACTCACACGGGCACCCACGGACCCCCGGGGAAACACTGCTCACGACAGGATCGACGGTGGCCGTCAGGAAGTGCACCGCTGCTAGAAGGTCCAGCAGTGACTCTGCTATGAAAGATGACAGGCAATGACACCAGACAGTCAGACCCCCAGGAAAAGAGGACTAACAGGCCCTGGCTGTGAGATGCAGCATTTTGTTACGCTCGGGGCCTGTGGGAGTTCAGGCTTTCCCTGGGACTCTTGCTTCTGGCCAAGATGAAGTAAAGGAACTGGACTGACTCTTCTGCCTAAAATAATAGATGAAGCAACACTTTCCAAAGCACCGCACGTGGGGCTCTGGGAGGCAGTGACCTTGGGAGATGGGAGACAGACCAGCACTGAGCACTCTGGCTTCCCACATCCGGGGTCCAGGCTGCAGAGCAGGTGCACTGAGCTGAGGCTCGAATCTGCAAGATGAAGGCCTGGAGAGGAGAGATGCAGCCAGAGGAACCTGGAGATGTGCAAGGTGAGCTCAATGATCCTCTCCGTGCATTCTGCAGAGCACTGACCGGCACGTACACGTGCAGAAGCTGCCAAGGCCAGGCAAAGAACCCCCCCAAAGCCTGGAGAACACAGTGTCTGGTGCTCACACACTCCCCCCAGCCAGAAGAGAAAATGGCAGGGCCCTGGGTAGAGGGTTCAGAAAGGTTGTACCTCAGTCCTGGGGGCAATCAGCCCTTGACAAAATCTTAAAGGCAAGACTCTGAAAAATCATACTGTTTCAAAGAAATTTAACCAAGTCCAAAACAAAGCTCAAGAATACCAACAAGAACACAGAAGCATCCACCACACACGTCAAAGTCAGTGCTCGGCAGTCAGACTACCAGATACGCAAAGCAGGAAACAGCTGCTAATGGGGAGAAAACCAATCAGCCAAAAGCCACTTGAAACTGACAGAGACATCAGAACTGGCGACAAGGAGCTATCACAACTGTGCTCCGCACACTGCAAAAAGTCAAGCAGAGACAGGGAAGATGCAAAAGGGACTCACACTGAACACCCAGAGAGGAAAACGACGCACGCGGTGAAAATCGCACCAGACGGTATTCATGCAGATCAGATGCTGCAGTCACTGATCAGAGAGAACTCAAAGACAGGCATAAACTGAGTAACTCTGCATCTGCTGATGAACTCTGTAGTTGAGCATCTTTCCACCAAGAAAGCCAAGCAGCCTTCACTGGGGAATTTTCTCAAACACTTAAGGAAGAAATAATGCCAATTCTATACAAAGTCTTCCAGAAAATGAAAAGGAGGGAATGTTTCTGAGACCAGCATCACTCTGATACCAAAATGAGACACAGACATTACATGAATACACAAATATCTTTTGTGATCATAGATGCAAAAATTAACAAACACTAGCAAATTAAATCCAATAATACATTAAAAAGATAATGCATCATGACCCAGTATGATTTATGCCAGAGTCAAAGACTGGTCTAACATTAAAGAAAAAAAAATCAATGTTGTTTACAAACTTAAAACCAAAAATCATATGGCCACCTCAATAGCTGCAGAAGAATCTGTCAAAATCCAACACGTATTTCTGATAAAACTCTTAGTAAACTAGGAACAGAAAGGAACTTCCTCAACACAATGATGGGTAATTTTGAAAAATCCATAGCTAGTATCACACTTAATGACTAAAGACTGCAAGCTTTCTCCTAAGATCAGGAACAAAAGAAGGATGTGTGCTTTTGCCACTTCTACTAACCATCACACTGGAGGATCTGAACAGCGCAACAGGCAAGAAAAGCAACAAAAGGCCCACAGACTAGAAAGTGAGAAGTCACGTTACCTCTGCTTACAGGCAACGTGACTGTCTGCACAGAAAATCCAACGGGATCGATAAAAAGCTACTAGAAACAAGTACGCTTTGCAAGACCAGCATCTAAAAATCACTCGCATACCATCAAGAGCCAGAAACTCAAATCCACACACCATTTATCATGCCATCAAGACGCGGACTGCCGCAGGGAGAAATCTTAAAAAGATGTGCGAGACCTGTGCCCTGGGACTAGAAAACAGGTGGGGGAGCGGAGGACGACCTGCAGAAACAGCGGGCTGCGCCCCGCGCCGTCAGCTGGGCCCCACTTGTCCCTGCACTCACCTGCAATTTGACAAGATCCCAACCAAAATCCTAGTGTGCCTTCTTGCGTAGAAACTGGCAAACAGATTCTAAAATTCATACGGAAATACAAAGGACCTACAATAGCCAAAACAACTGTGAAAAAGGGAAAAGCTGGCGGCAAGAGCTCCAGACTGTGAGACTTCACACCCACAGGTACACGGGAGTGACTTGCGATGGAGGAGCAAAGGCAATTCAGTGGAGAAAGACTCCTCAACAAATGCACTGGGCCAACTGGGCATCCACGGGGATAACACAACTTGGATTCATACCTCACAACACACACAAAAATTCACCTCAAAACAGATAATAGACCTAAGTGTAAAAGCTGAAACCCTGAACTGTCCAGAAGGAAATACAAGGGAAAATCTTCACACCTTAGATCAGGCAAAGACTTCCAGAAAGATACTAAAAGCACAATCTGGAAAGCACCAAACTGATACGAAGAAATCATCACAATTTAAAACTTCTGCTCTCTGAAAGCCACAGTTAAGAGAATCAAGAGACCAGCTGCAAACTGGGAGAGAATACTTGCAAGGCAAGTATCTGATACAGGACTTGTACCCAGAACATATAATAAACTCAAACACTTGGAAATAAGAAAGTAAACACCATCCTAAAAGACGAGCAAAAGATGTGAACAGAGACTTCACTGAAGAAGGTATTTGCAATGGCAACGAGCATAAGAAAAAATGCTGAAAGTCATCAGGGGAAACACAGACGAAGCCCACAGCGCAACTCCACCACACACGTACCAGAATAACAAAAACTGAAAAGACTGACAATCCCAAATGTTGGCAAGGACTCAAAACAGCTGGAACGCTCACATACTGCTGGCAGAGATGCAAATGGTGAAGCCCTCAGACACAGAAAACAAACTGGTTGCCAGAGGGGAAAGGGGGCAGGGATAATAAACTGGGAGTTTGGGATTAGCAGATACAAACTACTCTATACAAAACAGATAAACAACAAGGTCGTTCTGTACAGCACAGGGAACTATATTCAATACCTTGTAATAACGTGAAGAAAAAGAATATGAAAAAGAATATATACATGTGTAACAATCACTTTTCTGTACACTGGAAATTAACATTGTTAATCACTTATATTTCAATTTTAAAAAAAGGTGGAACTGACACATTGTAACTGACTATACTTCAATTAAAAAAAAAAAAAAAAAAAGGTGGAGGGAGCCCTTTCAAAACAGTTAGGACATGTCTTCAAAGTTAAATACACACTTTCCGTATGACCCTGAGAACCTACTTCTAGGTATCTACCCAAGAGATATGAGGGTTTTCCACACACAAGGCTTATCCTTCACTGTTCTCAGCAGCTTTATTCAGAACAACTCCAAGCTGGAAGCCCAGACATCCATTAACTCAGGACAATGCAGAGTACTCAACAACAGAGAAACGAGTCCCTGCCACAAGGCACCACCCATCTCATAGGCACTTCCCAAGTGGAAGAAGCCAGGTACGGAAGACTGCAAAGCACACTGCTCCACTCAGGCAAGGTCCTGGAAACAGCCAAACACACAGGGCCGGTCAGCAACTGCTACGCACGGGGAGAGAGGGGACGAATGAATGCAGAGGGGCCGCAGGCAACTTCACGGGGTGGTGGAGACACTGCATCTTGACTGTGGTGGTGGTTACACAATTGTATACATCTGCTAAGACTTGCTGAAGTACAAATCCTATGCAAATCACACTTTAATATAGCTACTTAAAAAATGCAACGAACTCACACAAACGTAAGACAAAGAAGGGACATACGGCCATCAAGCGTCAGTAGCAGTCTTTGGCGGTGGTGGGAGTATCGGTGACTTTAATTTTCTCCTTTGCATTTATCTGTGGTTTCCAGAATTTTACAATGTAACCACTCATGTAAACAGAAAATAAAGTTTAACCTCAAGTCTCATAATAGAAATTGCGCTGTCATACAGCTATGTAAGTTTAAAAAGCTAAAGCTCTAATCTGTTCTTAGAAACAATGATCAGTACATACATGTGAGCTAAAAAAACACGTGCAGTATACTGTGTATGTGTATTTACACGCAACATAATGTGTGTGTGCAGTCAAACTGGGATAATTCTACCTAGTAAAACCTAAAAAGAAAGAAGAAAAGAAACTGTGCTATCATAGTGTTACCGAAAATGTAGACAACATTAGACTGGTTAGAGAATGTGGTCCTTTAAAAACAAGATATCAGAAAAACCAACCTGCTTGTAACTGGAATGTCCCGAATAAACTTTTGACCATTTTTTGTTAGACAAGGAACATCATTATTTTAAATTAAATATGACAAAACCCGTTTGCACATGACAAGAGTCATGTGGCTCTTAGAAACACTCCTCTTCCGTAACGGGTTAACTATAAGTACTTCCCAGGCAGCTTAAGCCTGAAAATAAAAATCCCACAACCACCAAAACCTGGAAGCACCTGCCGACTCTGAGGACTCCTACTGCTCTTGCTGGAGGCAGGCATTTGGATTTCTACTATTTCTGCACTGTTGGCTCCGAAACAATACGGAGGACCAAGAAATCCACGTCTGCATCACACTTCACTGGATGTGGATAATCGCGCTGTTTAGACAACTATAAAAAGCAATCAGGAAAGTGGAAGACGGGATGCTGGCCTCCTCACCTCTCGAGGGTCTCCCTGTCTGAGAAACTGCTTTACAGCTCAGTGAGAGTTCTACCAAGCCCTACCACCCGCCGTAGGTGGAGCCTTACCTGGTACAGCTCTTCCAGGTTGTATCTGATGGAGGTGCTACTCTGTATGGCTTTCACTGCCTCATGAAGCTTCTGCCAGGTGTCTTGAGTGTAGTTATCAGGCAATTTAGGTCTGTCTGTAAATCCAGATAGAGTCCGTGGGGAAAGGCAACCATGCTAAGAGTCACACATCTTAAAAAAAAAATTCTACAAAAAAGTACTTAGAAGACACACAGGTAAGAACACAGAAATTAGGTTTCCGCGATACAAAGTATCATATTTATACATTGCTTAGAACAGAAACCGTGCAGTCACAGTTATCTTGGCGTTACTATGTGAACACACCTAGGATTGATACTCAGGACAAGCACGTGTAGAAGCTACGCGAATCTCACAGCTTCTTCACTTAACAAGCGGACTGTACAGACCCGTAAACACGGACAGTCAAGCTCTACACGTTTAAAGTTGACTTAAATTATTCACAGTTGGGAGGACGGTGGAGAACAGGCTTGTACGGCCACATCCGCGTCAAAGGCGCTTACTTGGAGGCATTAACAGCGGCAGGGCCGGGAGACGCGGAGGAAGCAACAAAATCACGTCGCGGGAGCTTCCCGGCCCGGCCGCGCGAACCAAGACACCTGAATCACGCGGCCCACTTGACCCCAACCGGACCGGCTGCCCCGACGAAGGGGAGGCCGCCGCCGGCCGGCAGACCAGCGGGGTCGCGACCCCGCGCGGAGCGGAGAGGCCCCGCGCCCACCCCCGCGGGCCCCGCACCCACCTCGGAAGTTCTTGATCACCAGCTTCTTGGAGCCGCCGCCGCCCCCGGGCTTGGAGGTGACGGCGGCCGCGGCGAGGGACGCGGGCTTGGTGAGGCCGTTGGTGTGCCCGACGAGCGCCGAGAAGCTGCCCTTCCTGGGGGTCTCGTCGGCCATGGCGCGGCCCGGAGCGCGGCGCCCCGCCCGCCCGTCCGTCCGCCCGCCCGGCCTCGGCCTCCGCCTCGGCCTGCGCCCGCGCCGGCCCTCCGCTCCCTCGGCCCAACCGCCGCCGGCCCGCCCGCGACCCCGACCCCGCGCCTCAGGCCTCGGGAGCGCGCCGGACCCCGACCCGACCCGACGCGGCCCGATCCGGCCCCGAGCTCGCGGGCGCCGCAGTCCGCGCCCGCCGCGGTCCGTGTGGAACACGCAACAGTCGAGGGGCCGGTGGGCCCGGGCACCGGGGGTGCGGACGAGGCGGCCTCGTGAGGGGGGCGGGGAATCGCAGCGCAGCCCCCAACCTTCCTCAGCCCGGGCGCGCCGCCATGCCGGCCCCGGGCTCGCGCTCCGGCGTACACGCCGCCCCCGGAACCAACGTGCGCGGAAGGCGGGGCCGGGGGCGCGGGGCCGGGGCCGGACCGCGGCCCGGAAGTGACGCGACGCCGGCTGCGACGGGGCGCGCAGCTCGGCGGGGCGGCGGCGGACGCGGCCATGGCGCACATCACCATCAACCAGTACCTTCAGCAGGTAACGCTGGGGCTGTCCTCCCGCTTCCTTGCGTGCAGGCCGGAGCGGTCCGGAGCGGGAGCCCGGGGAGTGTGTTCGCCGCTGCGCCGGAGCCCTCGAGCGCCAGACGGGAAGCAGGCGCACTGCGTGTCCGGGGGCCCCCGAGCCGCGGCGGCCGCCCGCTCGATTTAGGGGCGGGGACGGGAGGGGAGCAGACGGGTGGAGGTAGGAGGGGAGGGAGCAGGTGGTCCCGCTGCGAGCTGCTCCGTGTAGCGCTCGGCGGGAGGTGTGTCTCTCAGGGTTTGTCCAAACTGCCTGAAAACGCAGCCGCATAGTGCAGACACAGACACTCATGGATTCAGAGCTTGTGGTCTCTCTACGGAGCTGTGCTAATTCGCAGAACTAGAACCGTAGTAATAAGGATAATGAAAAGGGGGAATGGATTTTTGAAGTATGTGAAGAAGACATTGCCAGGACTTGGTGAATGAGAATGTGTGGCTGGGGGACGAGGAGGAGTCCGGAATGATTCCCAGGTTTCTAGCTTGGGCAGCAGAAGAGCTGAACAGATTTGGAGGGAAAAATAAATGTAGTTTGGACGTGTTGAGTTGGAGGTGTCTGCTGGCAACTGAATATAGTCCAACGTGGTTGGAAGTATTAGTTCGATTAATTGAGAAAGTTGGTTTAAACGGGAATCATGAAAAACCACGTACATGCTTTTGTTTTAACTAAAAGCATACAAACATACATTCATTTGCAGTCTTTTGATTGAGGCCTAAGATCTTTTTTTAAGAATAGGTCTACCTTGGCCTTATCTTTGCAGAGTTAACAGTTTTCAGTATCAGTTTAAAGTTGAACAAGAACATAGACATTTGAGAACCAATTTGAATATAGACTCTAGGATTTTATACTCTTCATATCTTTTATACATTTATATCTTTTATCTTTTACATATGTTTATATCTCTTTTACAATTCTCTTGCCCACACCTATTTCCACTTGGTTCTGGGGAGTGGGAGGGCATTGCCCGTGCCTTGAGCAGTGACCAGTGTGGATGCTCAGGATAGTCTGCGCACAGGATAAGTGGAGGCAGGGTGAAACTTGCTGCTGAGTGATTTACCAGTGCTCAGACCTCCACACGCTAGTGCACTAACCTGGACTGGTCTAAGTTCCACGTTCTCCTGTTTCTCCAGTGACCTCTCAGTCCTGTTCCCTGCGTTCTCAGAGGAACCCTCCTTTACCCTGCTGTTCTGGGGCGGGATACATTAACAGTGACGGGGCAGGCACCTGGGTTGGGTGACCCTGGTGTCTGCTGAGGAGCCTTCAGCTCTCTAAGATTTGCCCCGTCTGTCGCCATCCTTCTGTTTCCTTCACACACCCTTAACGGGAACTACGGCAGCCTTGGCCAGTTTACCTGAGACAGGGACACTGATTGTGTGCGTTTCGTGATGACGTGTAACACGTCCACAGCAGCCCTGCGTGAATATCTTTTGATTCTTGTACGGTAGAACCTCAGGAGTGGGATTGCTGCTTAGTTGTAAGTGCACGTGCATCCTTGTGGAATAGTCAAGGGGCGGATTCTGTATCCTGTGACTTGTTTGAGGTGAGGTGGCGTGAGCTCTCCCAGCTGCTGCCCTGAGTGTCAGCAGACCAGGCACTGGGTCACCTGCCGTCCCTGTGGGTTGCAGCCGCTTCCTTGCGGCCAGGGATGCCTGGGCAGGAGAGGAGCATGCTCAGTGTTCCCTAGTGGCTGTACCTCCTCGCCTCCCACTAGCAATGGCTGGGGGTTCCCGTTCCTTTGTATTGTTGGCAGCACTTAGTGGGTCAGCCTTTCAGTGTTGACTATGCTGGTGGGTGTGTGGGTTTCTCGTTGCGTTTTGCTGGCGAGTAGTGGTGTGAGCACCTTCTCATGTGTGTGCTGTTTGGGTGTCCTCTTTACGACGTCCCTGGCCAGAGTCTTGCATGTACGTAACGTTTACATATCTAATTTTATGGTGGGTAAATTATACTGTATGTGCAGTTTTGTGCTTGGCTCTGCCTGCACTTAGGATTTTTATGTCACTTTTTGATAAATAAAATTTTAAAATATCATTTGACTTTCTAATTACAAAATGTCTCCTGTAATCCAGGCCTCTAGTATAGAAATACATGAAATGAAAATCTTCTCGGCCCCTCAGCTCCCATCCCGCTGGCCGGGATCATCTGGTGCATCCTGCTTAGTGTATGAATATTATCTTAGCACTTGGACCCTGCATTTCTTCCTGTACTTACTTGTCGCGTTGTGTGACTGTGACAGTTATTTGGCCATTCCCCTCCCCTCTCTCTTTTTTTTTTTTATGTTTAGGTTGAGCAGAAGCCTTTTGAGTTTTGGATATATGTGGGTTTTAAACTTTTCTTTTCCATAAGCTTTATAAGTGAATTTTCAGATGTCTGTTAGTATGACTTAGTAAAATCTGAATAATTCACCTTCATTAATAAACAGATAATAAACCACTGGCTTATTCTGCTCTTTCATTGTTTTTAATAGTAAGTCACTAGTTTGCCTCCAGAGGATCTCATTTTGAGATGCAGTGATTGCTCGCTGAGGAGCACTGACTTGCTGCATTTTGATTATTCTGACTCCTTTCAGCGTAGGGAAAAGTGAAGTTTAGAGGAGTATGGTATGTCATCTGGGTCCTGTGAGGACCAGGGGCTTTATTTTCCTCTTAGTACTTATCTTCAAATGCCTCAGGTCTATGAAGCCATTGACACCAGAGACGGGGCGTCCTGCGCAGAGCTGGTGTCTTTCAAGCATCCTCACGTTGCCAACCCGCGGCTGCAGGTAGGTGGCAGGGCCCTAACGCGTCTGGGGGTTTCCACATCGCCTGCTTCCTAAGAGAAGTTCAGCGTTTGAGTGAGAAGGAAACGAATGTTGCCACTCTGGTTTGGTAATTGCAGAGTTCCCACACGATTTGTCTTGCTTCCAGTTCATTCATTAACCGCTGGCCGGCTGTTAACCATTAAGCTGTGTAAGAATATGCCTAGACTATTTCCTGGCCAGTGGAAGACGGGAACAAAGTCTGTTCCTCTCCTGCGCTGTTACGTCGGTGGTGCTTGTGTGGAAGTCGTGAGCCTTTACTTAGAAGGGCTAACGTGCGAAGTTACTGTAAACTGTAAGGTGTAAATTCTTTTGAAATAAAGGTTTGTCTAAATCCCTTTCTACACATTGCACTCTTTCTGTCCCTGTTCATTTTATTTTTGCCATTTTTCTTGTTTAGTTGGCCTCCCCAGAAGAGAAGTGTCAGCAGGTCTTGGAACCCCCTTATGACGAAATGTTTGCAGCTCATTTAAGGTAACCCACGGGTGGGAAGAAGAATGAGCAAATCTGGAAATGGCCGAATTAACTAGGGATTTTATTTAATACCATCTTATGCTTGAAGCAGCGAAAAATCTCCTTTGAAAAAGTAGAAAAGTGTGTTTGTAATTTCTCTTTGGTAAAACCTGAGAAAATTTTGTGAAGTTTAAAATACTTTAAAATCTTAGCAAGCGTTTTCATTTCCGGGATCATGTATGTTCTTAAGTTACAGTGGGAGTGTGGACGCGCATCTTGCTGCGCCGCTGTGTAGTGCTGTAGATAGCCGGTGGTGTGCGTCCTGCTGGCGGGGTCGTGGTCTTCTGTTCAGTAGGGTGTAGGGCCCGCCCGGGGTGTCCGTGGAAATGCCTATTTTTTGGCCTCTTTGCCTTTCTGGGAAAGAAACCAGAACAGGGCCGAGCAAATGAAGGAGTGCTTTTTACTCAGGTGTCACATCTACAGCCTCCGCCTCTCGTGCCCCGTCAGGCGAAGCCCCAGGTCCTGAATTGTGTGGCACCTGATCGTCCTCCTGCCTGCACATCTCGCCAGTGTTTCAGAGCAGACGGGGCTGTGGGGCAAGGTGTGGGGGCCTGGGAGCCCTGGCAGGTCTCTGGAAACGGGGTGCCCCTGAGTACCTTGTGGCATGGGGCTCACTGCAACTTCCTCAGTCTGGGCAATGTGCGATGAGGTTCTAGGCTTGGTGATGGACTCTGCCATGTCTGGTTAGAGTGCCTAGCCTGCCCCGTGACGCTGCAGAGGGGCCACTAGTGTGTTACTGTGAAACCTGCTGCAACTCGGCTTCTTGTAGGACTTGAAGGAACAGGCTCGGGACGCTGTGGGGTTTCCTCCTGCACCAGGTCACTTGTGGGCGTCTTCATGACCTGCCCAGCAGCAGCTCCAGCTTCGACCCTGGCTCAGGCGAGAGCAGGTGCTGTGATGGGGGCAGGCCCGTGGTCCCATCAGTCCTCAGGCTCCACGTTGCCTTTGCAGGTGCACATACGCAGTGAGCAACCACGACTTCATTGAGGCGTACAAATGCCAGACCGTAATCGTCCAATATCCTTTGTCAGCTGCACTACTGTTCAACATGTAACGGATGCAGCTGGGTGCTTGAAGCATGGGGCCCCTTTCAGCCATACCTTTAATTAGAAAGGAGCAAAGCCTTTGGAAGAAAAACTTAATCTGTTTCACTCAGGTACTTAAATTTAGCATGGACCTTAAGACTGCTGTCCAGTGACATATAGTAGGGAGGAACACTGATTATGGTTAGGGATTTTGTTTAATTCTTTTGTGAAGAATAATATTTGTTGCCTTTAAAGCATTTAGTATAGCTACAGGGATGGGCTGGTCCCCTTGGAGAAATACAGGGACCCCCGGTCCAGATATAGATGGAAGAGCAGACACAACATGCATCGTTTAGTCGTGGTGCTGGCGCCAGGACCAGGCCACTTTCTGACTTCAGCCATGTAAGCGCTGTCCCAAGGCTCAGGCCCTAGTCGGTGCATGTTCTCACATCTACACGTATCTCCAGGCTTTAGTTGCTTATTTTTTAACCATCTTGTTTAATTAATACACAGAAGAGAATTGGTTACTAACCAGCTAAGTCTCCTTTGAATTCAAGAACTCTGTAATCGATGAAAGAAACTTTACAGTCCAGGTCCTGAAGCACATTGCGTGTAACTTGTGATCATCCGGGCTCAGAGACACTGGATAAAATGTGCGAAGTTGCCGACTTAGAACAGTAGTCTTTTCTTGCTCCGGGGAGAGTGTGCATGAAGTAAGTGCACAGACTGTGCTGACAGCGCACGGTGCTCGGGTGTCTGGACCATGGGCTCCTGGGCTCTTCTCCTTCAGGAACTGACTGCCAGGCTCCATCATCTTCTGAAAGGCGAGCTGCTCCCATTACAGCTGAGAACCCTCTTGCTTTTTACTCCGTCACTGGTAGCATTACTTCAGTTTTGTCAGTCAGACCTTCCTTAATATTTTACATCATTCCTACGGGCCTTTCAGGCCCACAAAGAAGAGAACTGGTAAGTACAGACAGAGACGGCTGAAAGTTGGCAAATGGCTTTTTTTTTTTTTTGAGAAGCTTTTAAAAAATTTACTCTAAGTAAGCACATGTTGTGTTTCCTCTGCCAGTATTCAATGTCACGTGTTGACATGACAGCGTCAACATGGGGCGGGCTCGCAGTGTGGGTTTGAATGGCAGTTCTGTCAGGTGGTTTGCAGTGTGCGTCTGTAAATACGAAGTATTGCTTTTATTTTAGCCCTTCCATACCCCAACATATTAATTAGATATTATTTTTCCCTTTAATTGTCAATTTTGAACTTTCTTTTGTTTTTAAACTTGGATAAAAGATGTAGATCAACTACAGTTCACTCGGGCGCTAGAATATATAGTAATTGGGTTATTTTTAATTCATTGATAAACCGCTTTATGATTTATTAACAACCTAGGTAAATACTGGAAGTTTGTTTATACTAAAGTAACTGAAGGCTTGCAAATACCTTTTACTTTAAAAAGAAGCAACCTTTTTAAGTGAAGATTTACCTTACACAAAAAACCAGCACTGCCAGTTGGATTAAAAAGTCATTTAGGGCATTTTGGCTAGTATGTACATCAGGTCCTGTTAGGAAGTCATTGTGAACCACATCTTGTTCTGGAGGAGCTGTTTAGATGGTGGTGGGAGCCGGGGTGGGAAGGGAGCCTTGGCACAGTGTGAGGAGGTGCCGTGGGGGCTGAAGCCCCCGGATTTAGGGGGTCGGGGGCAGTGGGTGTGGAACTCCTGGCACTGCAGCCTGCCCCGAGGGGCTGAGGGAGACAGCAGCAGCCAGCGAGGGGGGCGGGGGGCATTGTGGGCAGTGCCCCGGGGGAACCGGACCCTGACCTCAGACGTGCTTCTCTGCTGCAGGGCCCTGCCGGTCATGTATGCCGTGGCGCTTGACCTCCGGGTGTTTGCCAATAATGTAAGTTCAGCGTCTCTGTCTTCTGCTCCCTCTTAAGCCATCCTTTCCAAGAGTTCGGAGGGGCTAGTGGGGTTGGGGTGTGTCTGGTGTGGAGAGCATGGGGGAACGGCCTGACAGCAGGCGAGTGAGCCTGGGTCTGGTCTGCTGTGAGAATGTACTGTCCCTGTCCTACAGGGTTCCACCCTGATGCGGATTCGGGTGGCTCAGGGCTTCTCTGGTGTGAGGGGTGAAGATTCGGGACTTTATGGGGTAGCTTCCCTGCGAGGGTCGGCAGAAGCCAGCTTCGGAGCAGCGGTTCTCAGCGCTTGGGTCCTGACGCCCTTTACAGTTTTGAAAACTATTGATGACCTCTGATTCTGGACGAGACAGAGTAAACATGCTCCTGTCCCTCCTGCTGGGAGTTTTGAGGCTAGCGTGGCTCTGGGAGGCGAGTTCCCTGCGTTTCCTTCTTGCCTCCTATGTGTCGTGGACTGAGCCCTGGAGAAGCCTGAAGCCCAGGACCCCTGACAGACAGAGATGGTGCAACCCAGGAGGGTGGGCAGAGGAGGCAGCTGGCAGGACAGACCTCATGGAGCGTTCCACCGCAGGCCCTCCCTACAGCAAGGCCTGGGCAGCGTGGTGGGTGGAGGCCCCAAAACAGGAAGGTCCACCTCTCATACGTGACAGCCCGGACGCCCTGGATGTGATCGAGAGTCACGTGTTGCAGCAGGAATCGGACTCTCCATCTGTGAGGCTCTGAGTGAGGAGAGACGGCCAGCACCGCCCGTCGGTGGGCCTCCGGGGGCAGATGCGAATGTGCAGGGGACAAGCGAGAACGTCCACAGGTGAAAAGCAGAACCACACGAGAACTTTAGAGCTGAAAATACAGGGACGCCGACAGAAATTATCCAGGACCCCAGAGCTTTTGTTTACATGTATCATATCAATATTTACTGTATTGGAAATTTTAACTGGGAAATTTTTAGTACTTATTTATTTCCAATAATAAACCTTTTACATGGTAACATAGTAGACTTTTAAATAAAAAAAACTATTTTCAAGGTGAAAAAAATGTACTAAAAAGTGGCATTGTTTTACGTTTTAATCTCTTCAATGTCTGGCTCAGCAGAAGCCACTTGGATTCTCATATCTGCTGCTGCGTTTGCCCTGCAGGGTATCATGTGGTCGCAGGTGAGAGGCCTGCCTCAGGTGGCTGTAGCAGGAGGGGACAGTGTTCTGATAGGCTTTTCAGGGGGTGGCAGGTGCTCTTCTCTGAGCTGCACCAAAGCTCCAAGCATAGTTTTTAAGGTTCATTACAGTGTGGCCTCTGAGGCTTAGCGGTGACTTTTTTTGCTGTCACATCAGAATCCACAGTGTGTGGTGAGCTTTGAGGCTCTTTTACCACCGTGTGACTTTGTAACATCGTAACATCGTATGCTTGACTTTGTAACATCGTACATCAATCATCAATCGCTTGGAAAGTTTCTGCGCACTGAGTTATGCAGCTGTTCCAAATGTTGACATGTTTCATTATGCAAAAAAAACGAAAACTAGAAAACTCTACATTTGTTAACACCTCCAGCGACCTCGTCAGGACAGCCGTGAAGCAGTGGAAAGCTACCAGGCTCTTGGTGGTCTATACAAGTTTTCCAGTATTCTAAGTTTTTCTTGAAGGTGCAGGTGTTGTCACTTTGCTTGGAGTGACAGGCTTGTTCGCTCACCATCCCGAGGTGACGCCGGGTCGCCAGGCCCTGTGGCGCTCCGTTCCCCGGGCCAGCTTGCAGCCCCGCAGTGGCCTGGTGCTTTTCCTTGGGACAGACGTGCTGTGTGCATGCCTCCTGCTCCGTCACGAAGCTGCTGAAAATGCAGCATCGAGGACCAAGACTGAATGACGTTACTCTGCAGTGCGTCGTCAAGGACACTTTAAAGTGAAGTCAGCTTCGTCGGCTGGCTGGCTGGAGGATGCAGGTGTGGTGCTAAGGCCGCCGTGGCTGTGAGCTCTGTTCTGGGCGCTGGGAAGCCCCTAGAAGCCTCACCGGCGGTTGTCTCCCCACCATCAGCACAAACTCGATACAGGAAAGAGAGAGCGGCTTCACGTTGCCAGGAACGTGGTTCTGATCGTGTGGCTCACGTGCAGGTGTCCTGGGGGCTCCCAGGCTTCACAGACACCGGCTGAGAGCCCAGTCATGTTGAGGGTGAGGGGGACGTGAGCCGAGAAGCAGGTCCTTCTTTGACTGGGAGGTCCTGAAAATGGGGGACCGTCAGCCTTGGTGGTGACTGGAACCTGCTGGAAATGGGCGCATCAAGGGTTCTGATGGCTGTGCGTGGGAGACGGGGGTTCATGGCCAATGAGGAAGGGCTTTCCCGCAGCACATGGTCACAGGCCTCACAGGCCGTGGAGGCCGGTGGACGGGTGAGCCCAGGTCAGCGGGTTTGCGGAGGAGGAGGCCCGCGCTCTGGGCTCCTGGGTTTGCGGCTCTGAGCCGACGACCTCGCCCAGACATCCTGGGCGCTTCTCGTTGTGCTGCCTTTGCTCTCAAGTGTGCTGTGACTGTCTTTTTTCTCTTTTTTGTGTGACTTTATTTTTAACTAAGGAATCTAGAGAAAATTTTTGAACGAGTGTGTTACTTTCTATCAGGCAGACCAGCAATTGGTGAAGAAGGGGAGAAGCAAGGTGGGGGACATGCTGGAGAAAGCGGCCGAGCTGCTGATGAGCTGCTTCCGCGTCTGCGCCAGCGACACGTGAGTGCGGCCCCCCCAGCTCCCCCCAGCCCACCCCTGTCCCACCTTGGCCCCCGCACCCCCGTGGCCCCGGCAGCTTTAAAGAGTCCCTTGTTGCGTGAGCAAGTCAGAGGGAAGAATCTCTTTCTCACCTAGCCACGCCCCCTCAGCCCCGCCCCCTGCAGAAGGCTTCGCCAGCAGGCCTGCTCCCTGGGCGGCTTCTGGACGCTTGCCTCCGGCTGGACCGTCCTTCTCTTGCCTGCATCTTGGAAGGACCTTTCTGCTAGGTGGAGAATTCTAGATTGGCCGTTTTTAGCACTTTAGGACGTCATCCCACCGGGCTGCCTGTTTGGACGGGAAGCCAGCTCTCCCTCACCTGCTTCCTGGGAGCTGCTGGCACTTCCTCTGCCGCCGAGTCTTCCCTCGGCTCAGTCACTTGGCAGATGTGCCTGCCTGTCTTTGTATTTCCCGTTTGGGGTTCATTCAGCTTCTTGGATCTGTAACTTGATGCCTGTTATTAGGTTATAAATCTTTTAACTTTTATGTTCATTCTTTATCTACTGTTGGGCCCCCTTCTTTCTCTTCTCCTCGAGTCTGACTCCAGGCATGTGTATGTTGGACTCGTGATGTTACTCCACAGGGCTTGGGGCCTCTGTTTACTTTTCAGTCTTTTTCCCTTCTCGTTCTTCCCTTTGGGTCGTTTGTACTGACCTGCTTTCAGGCTGACTGACCTCGTCAACCACTATTTATTTCTGCCGTTATTCATTTTTTAGTTCTAGACCCTCCATCTGATTCTACTTTAGAGTTTGTTTTTCTCTCGAAATGCCGTCTCTTCACCCATCATAAAATCATGGCTAGTTAATTGGGAGTTTTAGAAATTGCAAAGCAAAGAGAAAGTAAAGCTTTCCATATCCAAATAAACAAAAACTACTGTTCCCAGAAAGCGTTCCAGCTTCTCGCTTCTCATCACTCTGTCCCCACCTCAACGGTCCCACCAGCACTGGACTTCACACCGTTGTCAGCGAACCTGGCACTGCCCCTCCCAGAGCTGGCCGCCCCGCCAGCGTGTCTCCCCACCAAAGCCTCCTTTCATGAGCCCTCCCAGCAGATGGTGCTGGTGTTCACTCCCCTTAGAGAAAGTGCGTATCTGGATGGCGATCACTAGGTTGCTGCGTCCGTGAGGGCATGCAGGTCGCTCTCACAGAGCGGCCCTCACGCCGCCAGCGCTCAGTCAACAGCCGCAGGTATGCAGGGCTCTGCCTGAGGGTGTGCTCCCGCACAGCGTGAGCAGCTTGGCCCTGGGTCTGACAGTGCTTTTCTTGGAGGTGACACCAAAGTCACGAGTGACCTGACAAGAAGTAGATAAGTTAATTGGGCTTCATCAGAATTTAAATTTCGTTGCTTCAAAGGACACTGTCAAAAAAGTGGAAGAAACGCCCATGGAATGGGGAAAAAAATTGCAAATAGTAGTATGGGTCCAGCACCCAGCATATATGAAGGCTGTTACAGCTCAGCAAGACAAAGCCACGAGACCTGGTTTAAAGTGGGCAGAGGATTAGGCTGGACGTTTCTGCCAAGAAGGCACAAGAGCGGCCGGCAAGCACAGGAAGAGACGCTGAACACCACTGATCACCCAGGGAGCGCAGGTCCAGGCCACCGTGAGGCACACTGCGCCCCCGAGATGGCTGGGGTCCAAGTGCGGGCGGGGACGGGGCTGCTGCTGGCGGGGCCGTGGTACCACCACTTTGCAGAGCAGCCTGGCGGCCCCTCCCTCCAGACAGAGCAGAGCCCACGCAGCTGACCTCCCTTCTCGGGTCTGCAGAAGAGGTCACTGTCCCAGTGCCAGGCTGGGTACACTGTACCACTGTACCCGTACAGTGCTCTGTGGCCGTCCCCTTCCTCACCGACTTCCCTGCCACGCCGTGCTCTGAGGCTGGTGCAGAGGTGGTACTGCCCGTCTCTGACGCACAGCGGGGCCGGCCGTCAGCCACGAAGCTGACCTCCATATTCTGACTGCCCTTGAGCGCCTCTGTCCAGGCCCACGTTGGTCTTAGGAGGCACTTGTACAAGGACGGTCAGCTCGCTTCCTTTCTGGGCCTCTTATTTCAAGTGCTTTGACTTCATGCTCCGGACTTAGTGATTCCAGGAGCCGCCTCAGCGCTCTCGCTACACTGCCACCCAGGGTCCAGGCGCCCCAGAGAAGGTCTGCTCGCAGCCAACTTGGGCGGGTTCAGCCCTGAATTACCTCCAACGTGTTATCCTGAAAATTTTCAAACACCCAGCAAAGCTGAAGCGACTTCACACAAATACCTGCACACTCACCACTTGGGCGTTAGCGTTTCGCCACAAGGGCTTTGCGGCTGTCCGCGTGTCCTCCCTGCTGTGCACATCTGTCTGCTTTTCTTTCTTCTTTTTTTTATTGTTTCGGATGCATTTCAAAGTTAATTATGGTCATCAGTGAACTCTTCCCTAAACATGTCAGTTTCTCTCTTGTATTTTGAGGGCAAATGGATGTCCAGTGAACCCCTATAGAGCTGTAGGATACTGCTGCCCAGAGGTGTCCCTCATCCCGCCTCTGGGCAGTCCCCTTCTCAGCAGCTCTGCCTGTTTGGTGACTTCACACACCTGGACCCACACTATGTGTGCTCTGGGTCCTGCATGTCCGATATTCATCCACTTTGTGCTGTGTTTCAGTAGTCTTGTAATGATCAGAGAAAAATAGTTCTTCCATTTCTCACAAATGCTTTGTGACGGTTAGCTTTTACGTAATATTCTTGCAAACTGAGCAGCTTTCATCTGCTGCGGCAGGGGATGTAGCACCCAGACACGTAGCTGGTATTAGAGCTCCCGGTCTGGTCTCTTCAAGTTTACCCATTAGAGGAGACATCTTTCATAATGTTATTTTATTTCATGAGTATGACCTGACCTGTGGGATTTTATCTCAAGATGTTAATTTGTTTAGGAAGTTTATTTCGTGATTTATAAATAAAATTTTCATTTCCTGTGTAACTTAAAAAAAATTATTTTCTTGTAGTCGTGCTGGCATAGAGGATTCAAAGAAGTGGGGGATGCTGTTTCTGGTGAACCAGTTATTCAAGATTTATTTCAAGGTACCTTCTGTTTGACTACTTTGTGTGTCTTAGGGTTTTTTTCTGCCCGTCTTGCAGATCCCGTTTCTGTTCATTATCAGCGGCCCCCAGCATTGCCGGGGACCGGGCAGCACCTTGCCACGTGCAAGACCCTGAGCATCCGCGCGGTGCGGGGACTGCTGCCAGTGCTGTGCACGCGTCCTCTTGTTAAACCCCCCCGTGGGAGGCAGGTGCCCAGCTCCCAGGAAACCAGGCGCGGGCGTAGCGGGACTGGGTTTCTGCTCCAGAGCCTGACCCCGAGGGCGGAGCTGCAGGCCCTGGTCAGTCTGGCCCCTCGGGGGAGGAAGTCAGGCGAGGGGCGCTGGGACCCAGCCCCGCGGTGGGCCTTCCGGAGCAGGTGTGGTCCGGCCCGAGTGGCCGTGTCCTTCATTTTACTGTGAAGTAGTCAGTCCTGAGGATGTAAGTCCCACTCTGAGGAGGCATGTACGTAGGAGCCAGAAGCTGGCTGTCAAGACAACGCTCAGAACAGGCTGTCCCTGCAGATCAACAAGCTCCACTTGTGCAAGCCCCTGATCCGGGCCATCGACAGCTCGAACCTGAAGGATGGCTACAGCACCGCCCAGAGGGTGACCTACAGGTACTACGTCGGCCGGAAGGCCATGTTCGACAGCGACTTTAAGCAAGGTGTGTCCTCGCTCTTTGTCGGCTTGTAAGGACCTTGCCTCTGAGCGACCCAAGGGGCAGCCTCAGAAAGCACAGTTCTTGCTGCAGGTGGAGTTCAGGCACCATCCACAGCCACGCTGGATTTCTCTTTTAATTTTTGACACCAAAGTTGGTTGCATAAAGGGAAGGCCCGTTGGAAGTTTCTCTCCGCACACTGGTCCGAGAGACGGTGCCCACCCTGTCCCTCTCTGTGGGTGGCAACTGAGCTGCACCCTCTGTGCAGAGCCTGTCATCCATGTCCCCTTGGCCACTGGGGGGCCCGTGGGCACCGGGCGTGGGGGGTGTGCTTTCCTGAAGTCATCCTCTGTGGTCTGTGTCGCTAGCTTTCTCAAGAACAGGAAGCCATTTTTTTTCCTTGTTGAACTTTTGGAGTGGCCGGCAGGAGGCTTACGATTCCTTCTGTCGCCCTTGGACCAGACTTCACACTCGCTTTCCAGCAGTTTGTGTGCACGGAGCAGCATGACTTCAGGCCACACAAGGCACAGAAGTGCTTTTCTCTCTGTGCGTTGGAGGCCGCGGTCCTCTGAGGGCAAAGCAATGGCCTCCGTGGGAGTTGTGGTCCTTGTTGTACAGGGTTCTGCAGACCAGCTTCTTATTCTCTTTCACAGCATTTGTAATAGCACTGCAGCTCCCGAAGAAGGGCTTCCTTGGTTATCCCCCATCTTTTTCCTTTCCCTTGATGTATCAAGCATGAGAATAGAAGCTTTAAATTACAGTTGACCCTTGAACAACAGCGAGGTTAATCCCCTCCGCATCCGTGGTTCCTCCCCATGCGTGGGTTCAGCCAGCCACGGGCCTGCAGGATGTGGTTTTTACTGCCGAAAAAAGTCTGTATCAGCGGACCTGACGCGCTGTTCAAGGGTCACCTGTGTGTCAGCTGAAGTCCCTGAAGATATTGCTGTGTTTCCCCTGAATATCCCTGGGGTGGTGTTCTTGAATACCCAGCACGGCAGGAAGTGATGTGTTGGTGTCAGTGGTTGGACAGTCATGGTTTCTGAGACCTCTGGGGCCTTTCTCGGGGCGGCGGGGGGGGGGGGCACAAGGCGCAGGCGGGGCGGGGCTGGCTGACTGCCGGGCCGCGGCATCTCTGCAGCCGAGGAGTACCTGTCCTTTGCCTTCGAGCACTGCCACCGTTTGAGCCAGAGGAACAAGCGCATGGTCCTGATATACCTGCTCCCCGTGAAGATGCTGTTGGTAAGTGCCCCTGCTCGGCTCTGAGGAGGTCGATGGACTTCACAGTAGCGTGTGGTCGGCCACGGGCTGAGTCGCCTGCGGGCGCACTGGAAACCCAGGAGGAATAGCCCTGTGGTGGCCTGGGCCCTCTGTCCCTGACCGACACCTCCGATCCTTCCAGAAAGGCTCTGCATTCCTTTTCTCTTGAAATTGTCTAACTCAAACGTGTGACGTGTGTGCGACAAGTGCATGTGATCCCTGTTCCCCTAAATGTCTAAATTAATAGGAATAGATTAACCAAGAAAGAAGAAGGGCATCCCAGCCTGTCTGTGTCTTACTTTGTCACCAAAAGTCATTTTTGATCCATATAAAGAAAAGCCAAGTGACCAGGAAGTTAACGGACTAAAACATCCTCAAAGTGATAGCCCTTCCTTTCCTCCCATTTAAAAATCTTTAAAAATTATCAAAGCAATACACACAGGGTTAAAACTTAGCTGGTCCAGATGGTTCATAGTGGGAAGAGACGGCGTGGCACCCCCTCCCCACTCTGACCCGCCGTCACAGGAGCCGCCCGTTTCACATTTCTCAGCTGGCCCTTCTCGAGGACGCCTCTGTATTCCTAAACCTTGGGTTGTCACCCGCCCCTCCTCTGACAGAGTAGCTGGCCGACGACAGACCCTGCGGCCGGGTTCCGCCCCGGGGCAGCCCTCTCATCTCCGGCCTGCTGGGGGTCAGTTCGGGTTCTGCTGCTCACAAACTCGTGCTGAGACACAGGTTGCAAGGTTTTAAAACATACTTCCTTGGTAGGACTTTGATCAAAGACAATTCCATTGAAAATGAAAAGGTTCTTATTCTGAAAAATTCCTTTGTCTCAGGGTCACATGCCAACCATTGAGCTTTTGAAAAAGTATCACCTCATGCAGTTTGCTGAAGTGACCAAAGCTGTGAGGTAGGGTGTCTTTTCCTTTCTGTTTGGGACCTTTTAAAATACAAAGTCAGAAAACGCGTCGTGTGTTGAGAGGACTGGTCGCGCTTTGCCGTGACCTTGCCTGTGATCCCCCAGCGAAGGCAACCTGCTCCTCCTGAACGAGGCTCTGGCCAAGCACGAGACCTTCTTCATTCGCTGCGGCATCTTCCTCATCCTTGAAAAGCTGAAGATTATCACCTACAGGAACCTCTTTAAGAAAGTGTAAGCAAAGTATTTTCTTTTTAATAAGTTAAAACTCTTAGAATGGCTCATGCAGGAGAGTCATGAGGTTATGAACACGATGCTGTGTCTTCTGAGGCGGGGGAGGGGGGTCCCCATTCTGCCCCCTCAGTTCTGTGGAGTAAAGTCTGTCCCCCGGGCTGCTGCCTCTGGGCCCTGGCTTGGTCACCAGGGTCGTGAGGACAGAGCTCGGGACAGGCGGTTAGAGCACCGGCCCTCGGCACCCAGGTTTCACGGTTCATCAGGGCGTGGGCACTGACCGGCCAGGCCTCTGCCCTCCTGCTGTCAGACAGCTGAGCTCTGCCCGGCTCTCTCCCGCGTGACTGGAGGTGGACTCCTCTCCGAGGCCTGGTCCTGGCAGGATCTCAGCAGCTCAGCCTCACGGTCAGGCTGTTTATGGCTGTGGGGAATATGTCCCGTCAGGAAGGACCATCGTCTGCCAGGCCCGCAGGACACCAGCCAGCGAAGGTGCCTCCCGATTCAGGGACGTTAAACCTGAGCGCGCGCACCCAGACTCAGTGAGCTCTTCTCTAAATGTTAAAAAGCAGATTTGTACTAGTGACTTTTTTAACCTGAAAAGTCAAAATCGCACGCGGAGGCGCTGACTGTCCGAGCGTCTAACAGGCAGAGGGGTTCTTCGTTCCTTGGGAGCGGGCCTAGCAGGCGTTTCTTCCCGCTGCGCGCCAGCGCCCCTCCTGTGGCCTCGAAGTGTGGGTCTGCAGTGGCCGGCGTGGCCTGTCTCCCTCTTCTAGGTGCCTGTTACTCAGAACACACCAGTTGTCTCTGGATGCCTTCCTGGTGGCCTTGAAGTTCATGCAGGTGGAGGACGTGGACATCGACGAGGTGCAGTGCATCCTGGCCAACCTCATCTACATGGTGCGTGGGCCGCACCTCCGCGGGCGGGCCCGGGCTCTGAGGCTCTGATGCAGTCGCCTCAGTTGTGATCAGGGCCAGAAAATACCTCGACAGTCAGGGGGCTTTATGGGAGCGCGGGTGGGTGCGCACAGTACGTATTTCCACGTTCCCCACCGTATCCGCGTTTATTCATTTTCCTCTTAGTGAGTGGGATTGGGGAGGATTGGGGAGGAATGGCTCGGCGCCGCCCCGACACCCTTCATGTGACTGGCTCAGTGCAGCGCCCTCCCTCCCTCCTGCAGGGCCACATCAAAGGCTACATATCACATCAGCACCAGAAGCTGGTTGTCAGCAAGCAGAACCCCTTTCCTCCGCTGTCGACAGTGTGCTGACGTGCGGCAGCCCCAGGGGCGGGAAGGTGGCGTGCAGGGAACCAGCCGGAGTCGCCGGGTTCTCCCCGGGTGCTGAGACCAAGTTTGCCGGCACGCGGGGACCTTGACGTCTCCATCGTCGCAGGACGCACGCCCGCTTCTCAGGGACCTGGGATCCGGCTTTCAGGGAACGCAGGCACGTCTGCTGGCTCCGGAGTGTGGGCGGAGCCCCTGCGTGGGGCGCTCTGTCTGCAGGGTGGCTGCAGTTTCCTGCCCTGAGTGTTGTTCCTAAGGCGTCTTTGTGGTTCTTCCTATGAAAGGGGCGTTCTGAATTTATACAGATGGTGTGCTCCTTATTGTATCTTCTGGGATACAGCTATTTTTATAAATGTTAAATTTGAACATTTTGTGTGACCAAAGTGTTTAACTTAATGTTTCTTTTTATAAGCTGAACTCGATTTGATTTAAGTTTTCCAGGTACTTTAGCCATTTCTTCGGAGTATGCACATTTCCTCTGTTTATGCAAAACTTATTAAAGAAGAAAAGTTTGTTGTAGCTCATCTTTGCAAAAGTAGGAGCCTGAAGGCTGCTTGTCCCCTTTGTGCAAAGAGGAGCTGCCCTGGGAAGTGGACTCCCCCTCCCAGGACCCGGCCACAGCCCAGGACGCTGGGTCTGTCTGTGTATCTCACATCTCGTGCTCCGGCCGCCAGACAAGCCACCCCAGACCTTGGTGTGAAGCAGGGACCCTGACCGGGCTTGCTCAGAGTCTGCAGTTCGCTCACGGCTTCTGCTTCACGTGGGTCATTTGCGGGGCTCTCCCGGGGCTACGTGACCCACCCTGAAGGTGCGGCGCCCCTGGGCTCTGACCCAGCGCTCAGCAGGGTGGCAGGCAGGTTCTGGGTTCTTCTCCAGTGGGATGGGGCCAGGTTCCAGAGCAAGCACCACAGAGAGCCGGTGGGCTCTGTGGGCTATCTCCCAAGTCTCAGTGTCACTGTCACCCTTGGCACATCCAGACCGAGGTGTGAGGACAGCAGTTTAGAGTGGGCCCCATGTCTGTAGGTGTCAGGCCAACAGCTGCTTCCCGACCCTCGAGCTGTCCCTCCCCGACCACTTCCCTGAGCAGGAAAGCTGGCCATGGGGCCGGCACAGGATGGCTGCTCGCTAGTGGTCACTCGGGGCTGGGGATGCTTTCCCATTCACTGGGGTGCTGGTCTCACAGCTTCAGACAGGAACCTGGACCCTCCCCCCTCAGCAGGGACTGTGGGCGCCCTTCAGTTGGGGTTGGAGTGGCGTTCTCACTGCAATGTGAATACCAGAATTTCTGTAAGCATGCCTGCGTTTCTGGGTTTAACTACAGAGAACACTGGGTTTTCAACATTCTCAGGTACCTTCTTGAATAGTGGACAGTGACACTGAAATTGAGGACTGACCATTAATGACAAGATGAGGCCACACTCGGCGAAGGCGCGGAGGCTCAGGTGCGTGTGCCCTGAGTCCCGACTGGTCTGTAGGCCCATGGGCCCAGCGGCCAGCCGGCCTCGCGGACACAGGTGAGTCCTATGGGGGGGCGGTTTGCACTGACGCCATGCCAGCAGACCGTCTCTGCCCCAGTGTGAAAGGGCGCTGTTAAAGCCTCATCTAATCTGTGTCCTTTTTCTTGGGTTTTATTTGGATTTGCTTCCTCATGGCTTCCAGCCACTTTGTTGAGTCACATGTGTGAGGTGAGCAGAGATGTTTTTGCCTCACACGGCCCCATCTCAGCTGGCTTTTCGGGGCTGTGGTGTTCCTGTGGTGGTCCTTGTTTTGTAGAGCCCTGCAGACATGAGTGAGATACCCACCTCTGCCTGTGCTGTCTGCAGTGATTTCCACATGGAAATCCAGATTCGCAGTGCAGTGAATGCCATAACGAGAGTGCAGATAGTTTTGCAGTATTATTTACATAAAATTGCAACGCTCATTTGTGATTTTAAGTCATAAGTAGCCATTTAAAGCAGTGGCATGCTGACGACAAGGTGGCTTGAAAGTAATGTAATCGAATTTGGGGAAGACTTTAAAGTCTTCTCTCTTCTGCTGTCCCCTCCGTTAGTCTGTGTCAGGGTCACATTTATTTTTCTCAAGGTCCTTTTGGAGAAATGGGCCAGCGCCTCTGCGGATTGGCCAAAAAAAAAAAAGTTTAATTTTAGGGTTAACATAGTATATCAGAAATGAAAGAGATACTTGGTGTGTTGAAGAATTGTGAGACTTAAGACAAGGAAGGGTGTAGCGCAGTGGTCGCGCCTGTGCTCAGCGTGCACGAGGTCCTGGGTTCGATTCCCAGTGCCTCCGTTTAAAAAAAAAACCTAATAAGCAGCTAGGCCCAGGTCCTCCCCAGCTGCCCCCGAAAAAGAGTCATGAGTTAAAAATCTGATTTGTCTTTAAACTCCCTGTTTCCCAGTCATAAGAATGTATGAATCAGCTTGAATTTTTTATCCCTTAAAAAAGTCCTCCCTCAACAGCTGTGTCGGGGCCCCCAGGCATGCGCCCCAGCCCCGTCCAAAGAGCACTCAGCCAGGAGGGCCCTTCTGTTCCCCAGGGAAACCGGGAGCACATGCAACCTCCTGACTGAAAAAGTAACGTAAAATGTGCATCATTTCCAGCCATTTGCTGTGAGTTGTCATTCTGGTACAAAGTCAGGGACCCCTGGGGTTCTGGTCCTGGGGAAGCCCAGGTGATTCGGACCCACGTCTTCCCACGTGTGTGGAGGCTGCGGTCTCATGGGGCCGCAGGCTTCCGTGCAGCCCTCAGCGTGCAGCCCCTACCTCTGCTCACCTGGCTGCTGCTGCCAACCATGGCTGGAGACGGGCCCAAGGCTCCAGGGGCCTGTGCTGAGGTTCCCCTCCACCCCGCCAGAGGTGGCCCTCCTGCCTTTCCCTGGGCTGCTCGAGGCCTGTGCTGCGGCGCTGGGGCTAGCCTCCCAGCCTGGCGCTTCCGGCCCTTCCAAACTGCACCATTCGACCCCCTCCCCACCTTCCCAGTCTCTGGGCAGTGGGTGGGGGTGCAGCTCCCAGGTCCCTGGAAGCGTGGCTCCCGCCTCTGCGCTGACGCATCAGCCAGTTTCAGGAAGCAGCTGTTAGGGGTGACAGATACTTTATTGTGATGTGCCACCCCCTCTGCCTGCTCTGGGGGGCTCTGTTTAGATAAGCAGCCCCGAGGGGAGGCCGTCAGCCGAGGGAGCTATTGTGAAGGTGTGGCTGTCTCGGGTTCACGGGGCTCAGCTGCTGCATGACTCGTCGGAGCCACAGCGAGTACCTGGGGACCTTGGTGACCAGGAGCGGCTGGCCAGGCCCCGCCGGGGGCCCCGTGTGCAGCAGCCCCGTCAGGAACCAGGTGCCCCCGCGCCGCCTGCTGACCGCGCTGCCCGCCACCCACTGCGCCGCCCCGGCTGCCACGCCTTGCTCGCAGCTCATCCTCGTGGTCACCGTCACGTTCAGGGTGCGGCCGCACTCCTCGGCGTCCATGGGCTCGATGGGCAGCTGCGCGGGCGCCAGGCCCAGCCTGGGGCCGGGGAGCGTCCAGCCGCTGAGCAGGCCGCGCGCCCGCGGCACCAGCACCTGCTCAGCGAAGTCGGCCTCAGGTGCGCACACCGGGCGCGCGGCGTCGGGGCAGCGGAGGGGCCGCGCCAGTGCCAGCAGGGCCAAGTCGTTGTCTCCCGTCTCCGCGTCATACCGCTCGTGCACGTGCATGGCCGCCACCGCCACCGGCGCATCCTCGGGGGCCCTGCGGAGACCTGCGGGAGGCCGCGTGTTGTGGGCAAAGCTTGGTGGGTCTCTGCCTGAGACTGGGGGCTGGCTGGACACCCACCCCCGGCCAGGCCCTCCCTCCTCATCACTGCTCGCTCATCCACAGACAAGCACCGCGGCCCGGCCTGCCCTGCCCTCCAAAACCCGAGCGAGTTCCTCGGGGGGGGCTACAGTGCCGTTGAGGATGAGGTCAGGAGAGCAGGAAGGGGTCGGGGAGCTTCTCCAGGCGACCACAATGGGCTGGTCAGAAGTCGTCTTCTAGGCAGATGTTTTGTTGACTGAGAAATGTGTGGAGATGGACAGTCAAGTATCCGCGGGCCTGAGAACCCTGGGGGCACGTGCTCAGGCACAGCCCAGACCGGGGGCCCGCGGGGCTCCAGCTCAGCGTCCAGTCTCCATCCACTGCGCCCTCCTCCTCAGACTCAGCACTGGGGTCTGTCTGCTCGCTGTGTGCAGACGTCTAGGTGTTTCACGTCTGCTTCTGACTTTATACGTGACCTCACTAGCGTGGGAACTAAATGCAGTCTGTGTTACGTTAGAAACAAAAATTCTAGATTTAAGCTTTTCATTTTATTTCTACATAGGACAGTTTTTCTTTCTAATATGATCCGATAAAATGAATGATGAAACTTACTTGCTCTCACACTGATGTTTCTGTACCGCAGCGAACACCCTGCTGTCGTCAGCACCACGTTTTCCTTTATGATGACACCGCCACAGAAGTCTTTTCCTTCGGAATTTGCTAGTTTCACCTTTAAAAACCAAAACAGACAATAAAGAGCTAGTGACACTCTGCAGGGCGAGGGCAGCACGGTGTAGTGGGCTCTGAAACAGCCCCCCCCCCCAGTGGGGGCGTGCGGCTCCAGGGCCCAGCTCCAGCCAGGCGCTGTGGGGAGAAGCCGCCCCTTCAGGAATGCTTATGTTCTGAGAGAAATGGGGATTCTGAACTCAGAGACAGGCCTGGACGGCTGTAAGTAAATCTGTAGATTTTCACTTGGTGCAAATAATGGCGAGACTGGAGACGTGAATTCAGCAGGAGAAAGTGCTCTGCAGAGTGATGCTGAGATTAGTAAACAGTCCACCTAAATCACGATGCCTCTTTTTTACTCTGGTGTTACATTTCTAGGTGGTAAAGAAGATGGAAAAGACGAAACATGTTTCTGAAGTGTCTGTTACCTGCCACGGGAACACCTGAAGCTCCTGCTTGCTTCTCTGCGGCATGAGGGTCCCGCACGCACAGCTCTCTGCATTGTGACGGCCACACGGAAAGAGAGGTCAGTGCCTCCTGAGGAGACGCCAGCCTCGTCTGGTTGCTGACCCCTCCAGCCTGTTCCTTAAAGCCGATCAGCTGAGATACTCCGTGTAGATGCAGAGCAGGGGAGGCCCGGGTGGCCTCAGCGGGAGACTAGACCCCTGGCCCTGCCACAGCGACCCCTGGCCCGCATGGAGGACATGCGTCTAGGACGTGCCCGCAGAGGACGTGGCGTGCAGGGAGCTCACCGTGTGGGAGGCAGGATCTGTGGTCTGGGCCCAGCGTGTGCCCCTCTGCACAGCTGCACGTGTAGGACTCCGGTCCCGGGTGGCAGAAGTGCTGACACCCGTCGGTCCTTGAGGGGTGACACTCATTTTTAGCTGAAAAAGAAAAAAATGGGACCCCAGAACCGTCAACCTGGAAGTAGTCTTTCTTAAACTGCCTTGTGCCCGGGGTGGGGGGGTGCCTGGATTTTCACTCTGGAAGTCCTCTTTCTTGTCAGACTGTGGTCTTCTGCTGTGAGTGTTCCCACCCCCCACCCTGGATCCAAGACCGGCTGGAGAGAAGGCAAGGCAGTGACAGCCTGTCCCTGTCCCCAAGAGCAGCTTGGTCCCGGAGTCTGCAAGCCCCGTGTGCTCGCTCTGGCTACAGGAGCTGCTCCCTTTAAGTGGCGTCTTCCCAGCGGGGTACCGTGACCTGCTGCGGGTCCAGCAGGTGGGGTGGGGGAGGGGCAGGCGTGGGGTGAAGCTGGAGACCCTCCTTTGGTGTGTGCTGGGCTTGGGGTGCCTACACAGCATGGGGGGGGGGGCCCTAGCAGGCGGCTGGAGTAGAAAACTGGGCTTCAGAGGAGAAACCCAGGCCAGAAATGGTGTTTGTCCCGGAAAGTTGGCTCTGCGTTGACCAGAGGTATTGGAGGACTGAGTTTACGTCTGCACCTAGTACTTACTGACGGAACTGGCTTTGCCCACCCCCATGAGTAAATGTTCACAATGTTTAAGAAACGTCAGTCGACCAGGCTGCAGGGAGGGTCTCCATCCACAACCGAGGAGCTGCGTGCAGTCCCTGCCCCCTGTGGACCCATCACCCTGCTCAGGGTCAGCCAGGCCCCAGGAGCACCCGCGAGTAGAGGGCAGATGGTCAGGGTGAGTGTGGGACTGGAAGGAAGAGGAGGTGACCCCACAGGGGGTGGGTTGGGGATTAGGGTTAGCGTCTGGGAGCAGTAGGGCCTTTTCCAGAATGTGATTCCCAGTGGAGAACCAGGTTCCCACCTGTGGGCGCTCTCCTGGATGGGGCGGAGGCGGGATGGGAGGGAGGGTAAGGTGGGGAGGGGATGGGGCGGGCGGGGGCGGGGGCGGGCTCACAGAAGGCGCAGTCACGGCCCTCGTAGCCCGGGGCGCAGGTGCAGGTGTAGCTGCGGATGCTGTCCTGGCAGGACCCGTTGTTGAGGCAGGGCTGGGAGATGCACGGGGAGCCACCTGCCGAGAGGAGCGTGAGGACCTCGGACAGGTCCTCCGGCCCCGCTGCCCAGGACACCAGGAGGCCGGAGGGGGCTGCTGCCCGCAGGGGTCCTTGCTGAGCACCCACATGACCGCAGCTCCTCCTGATGCTGCCCTCGGTCACTGTGGTCCAGCTGCACTCCCTGCAGGGTCACCCAGCATCCCCCATGCCTTGGCTGGACCGTCACTTCCCTCAGCTTCACTAGGTTCTGACCCTTCAGCCCGAGGCCAGAGGGAGCTTCACCCTGATGCCCACAGGACCCCGGGGCCTTCCCCACCTCGTTGTCCCCGGGCAGTGCCAGGCTCTTCCTTTGGGTTGAGGGTCCAGGAGCCCAAGACTTAACATCTGGAATCCACCAACCTAAAGCTAGCAGGTGTCCTGAGCCAAGGCCTTCCCTGATCTTAATGGAGAAAACAGGACATAATCCTGGAGTCGGCGGAGGAAGTGCTTACCCATGTACATCTTCCAGAACTCGGCCTGCAGGGTGAAGACATGCAGGTGTTACAAGCGCGTGTGTCTCCCTGTGTTGCCCCGTGGGTGGGCTTGGAGATCGGAGAAGGCGGGTGCAGCAAAGAACACCACTCTTTACATCCGCTCATATCCTCCTTCATAGACATCCCGTGTCCTACTCAGTGTGTATTTACTGTGACCCCCTTGAGGAAGGAGAAGTCTATGACACGGCACAAACACCGCGACCTCCCGGGGCCCTTCTGACGCCCACTGCCCCCCAGGCCGTCTCCATGTCCCCGCTCTGTAGAGCACATGATGCAGATGTAAACAATTCACATCACTTTTTCTTTTTTTTATAAGGCAACTCCACAATGATTAAATATTTAAAGGTGGGGGGGGGGTTAGTCTGGGGTGGGGGTATCTAATTAGGAGAATTGGGCTTAAAGCCTAGCAAGGAAACAGACACGTAACTGCCCCCCCCCACCCCGCCGCCCAACGTCACAAGTCCCGGGCCAGGAGCCCTGGTTTCCCTCTGCAGGAAGCCTGACGCTCAGCTGCACTAAGGATGGTCTGTTTCAGAGGAGTCTTCTTACCCACGAGCACCTAAGAAACCATGATTTTACAGTATTTTTGAAACATGCTAGAGACATAGGCTAACACTTTGTCCAGAATCAACTTTAAATATCACTACTTTGACACGTGGAACTGGGAAGTCTTTACTCAGTATCTCCCTGCTCCGAGATACTCACACACGTGCAGTCCCTCTGTCTCCCGACAAGCCTGAGTCACGGAGAATGGCAAATTCTCCCTTGTGTGGCTTAGCGGGCACACGTAGCCACTTTTAATCCAACTTACAGACTACGAGTGACGTCCTTACCAGGCTGGCCCCCCAGGCCGGGTTTTTATGTTGCTGATGTATTGAAACAACTATGTTCTACTGCAAGTAACAAATCCTGTCCGTCTTAACCAGCTGAGGCCTCTGTGCTGGGTCAGTCTGATCAACGTGCTAACTGGCTCAATCTGAAGACAGCGCCCCGCGCCCCCACATCCTGGCTGGGGCAGGTGGTTTTCCCTTGTCTGTCTCGGTTCCCTCGTCTGTAAAATTAGGGCCACGTCAACCTCACAGCTAAGTAACTAGGTTAGTTTAGTCTCTGAGAAAGTAACGTTCTCTAAGGCAGCAGCAGTTGAGTGAGGGGAAAGCGAGTTCACGGTGGGTACATACAGTGGGGGCATCATGTTCAAACACTTCTCTGGCTTCTTCATAGACACAGATTTCTTCATAACATTCTTTTTCTAAATTTCCCTGGAAGAGCTCTTCCAGAAGGTAGGAGCCAGCCCGCTTCCATCTCGCCAGAACTTCACTTGCTTTTGAGGCGGGAAGAAACACTGCAGCAAGACAGGAGTCCAGGTGCCTCGGCGTGGGTGGGAGCCCCAGAACTGGGAGCCCCGCTTCCCACAGGTCAGGGTCTGTGCTGCGGTGCCAAGCGGACCCCACGCCTACCGCTCAGACTGGGGAGTTCTGCTTCCCGCTCCAGAAGACGTGGGTCCCAGGCCCCTCGCATGCGGCCGCCTGTAGGGGGGATGTCGGGGCAGGACCCCCACTCATGTTCTGTGGGGGACTGTGACGCGGCTGCGGGGGGCTTGGGGACGCAGCCCTGCTGGGCAGGTGCTTCCCAGCGGTCTGCGCTGGGGTGGGGTGGGGGTCTGGAATGGATGTGTGAGGGTCACTTTGGTCTCTGCCACAAAGCACCTCACTCAAGTGGAGGGTGGCCAGTTTGGCTACAATCTTGGGTGCAGAGGAGGGAGCGGTGAGCCCAGACCAGAAGGGCTCAGCCCTCCCCGAGGTGTCTACCACATACCACATGCTCCTCACGCAGGGGCGGGGCCGGCGCGGGATGTCTGCGGAAACCAGACAGGCCAGGCCCTGATTCAGCAAACCACGTCACACACAAGGCACTGAGCTACGATCAGGGCCGCGGACAGGTGAGGAGTCAGGGTGCTGCACACCAGGAGGACCAGGTAGGAGTGGGAGGGCTGCAGGGCGCGGAGGGCGTCCCCGTGGAAGGGGAGCTGAGTAGGAGTTCGCTTAGCACAGAATGGGTGGGAGGCGGGGCTGGAGGGGCTGTCCCCTGGGCAGCCCTCTGCCAGGACAAACCCCGCTCTCTAGCCAGGCACTCTGCTGCCCGGGACAGACTGCCCCAGTCTGGGCTGAGTGCCAGCCACCAAGGCGCAAACAGATGGCCAGGCCACAGCTCCTGGGAGTCTTCTTGGAAAAGACCACTGGGGTGGCCCTTGGCTGTTTCTTTGCCCTTCCCTCCACCTTGCTGCCTGGGGCACAGGAGTGACAGCTGGAACTCTGACCCCCAGTCGGGAATATAAGGATGAGGGCCACATGGGGAGGACTGCACGGTGAGCCTCGTTACAAGGGCTTCGGTCACGGTCACTGGATTTGGGGCCCACCCTGTCTCTTAACTAAAGACCCTATTTCCAAAGGCCGCATCCTGGGGCTCTGGGTGGACATCAAGTCTGGGGCACTGCAGGTGGTGTCCCCAGACTTCTCCACTGTGAGGACGATACTTTGCGACTGTGAGTGTCTGTTCTCCAATGGTCTAACTGAATGTGGTTTGTCCTGAAGCAGCGATTAAATTTTAATTGCAAAACAGTGCCTTACAACTCTCATTCCTTCTGCATTTGCTGACTGGCCTTCTCCCGGAAAGGAGGACTGTCTCTTGTCCAAATGCTTTGTGTTGGTTAGTTTATTTAACAGATTTAAAAGTTCAAATCAGTATGTTTTCCATCTCAGAAGTTCTGTTTGGTTGTTCCTCACGTCTGAGCCTTCTCACGTCTCTTGTCTTTAGCACGGTTCCTGAAACACGCCGAACCTTGGGCTCTGTATCTGGGCATCAAGGTTTCCGTGAGTCTGATTCTATTCTTTCTACTGCAGGTTCATGGTTGTCTTGTTCCCTGTGTGTTTGGGGTTTTTTCTTTTACCATGAGTGGCCCGTGGGCTTCTCTGCAGAGGACCCGCATCTCCCCGGAGATGTTAAGGCAGACGTGACGCTAGGCTGTGGGTTTCCAGACCCCTGGGCCGACTGTGGTGACTGATTCTCCGGAGAGGTTTTTCTTTCTCCATCCAGTGCCAGCATCCGGTTGGGGAGTTTGTCTCGTTCCTCTGCACGGTCTGGGCTGGCTGGGGTCCCCTGGATGCCCCACCTCCCTGGGGCCGGGGCAGGCTCTGTGCCTGGGACTGCGAGGTCCCGGGTTCCAGGGGGACCAGGTGGAGGGCTGAGGGCTCCGCTTCCCCGCCTTCATTCTTTGCTGCTGTTGGCCTCTCCCCCTGTGCCGGGCAGGTGCACATATTAAAGACGGGATAAAACACTAGTCTGTTTCCAGTTCTATTGGCAGGTTTTCCTGGGTGTCTGGACCACACCCCTGCCAGTCCCCACATTGTTAAGCTGCTGTGGCCGGCCGTTCGCGGCGCAGTTGTGAGCTCTGTGCTGCCAGCAGGGCCCTCTTACGCCACATTTGGAGCTTTGGATTTTATTCCAAAGGTTTGCCAGAAGAGGGATCTGACCCCCTCCTGTCTGCTGTGCAGAGATGGATGGGCAGGGGAGGTGGGCCAGCTGGAGGCTTGGCTGTTGGGGACAGCGCTGTCCGAGAGAAGTGGACGCAGGCCCCAGGGTTGTGAATGTCCCGGTACATTTGGAACATGCAAAGAAAGAGGTTATGCTAACTTTCCTAACACTTACGTAACCCGATAGATCTAAAACACTAGCATTTCAACCCACAACTGTTGTTGAAGACTAATCATCTGACTTTGCATTTGATTTCCGTGCTAAACCTTACCATCTGGTGTGTTCTGCACTCCGGGCAATCGGACCTCGTCCTGGGGTCAGTGCAGGGGCGCAGTGGCTGTGTGTGCAGCGGGGCTGGGGGGCTTGGGGGAAGCACAGGTCTGGTACTCCCCATCCACTGACCCCTGGGGAGCTGCAGACAGAGCTGGGGGGGTTTGGGTAGGTCCGAAGGAGGAGGGGGTGAGGGGGTGGAGGAGAACCTCCACTCACAGCGCCCGCTGTCCGGATAAACATGAAACCAAGACATTTGAAAACTCCGCAGGGCCTACCACTCCCTCTAAGGAGACAGCTGGGCAGCCGACTCGCTGAAGTGGTCGTTGGTGCCCCTGCTCCCCCGGGAGCCCAGCAGCTGTCACCACAGCCCCAGACAGCCCTTAGCTCTGTAGCTCTGCCGGGGGGAGGCTGGGAGGGGCTGGGCTGTGCTCCCGGCCCCCCAGAAGCCATGCCCCGTGCAGTCCTGAGCCCCTTACCCAGGGCAGGTTCCATCTGGGCGTGGCTATGGGGGCCCCCTGAGGGCCACGGTCACTTCCAAGGTACTTGCCCCGGATGGCAGACGCCATGAATGTCAGTCACGCTGGGGCCCCTTGGCTCCTGGAGGAAGCCCCCACAACCCCACCCCGTGCTGAGTCAGAAAGGAGGCCCGCAGCGGGTGCCTACCTGTGGGCTGGATGCGGTGTGGGGCCAGGAGCGCAAGCAGCAGGAGCAGCCGCGGGACCGGGGTGTGCGTGGCCATCCCGACCTGGTGGTGCGTGCAGAGGCCGGAGTCCACTGCCGACACGGCGCCAGGCCAGCCCGGGGGCAGGGAAACCCACCCCCTCCCCCCGCTCGGAGGTGCTCCCCGCGAGGACACTGAGTTTCCTAGATGTTTTTTGGAACAAACTCCGAGTTCTGTCTCTGTCTTCAGTCCTGTATTTTTCTGTTTAAGGAAAGAGGGAAGAAAAGGCAGAGATGAAAAGCCAGAGCAGAGCGGGCTGCGGGCCTGGAAAGGCGTCTCTGCCAGAGGGAATGCGGGGGAGCTCAGCCGGGGGAACAGGGTGCTGGACGCAGAGGCCATCTGCCAGTGCCCCAGGCCCGAGGCTGGGAAGCAAAGCTCAGGTGGGCCCCCGGCGGGCGGCAACTCTGGGCCAGGTGTAGGGGGCAGGAGTCCGCCCTGCGCAGCCAAGCTCCACGTGGGGGATCAGGGTTGGGGGCCTGGAGGGCCTCTGGGAAGAACCACGCTCAGTGCCCCAAAGGGAGACATTGGCCAAACTCTGTCTGAGGGGCCAGCAAACTCACCCCACCCTTGAGAAGCTCCCAGTCCCGCTCACCAAGCAGATCAGCTCGGGACCACCGGTGGATGCTCTGTCTCCGTCTCTCTCCCTCCTCCTACGCCTCATAAATCCAGGTTCCCTTCTGTTCAGGGGCCTCAGACGAGAACCCCCACGGCACCCTCTCTCACTGCCTCCTGTTGGTTTCCTTCAGAGTCTTGTGTGATGTGTTTTCCCAGCTGTTTTGTTTGTTCTGACTCGGGCACCTCGGAGGTCTGGGCCTACCTCTGCAGATCTGACTGGCCGGCCTCCGTGGTTAGGGCTGAGCCCTGTTCTTGGCAGGAGGAAGCCCTGTGTTGCCTGGCATCGTCGATGAGGACATACCCGACTCGACGACGTAGTGCCCCCAGGATCTCCCCACAGAGCTACCCTGCTGCGTTTGTAGCTTAAAGTCGTGCCGGGCGTGCTCGGAGATGGTGTGAAGACTGCTTCTCAACGACTCTCTCCAGGGTTCTGCTGGAGAGGTCCCGTGGGGGTGGCAGCGAGGGTCCCTTCAGGATGGAAATGGAACCCTCCGTTCCCGCTCAGAGGGCTCTGCCCAAGGACTGCACCCCAGCTGGCGGCCAGGCCTCCTGCTGCAGGCAGAGCCTCCAGGGAGCGGGACCCACAGACCCGTGCGCGCAGGGCCCCAGCGCTCGCTGACCCTCACCCCTGCTCTGCTCTCCCTACCCGCCCTCCTCCCGCAGGCACCCAAGGTGCTTATGTGGGGAGAGGGTGCCTCTCTCACTCTCGGGAGAAACAGTCAACACCCTGCCCCTTGGTTCCTCGCCACTGGCTCCCAGCCCATCTCTGCACCCCGGAGCCGACTTTCTGAGGGAGACGGGGGGTGGGGGCAGGAGGCCCACTGTCCCAGGGGCACAGGCCTGGTCCAGGGTCCACCTGGGGAAGAGCTTGTCTTCCCAACCAGACGGTGCTGCTCAGAGAGGGAGACAGGTCGGCCCAGGGCCCCAGACCAGCGCCCTCCCCATGACGATGCCTGGAACCGCGTGTCCCTGAACTCCCTCCGAGTTGCACTAGATCCAGCTGTTTCCAGACAGGGAAGCTTCAGCTCCTCAGGGCGGGGGGACGTGCCCAGCTGCCCGTCCTGACTCGTGGGCTCAGCACCAACGGAGACACAAGCTCGCATGACGGAAGGTAGGTTTCATTTTGGAAGCTCCCCTATGCGCGACCTCTGACAAGAGACCCCAGCCTGACCACGGGGCCTGGCCGTCCCAGGCCTTCTCTGCAGGAGGGCTCCCTCAGAGGGGTCAGGGCAGGACACAGAGAAATGGCCCTTCTGGCTGAGCACTTCTGGGAAACGGCACGCCTGGCCACATTGATTTTTCCCGGCTTGCAGTATCTCCTGTTTACACATCTGTCCGGCCAGTGGCACTCTGGGAGCTTTTGTACTGGAACTGTAACACTTTGCTTGCTGAGTTATGCAGAATGCACACTGCGGGCAAACAGCGCAGGTCTCATCTGAGGTGACCTCTTCTAGATTTTCCTGACCATTTGTGTTGAAAGCCTGGCACGGATGGGAGGGCTTCGCCTGGGATGTGACCCATTCAAGGAGGGGGCTGCCCTCCCGCAGCCCCCACCAGCAACGCCATGTATGCGGGGCCTCTGGGGAGTGGTAGAGACTAGCCAGAGACGGGCTTTGTGCTCTGGGCTGTGGCCCAGACGCAGGACCCCAGAGCCTCAGGCTGGGGACAGCTGGCATTGGGAAACCAGGTACAGAACTTGTTCTTAGGCCAACGTTAGAACGTCCCTGCCAATGAGCAGCCCTCTGGGCCTTCCCTTCCCCGAGCCCGCCTTGCCCAGGAGGTCCCTGGAGGACACGTGTCCACCCTGTTTCAGTCCCAGAGTGGGGTGGGGGGCCGGCTCGCGTGGGGAAACCCCCAACCCTGGGTGGGCGGGCCTGATCCCCACTTTGTGCTCCCAAGACCCTGGTTCTTTACTCTGTGGGGTTCTCAAGGGGCTCCCAGGACAGAGAAATACACTGCGAATGGAGAAGACCCCTCCTGGCTTCGAGCAGGGGCCTCATCCCCGGAGTCTCAACCCTGACCGACCTCTAACATTTCGTGAAGAAACCTGCCCGCCTGGCCTCGGAAAGGCGGTCCAAGTGGAATTTCACTTCCCGCTTGGGAGGAGCAAGGAAAGCAGCAGGATGAGGAGGTACTCGTGGCAGGAAGACTCAGCCTGCTCAGATGTGACGCTGGGGGAAGGGAGAGGCTGGTGCAGCTAGGGTCGGGCTGGGAGGACTTTAATGGGGCGCTCACACCTGGGCCTCCGCCCTGGCTGTCATGCACCTCTCAATCCACTTGAGGAAGTTGGTGACCTTGGTGTAGACCCCGTACTTCCCCTTGCGTGCGCACCCCTCCCCCCAGCTGACGATGCCGGTGACAAAGTAGGTGTCCCTGAAGCGGGTGACATGGGGGCCGCCGCTGTCGCCCTGGCAGGCGTCCTCGGGCTGCGCATCGTAGCCGGCGCAGAACATGTTGGGGGTGATGGCAAAGCTGCTGGACAGCTTGCAGGTGCTCCGGTCCACGTAGGGCACCTCCAGCATCTTGAGGGTGGAGGACAGGCGACCCCGCTCGTGCGTGCGCCCGAAGCCGCTGACAATGCCCGACTTCTGCGTCAGCAATGTGGCCTCGGCCCAGTCCTTCTCGGGCAGGCAGGCAGGGGCCACGTTGTGGCGGAACCTGATGGGTGTCCGGAGCTTGAGCACCGCGATGTCGAAGTCGTACGTCTCCCGCACGAACCTGCTGTGCTTTACCGTCATCTCCACCTCGTGCACCATCTCATTGCCCTCCTCCTTCTCCGTGTCCCGGTCGCCTGAGGATGGGGACATGGAAGTCAGCTGGGCTGCAAGATGCTGCTTGGTGCTGACTTCTTAAAGCCAGCCACAATTTTCCTGAGTAAAAACGGGCAGTCGGCCACTGGGACACGGGAACAGAGGACAGCACAGCAAGGCCATGACAACGGCCTCCTGTCTGCTCATGGGTGCGCGCTTCCAGGCCTGACGACGTCCCAGACCCGCGCTGCCCCAAAGCCACCGCCCGGGCACCAGGCAGGACCCACATGCACTGTGAGTGTCCAGTCTCAGGCCCGGAATGAAAAGTAACTCAACATGCCTCATGAGGACTTTAAATCACAAGTTGGGATGACAATACTCTAGACATACAGGGTCATGAAATTCATTATTAAAATCAATATCCCCTTAAGCTTTTTAAATGTATGATAAAAATTTGAATGTAACTATAAAGTTAGAAGTTACAGAGGTGGCTGGCACCTGTGGCCCGCACTGGATTTTCAGTGAACGGCTCCAGGGTCTAGTGGAGAGCTGGGGGGCTCTAGGAAATGACCCCACAGCCAAGAAGGCGAGCACAGACGTGGTGGCTGCTAGGACCGCTGGGCTCTGGGAGGCTTCCTGGAGGAAAGGGCTCTCAGGGGGCGGACACTGCCCGCCAGGCGGAGAGCGTGGACCCTGCGGGAGGCCAGTCTGGGGCCACCCCCTCCGCTTCCCTCCCCTCCCCGCCTCCATCTGGGACACTCCCCCAGCCCCCAGCCCCCTCCCCGACAGGAGCTCAGTATTGTAACTAGTGTTTCCAGAAGAGTTGATTGTTCCAGTGCTCTCTGAAAACAGGAGGGCGGGGGGTGGGGGGTGCAGGGCAGCACTTACCGACCCTCACCTTGAACCGCTGGGCCTGGTGGAGGCAGTGGGCCGCCGTGAGCACGTAGCGCTCGCTCAGGATGGTGCCCCCGCAGAAGCCCTCGTTCTCCTCGTTGATGAGCAGAGCCTGGACGGGAGCCGGGGGCCGCAGGCAGGGCTGATTTTCCCAGACAACCTCCAACCCAACCCTCCCTGCCACCCTCTGCCAGAGCAGGGAGGGCCTCCAGGGCTGGAGGGAGGCCCAGGCCCGCCCAGCACGGTGCCCGCCGCCTGTTCTCGGAGCCGGCCCACCACGGCCCCCACCCCGGCCCCACAGCCCCACTAAGTGAACCGAGGGGTCCTCTGCCCCCGGCCTGAGGCTCACTCCCGGCCCTGTGATGGCCCCCTCTGGAGCCTTGTGCCCAGAAGAATCTGTTGTCCCTTGGGGGAATCAGACCCCAGACCGGCAGACGCCCGTCTCAGGGGAAGACAGTTGCCAAGCTGGGCTCTGGGATGGTTCCATGGCCAAACCCACCCCAAGGCCGTGGGCGCCACGTTCAAGGCTTGTTTCCTGGGACTTCGGGTGGCTGCCCGGCAAAGGCTGTCCTCCCCGACAGGATGTGGGGAACAGTCCACCTGGGACGGGCACTGCCTGGGCAAGCTTCCTTTTCCCCCAAGAACTGGGCTTGCAAGTGTGAGGGCGTGTTTTCTGTTTTCCCTTCTCTGGGGACCCCCTTCTCTAAGCAACAGCCATTGGTTGGGGGAGGTTCAGGTCAATGAAACATGTAACAAGATCAAGTTCTCAAAGAATTCTTGAGGATGTTCATGACTAGCGTGAAGTAGCGGTATCTTTGCTTTTTTTTTTTTTGCATAATTTATCAGTTCATGATCCCACGTGGGTGACAAGTGAGGAGGGTCCATCTTCCTGAGGCTTGGGCACCGACTGTTCTTCATGAAGGGGAGATGGGGCCCCTGGCCAAGACTGGGACCAGGACGGTGAGGTCACGGCTCCCAGCAGCCTCAGTGCCGGTGCCACCCACTCCTCTCCAGGGGAGCCCCAGTCGGAGCACCTCTCAGAGCCGCACATCCACCCCTACGGAGTGGGGCTACCCTCCTGTCCTGGTGGGGACTCACATGCTCCACTGGTCCCACACTCCTGGCCCTCGTCACACACCAACTTGAACTGCGGGGATGTGGGGGGGTCCTCGCCTCCCTTCCAGATCGACATGTCACACGACAGGGAAGAGGCCCTGGTGGTCTCAGACCCACAAGTACAACAAGCTGGGCAGCCCTGACGGCCACATGCTCTCCATGAACCTGCACTGTGTGAACGGTGACCGGGGGCTGGCGTGCCCTCACCTCAGACTCAGGTCACTCAGACAAACACACGCCTGTCATGTAGCTGGTGGGACCAGCTGACACTCCTAAGACTTGTTGGCGGCTCTGGGAATTTTCCTTGTAGGAGAAGCCATTTTAGCTTTGGACGCTAAAAGTGAGGATTGCCAGGTAGAACAGAGGGCCCCCAGTTAAATCTGAGTCAAATAAACAGCAAATCACTTTTAGTGTAAGTATATCCTGTGTGACATCTGAACACATTACTAAAAAGTATTCATTGTTTATCTGAAATTCAAATTTAAGTGGAAGTCCTGTTTCTGTTCGCTAAGTCTGGCAACTTTAGTCCAAATCAACAACCACAGAGTGATTTTTTTTACCTTTGAAAACAAAGGGCTGTATGTTTCTCTATACTACCTGCCTCATCAGGACTTAGATGTTTGGATTAAAAAAATCTACCAAATAAGAAACGAAATAAGGAAACCGACCCTGTCTGCCTCTGGTCAAGCAAGCAGAGGCCTCTTGGCCACCAGGGGAGCCACCCCCAACCTGCAGGACCTAGACCCTTCCCTGCTCGGGCGGGGGGGGGCGGGGGGGGACAGGGGCCCAGCCTCTTGACCGCAGCTCCTCCCACGGGGCACTCCCAGCCTGCTGCGGGCCTGCGGGCCCCACTCCACGCGGTTACCTGCCAGGGGCACTCGCCCTCCTTGCAGTCCCTCCCGCCCACGATGCGGACCAGGCTTTTCTCGTCCTCCTCGGGGCTCGGCTCTGTCTCGTTGAGATGCAGCAGGAAGGAAGGGCTCTCAGTGGGGCCCAGGTCTTTGGGGTTGTCCTGCTCCAGCAGGTTGATCTCAGTCTTAGGGGTGGCCGACCTCCGGCTGCGTCCCAGCGTGAGTTTCCCACAGGGGAAGGGCTCTGAAAGGAAAGCAGCCTGGTCTCCGCATAGCGAAAGCCTCCTCACGGGGCATACCCGGTCCACCACGCATGCAGGGGGAGCGGGTCTGGTGGAGGAGCCAGGAGTGAGCCCTGGGACGGGGCAGCGAGAGGCCTTAGGGGAGCGGGGTGCCTGTGTCCTGCTAGGGGCTGGCCGACCTGTGTGCTGAAGGGTCACAGGGGACTCTGCAGTCCACCCAGGATGCCTGCGGAAAACCGGTGGCCGTGGATAGACAGAGGACCACGGGGTGGCCGTGGACGGACAGAGGACCACGGGGTGGCTGTGGGACAGCGGGTACAGTGAGATGTGACAAGGGTGCTCACTGTACAGCTCTTTAAACCCTACTTTGTGTTCAAAACATTTCCTAACAAAACACTGAAGGGAGTGCTCTGGGCAGAAAGAACACCAGGCAGAGCGTTGTAAGAAAACATCTAAGAACTGACAGTGTCCTTAGAAGCGCCAAGCACGGAGAGGCGTCAGTAAACACTAAAAAGCCTCCTTTTGCATTGTTGCCAATCAGGGAACTGAGGCCGGGGCGGGGCAGAGCAGAACGGGGGTACGGGGGTGGGGACAGGCTCCGGGCTCACAGGAGGCCACACAAGCAAAGCTCGGCTGTTGGCGTGGGCGCTGCAGGGCCTGGAGGGACACCGGCCCAGTGGACAGGGACGCGCTCTACAGAAGCGAGAGCTCTTCACCCTGCATTGGCTGGTTCTGTGTTAGTCTGCAACCACTGCCCCGTGACATTCGGCACCAGTCTGTCCGTGACTTAGGACAGAACTTGTACCAGGAAGCAGTTCACCTGGCTTTATTTTCAAACATCGAACTTTGTATTTTAAGTTGATCTGTGATTATTCCTGGAATTTAAAAACATTCTGCAAGATGTCAAGACATGACTTCAATCCAAATCTTCCTGAGCAGCTTAAGGGTAAAATCTCACTACCAGCAGATGGAGATCTGGCTGTGTCCCCTGCTGAGATTTACTTATACATGACTTCCCGTCGGGGAATGTGCCCACCCCTGCAGCGGCCTGGACGCTGAGTTCCTGACCTGCCCCTGGTGGGCGTCAGTCCCAGCCTGCAGGAGGGTGAGCTGGGGCCCAGCTGAGGAGGACACCAAGTTGAGGGGGGCGTGGCCACCGGGAGCCTCTGGCCTGCAGGCAAGGTCAGACAGGCCGAGTGCAGAACTCCCCACAGGATGTGAGACGGGGCCCTCCCCAGGACCCCTCTGTGAGCTTCTACGCCAGACTCATGGCATCCAGCTTTTGTCAAGGAAAAAACTCCACTAACATCAAGGCGCACAAACCCAGGTCGGTTCTGGAGGGTCCTCATTCCCCTGTGGCCCCTGTACTCCGCCGCCCCAACTCCTAGGCCAGGCCCGCAATGCCCTCACCACCAGCCCAGGGCTCCAGCCTGGCATAACTCCAGCCTCCCAAGCCCCACCCTTCCCAGGGGGACGGGGTGCCAGCGTCACAGCTCCGTGGTGGCTATGCAGGATTTGCTGCCATCCAGGATCTGCCAAGTGACCAATCACTCCTCAGGCTCCGGCGCACCTGGGAGCGCTGACATTACCGGGCTCATCTTCCAGGTGCTCACAGACCAGCGGGTCTGCTCCCAAGCCCCAATGGGACGCCAGCCCCTGCCCACGGCCTGGCACGCGCCCCTCCTACCTGTAGAGACACAGGACTTGCCGTCGTCCCCGAGGACGTACCCCCTGGCGCAGGAGCACACCACGGAGCTAAACTCCTCCCTGCAGAACTGCTCACAGTCCCCGTTGTCCAGGCTGCAGAGCTGGCGCAGGGCTGTGGGGAGGCGAGGCAGCTGAGGGGGCAGCCTCGGGACCTGTGCCCACCCGTCAGACCCACGGCAGGCCAGCGGCCAGAGCCAAGGGCCAGTGCACACAGGCAGGTCCCTGCAGGCAGGATGGCACCCAGGGCAGGCACCGCTCACACCTGCCCCTTTCAGACCGTGAGGGGGAACCACACAGAGGCAGAGCCCTGGGCGCCAGGCCTCTTGAAGGTCCTGAGAAGCCCACACACCCAGGGAGGGCCTGGAGGTTCTCACGTTCAGCCCTAGGAAGGGCCTGTGGGTGCAGACCAGCAGGGGTGGGGCCACAGTGTCCACTCTGAGGCAAAGGTCCTCTGTGGAGTGAAGGACCTGGGTCCCGCATGGGTGCGGCAGTAAGGAGAGGCAGTGGCCATGTCCTGGACTTGGGCCGACTCTGGCTGGCCCTTCCATCTCCCGCTGTGTGATCTGGGCAAGTTATTTATGCCCCGCGGCCTGCTTCTCTCTTGCAAAGTGGTTGAGGTCACATGCCTTCCAGGACAGCCTTCCACGGCCCGTGAAGCTCTGGGCACGTGGACCTCACGGCTGGGAGGAGCGGGTCCTGCGTGCCCCAGCCCCTCTGACTGAGCCCACGTCACTCCGGCTCCCAGTGTGCGCTGGACACCAGCCCAGACTCTGGCAACTGATTTTACATTCTGCTGTTGGGTTTTGATGAAACCGCGGTCACCGCGCAAAGATCAACATTAAAGGAGTCAGAAACCGTTCACAACAGCCCCGGGGTCAGCCAGACTGAGCCTGCAGAGGCAGCTCCGGGCTGAGGGTGCAGGAGTGCAGGGCTCGCTGCTGCTGGGGAGACTCGCCAAGTATCCGGCCTAAGAGCGAGCTCTGAAGACTGTAAATTAAGGAATTTAACAAGAAACCCCAATCTTTCCCCTTACGGAAAACTGGTCTGTTGCTAACCCATTTTTATTAAAAATGAACCACCACATTAGGAAGCCCTTAGAGTCATTCCATGCAGAATGAATCACATAGAATTCTTATGGCCAGACCTTCCTGAGCACTCAGTGTGGACTTGTGCACTGACAGCCACGAGGCAACGGTGGTATTTACAACCACTTTCCAGGTCCCAAGAGACACAAGAAACATCTGCTCCAAGCTGAGTCTCGTCTCCAGGTGACAGGCCTCACGCTTCATGGAGGTCACAGCCTCTCAGAGGAGCACGAGGTGCCTGCGACCCCTGTCCCGCAACACCACGTGGACCATGGCACATGCTGGGGCGGACTTTGGTTTTTGCTGTTTGGTTTCTACGCTGGACAGCGAGCCGGAGCACAGGCTAAATCACGAGTGACCAGAGTGGGTCTGGGCCTTTAGCTTCCTCCCTCTTTCCCACCTTGACTCCTCTGGAAACCCTGACCTGAAGGCACACCGAGAAGGGGGACTCACGTAATTCACAGTTTTTGCCTTCAAACCCTTCCACACAGGTGCATGTGTACTCCCCGAGGCCGTCTTTACAGGCGCCCTGATTCAGACAAGGACTGCTGTCACACTGGTCACCATCTGCAAAGGAAAAATGTGGAAACCAAAGCTTGCAGGCAATCCCCATCATTGCAGAAACGATTCTGCTGTGTTGATCTTGGCCGCATTTCTCAGGTAACTCAAATGATCCCAGAATTCTCCCTGTTTTCCTGTAAACAAGTTGTCCTATCTGGACGCCATTCTGCCCCCAAGTTTCGTGGCCGTGCATATGTGTTCTTACAAACGCTGATGTTTTTACAGCAAGGCGAGGAGCCCTGGGCTGGTGACCACGTGGGGCTGGCTGGAAGGACAGAGAGGGGGTGATGGCCAGGCACCAGCCAGAGGGATGTCAGGGTTCCTCTTTCCAAACGGTCTGGGGGGGAGGAGAACGCAGGAACGACTGACCAGCACTGACATGGGACTTCATGCTTCCCGGTGCATTTATACGCTATAATTAAGGGTAGTTTCAGTCATCGTTTTGAGTAACTTGAATACTGTTTACAGAATGAAAACATTAGTTATGATTAATACCATTTCAGATGCTATAAGCATTAAACCAAGGTGGTTACCTTATTAGAGGGCCCAATGTTTCAGACTCTGTTTTTTTCCCTTTTGTATGCTTATTAAAATGACATATAACATTTAACAAAATCAACACTGAGACAGGCACCACTAAAATGGAAGGCTTCTCGATCAAAAAATTACTGGTAATTAAGCTTTTAAAAAATGGGTGTATATTTTATTCTTTCACAACTGAAATAGCATTGCACCCATTAAAACAATTATATTTTATTCTGAGTATATCCAGAAAAAAACCAAATATAATTATCACAAACCCTCATAGAACTCTAACTTTTCTTTAAACGAGGAATATTTTGAAACTTTAAGTTTTCATAGGCCTCAGTAACCAACTGTGTATTCATTAGTAAAGGGTATCACTTTTTTTTTAAATTGAAGTTTAGTCAGTTACAATGTGTTGATTTCTCATGTACAACATAATGTCCCAGTCATGCATACATACATACATTCATTTTTGTATTTTTTCATTAAAGGTTATTACAAGATAGACTCTATTTTCCGTTTCTACCTAATATACTTGGATTTTTAAAAAATTATGGGATTTGGTATACTCAAAAAAAAAACTAATTTAAATATATATTTAAGTAAGTAACAAACCTCGAGTTAGTATAAGGTTACTATAAAAAACTATTTTACAGTAACTATTATAGAAACACTCAAGGGGAAAAGTCTTAAATGAATAAATTTTAAACAGGAGCAGAAAGGAAATTCAGGAAACATTTTCAAAATTTGAATACAATCTCTACCAATTTAAATCCCCTAATGAACCCCTCTAAGATTAAAATAGAAAACATCTCACCTTTGTATTTATTCCAGAATTCATTCTAAAAGGGAAAATTTGAAAATGCATTAGAGAAAATCGACATTTTACACCAATTACAACCACAAACTAGTAACTCAACCTGAATAGCATACTTTTCCAAACAGAGGTCATTTTCTGGAACAAACTGCTCTAGAACTATTTAATCTAAAAAGGAAAGTTCTTTGGATTTTCTGCATTTGTAAAGTGGTGGCTTTGATCACTTTTTCAGAAATACATATTTGTAAAAGGAATGGCGGTACCCCAGCAGCCTCGCATGCATTTTCTTGCTTGCTCACAACAACTGAACATGGCATCTGGGAAATACTCTGTAATGTTAAATCTACTTTTCCAGCTTTCATTCTAGCAAACTCACTAATTATATGATCACAATCAAAGTTTTCACATAATTTGCTTCAACTGTAAGTGATCCCAAATTAGACTACTTTTTCTCAAACCAAAGAAGTTCCTATATAAGTTTTGCTCGTTTTTCACTCATTTCAATTTGCAGAAAATCTGCTGAGACAACTGAAGCAAAGTCTCTAAAGCATTAAATTCAGAAGCAAATCGCAAACTGTATGTGCCATGTTCAAACACTGTAACACATTCATAATGGCAAGTTACTGTAAGTGCTTAACATTACAAAATATTTAAATTTTATCATATAATAATTTTTTACCATCTCTTAAATCAATACCGATAGCCAAGCTTCTATGTAAAGAATCAGTATCACTCTCCACGTGTTATGTCTAGAACTACATATGCAATTTAAGCATAATACGAATCATTTAAAATGACGTTTCCCAGGTGCCATGCTCAATTATCTTAAATGCACATCTTTGCTGAATATTGAAAATTTATTTTCAAGTAATTATCAAGAAACGGATTGTACCAAAAACAGTTTGCTCTGTTTGCTACCCCCAAGCCAATTAATGAATGTTTTTTAATTAACATACCTGGATCAGCGACTCAAAAAAGGATCAGATGCTGGAGAATAAGCATTATGCTACTTGAAAAAAATGATAATTGATAATTAACTTAAAACAGGGCATTAAGAGCCTATATAACACGAAAAAGAAATCTTCAGTCTTTTGTTTTTTTGCTATCGGTGGTAGGTTCCTTGTTAATAATCTTTATCAGGTTGAAGAAGTTCCCTTTTAATTGCCGTCTGCTGGTAGGTTTTTATCATAAATGGCTGTTACAATCTGTCAGGTGCTTTCTGCGCATCAGTTGATACGATTATGTGGATTTTCTTCTTTAAACAGTTAATATGGTGGATCACAGTACTGATTTTCAAATACTGAGCCAGCCTCGTGTGCCCAAGATAAACACACTTGGTCACTGTGTATTCTTTTTTCATACATTGCTCTACTCAGCGTGCTAATGATTTATTGAGAATTCTGACGAGAGGATCATGAGAGAGACTGGTCTATAGCTTGCTTGCTTTCCTTATTTTTTTTATTCTCTCTTCCTCCCTCCCTCCCTCTTCTGTCCCTGTGGGTTGTGGGATCAGGGTAATGATGGTCTAAAACAAATTAACAAGTGTTCCCTCTTCTTTTCCAGAAGAGATTATACAGAACTGGTGTTACTTCTCCAAACGTCTGATAAAATTCACCAGTGACACCATCTGGACTTGGACATTTCTTTTCCAGTAGGTTCTTAACTAAGAAGTTGAATTTGCAAATACCTCTTTCACACTGTGTTTTCATAGTTCGTGGTTTTGAGGAATTGGTCCATTTCATTCAAATTGTCCAAATTTCATCCAAATTTGTGTGTGTTGTGCGCAGCATTCTCTTATTACCCTTTTTTAGCACGTGCAGGATCTGTACTAACATTTTCTCTTTCATTCCTCATATAGTGTGTGTGTTCTTTTTTTTCAATCTTACTAAGTCTTATTGGTTTTATTGATTTTTCTCTATTATTTCATGTCTTCAATTTTATTGATTTCTCTTCTTTAGGGTTTATTTTGCCCCTTTTTTGATGCCTTAAGGTGGAAGCTAAGATGATCAATTTGAGATCTTTCTTCTTTTCCAGTAAAAGCGCCTAGTGCTATCATCCCTCTGTAAGCACTGTTTAGCTGCAGCCCACAGGTTTTGTATGTTGTATACTCATTTTTGTTCAGTTGGAAGGATTTTCTAGCTTCCCATGAGGCTTCTTCTTTGGCACATGGATTATTCAGAAGTGTGCTAATTTCCACATACTTGGAAACTTTCCTGTCATTGATTTCTGGTTGATTCCAGTATGGTCAGATAATGTATTTTGTACGATTTTAATCTTTTAAATCTGTTAAGGTGTATTTTATAATACAGAATGTGGTCTATTTTGTGGAACGTTCCATGGGTGCTTGGAAATAAATTACATTCTGCTGCTGTTGAGACTCGTATAAATTCAGTTAGATTCAGGTCAAGTGGGGTCTGGAGAACTGAAAGGGAAAAACATGGTAACCTCACAGCCAGTTACACAGGACTCTGAATTGGTTTTCTCCTGCAATACACTGCTGCTAGCTGCTTTTCAGGTTCCTCAGACTGCTGCCCCATGCTCCCTACCCCGGCGCTGCAGCTGCAGCTGCAGTCGGTGTAAGAAACAGGGTGGAGTCTGCTTCCCCTGTACAACCAGAACCAGAACTTGCTGATAACCTAGATCCAGGACCCCTTCTCTGGAGAGGCTCTTAGAAGATACCCCAGAAGAAACACGTTCTGTGTTTTCATAAGAGCAACGTTAAGAATAACTTATATGGGAAAAATGCGGAAAAAGTAAATGCACCCATACAATAAAATACAATTTCGTTCTTTAAACTTGTAAGTATGGAAGCTGTGAGGTAAGGAAGAGTGGGAAATGATGCTGAGGAAAAGGCAGAATGTGAACTTGGACGACTGGCATTACCATTATTTTTGTTATTAAAAAACTGTGTGTGTGTGTGAATTAAAGGGAACTTTAAAAATAAAAAGTTCTTGAAATTATGAATACATTTTTTTCTAAAGACAGAAATTGTTTATCCGGTAACAAGGAGTAAAAACACACTCTTAACTCCCCTCTCCCTTCTGGTGGCTGAAATGAGCCACGGTAGTCAAGTGGGTCCCCACACAAGAGCTCCCTTGCGGACCTTGATCTTCAGCAGAAATGCAAAGACGTCTGAGTCACACAACTTCACAATCATTATTTTCTAGACAGGTGCCAACTGTCATGCTGTTCAGCGTGTCAGGGCTGCCACCTTATCGTCACCCTCAGGTTTCACGGCAGGAAGCAGAGCACGTCCTTGACAGTTCTGGATCTGTGAGGAGTGAGCTGATGAGCTGCCGACCTCACCACAGCCACGGCCACCGCCAGCTCCGGAGCAGCCAGGCCCAGGGCGGTTTTCACACACGAACATCATCCGTGCTGGCAGCTCTGGCCGGCTCTTTAAAAAGCCGCCTCCTGCTGAATGGGGGTATTTAACTCAGTGCAGGCGCTGCACACTTCCTTCCTCAGGACAAACTGCTCAGGGAGACCCAGAGTGGTCTGCCTGGCCCAAGAGTGGGTGATCACAAATGAACGAGCGTGGGGCTGCTGTGAGGCGCTGTCAGGAGCTCCCTGGCAAGCTGATCAAGAAAACTGTCTGTGGGGGGCATTCAAAAGCTTCTGCCACACAGATATGCTTTCTACCTTTTTTCAGTTTCTTCAGTTTTGAAGAGATTAGTTTCTGGCAGCTTTGCTCCTAGGCTTTCTTAGGCTCTTGTACCATGCTGATTCCCCAGAAGGGTGCAGTGACATTGATCTCACGGGTCTGGCCTGCTGGGCCATCTGGGTGGAGGATGATCTTGTAACTGCCTGCAACACGGTTCACCATCCCTGATATAATATCCCCGATTTCATGAGCTCGTAATTGTGGACACAGGCCATGTAAAATTCAGGTGGTGAATTTAAGCCAAATCATCTGGAACTGGCATCCATTACACATGGGTCACTGCCACCAATTACCAGTGTCTTACAGCAGCATCCTGGAGCAAATCTTACACATCAGATCATGTCCAGCTTGTGGGAGTTGATGGAAAGCTTGGCTCCCCTTGAAGCGTGTTCACCATGGAAAGTTCAGAGTCTAGGAACCCGAACTCATCCAGGAAACTTTTTACATATGTGATGATCGCGGGGTGGGTGATGCACTTCTTCCTCAGAGTCACTCAGGTTCAAGTCTAAGCATCTCCAACGGTACTGCTTCTCCTGGCTCTGGGGACAAAACGAGGATGAGGGGCCACGTGTAAGCGGTGTGATTCTCTGGAGAGTGCCGCTCGGCTTGCCCTTCTCGGCTTTCCCAGGACTCTCCGGAACTCCACGTACGTCCCCCCACGGCAGCCTGTTGCAGACATGAGTGACTTAGAGCGTCTCGGATTGGCCATGACTTGCACCCTGGCTTCTCCTCTGGGGGCACAGAAGATGAGCTTCCCACAGGAGCTCTGCTGGCGAGGACCCCACCGCCCACCTTTAGGGTGAGCTGGTCCGGTGGTGTTCGGGTTGCAGCGAGTGGGCAGGGGACTGCACGAGCCTGTGAGGCAGGGGCCCCCAGCGCCCAGTCTGCTGGACGCTCCGCTGAGGCCTCGCGGTGCGGACGGGTCCGCCGTCCGCACTCTGCGACGCGGCTGTCTCTCGCGGGCTCTTGCTTGGCCTCCTTCTCCAATACCTTCCCCTCAGCCCTCAGGCACCTTCAGCTCACGCTTGCTTAGTTTCGGTCGACTTCCACCACCGCCCGCGCACCGCCCGCGCACCGCAGCCACCTGTCCCACAGCCTGACCCAAGATGGCCGAGGCCCCATGACGACTTCCGGGGCAGCGCCCTAGGCCCCGCCTCTTCCGGGGAGGGCTGGGTGCGTCCAGTGCGCAGTGGCTGCTGCTGCGCAAGCGCGATGCAGGGCCTCAGGCGGGCGTCCGTCCTGCGCCTGCGCGCCCGCCCTGCGCTCTCAGAGACCCGACGTCGAGTATGGCGGCGGCCGAGCATGTGGGTGAGGACCCTAGGCCAAGTTTCCTGGGCCAAGTGTCTCTGTGCGCGGCCCAGCCTGGGAGGCGCTGGCCCAGGCTGAGAGTACGACTTAGATAAACATTTTGTGTCTTCAAGCTGACCTAACAGAACTTGAGAAGTCCCCGTAGCCCTGTGACTGGCTCCTGGCCGTCCGCCCCGGAAGGCTGGGGGCGGGGCGGGGACCCTTACCGTCTTCTCCGTGTCCTCGAAGGCTTCGCGGGCCTCCTCGTAGTTGCAAGTCTCTTCTACGCACTCTCTTTCCAGGTTTCCCTTCTTCATCTCCTCCAGGAACGAGTTCGCCCTCCGGACCCTCTGCAGGACTGTGTGGGCGCGGTCCCGGTCCAGGAACACTGGGGACGGGAAGGACGCGGCTCAGGGTTACCTGCCCTGCCCGCCTGCTGGCGCACCCCGGCCGCGGAAGGCCACTCGCCTGGCTCGCGACGCCTCCGTGAGTTACACGTGGGACACCTGTTCTGGACCCCACGCGTCCTGCCCAGCGAGCCACTGACCCCGCACGTTCACACCCACTCCGCGCTGGCGGCCCAGACCCTCTCTCTGGAACTCTGAGTGTTTCCAGCTCCCTGTCACCTCTCCGGGCCACTCCCTCTGTCCTGTGGCTCAGGCTCTACCCCGCTACCATCACCCCTCACCCTGAACCCCACCTGCCCTTCAAGGTCTCAGCTCTAAGTTAAGTGAGTAGTTGTGATGGAGTTTTGCACGATCTACAATAAAAAGGATTTAAATCAAATCCCAGGACGCACATAAGCATAATTAAAAGTTTCAAAAGATACTGGATTTTTAGAAAATAGTATTTGTTGAAAAATTAACTCCTTTATTCTGTTTTATTTCATTAAAATAAGAAACCCACTGAATTGATTGCATGACTCACAAAGGAGTCACAACCTGTCAATTAAAATGTCTTGGGTCAGAGAATCTCTGGGTCTACCCTACGGTATGTATCCGGCTGAGTCGTCTACACTGCTCTGCCAGAGTCTTCTCTGTCTGTCTCCCACTCCTCTTCCTCTTTACATTGTGGTCGGGAGGCCCTTGGATTCTTTTCCTGGCCCATCTCTGCCTTTTTTCTGCTAAAGAATTTAGAGTCTGACCATGAAAAAGATGATTGTCCAAGCTGATATTCCTAGTACCAGCTTTCACCTTGAACTCTGTTTTCAACTCTCACCACGATGAATGTTTCCCCTCGTCTGAGAACTGCAAACGCCCCACGTCTGAAACTGAGAAACAGGACTGCAGAATCAAGCAGCCTCGAGTGGCATATATATCTTGGTCACCTACTGCTGAATACTGGCAGATGGGAATTACGACACCTAACCTCAAGAGTTGTTTTAAAGGGTGTATGAAACCCCCAGTGTTCAGGTGGTACACGCTACGTGCTCGGTAAAGCTTAGCTTCATTCCTGCCTCATATTCTCTTCCCTTCCAAAGCCCATATTTCTTTTAGCATCATCTGTGTTTTCCCAGCAAAGCCAGGCTCAGACTTGTTATCTGTAGGCCGTTCTCCCATGGCTCCATACATCCGCTCTACTGACTTTGACCTACAACCCACCCACCTGTTCCTCGCCCCCATCCTTTCCCTACGTGTCCCCACCCTCTGCCCCTGCTTTTTTCTCTTCCTCTTTTTCATTCTCCACCTTTTCCTTCTCTCATGTGCCTGGGTCTCCTGACTCCCCTTCACCCAGACACACACAGGCCCCAGGTGGCCGCTGTGCTCTCTGTCTGGGCTTTGCTCTGCTTCTCCCCTTCCTGACCTCTATTCTTGGATAGGCCTGGGTCCTGGAAGGCCCAGAGGCCCTCATCTGTCCAGCTTCTAATTGGGCAGCCCCTTCCCCTTGCCAAGACAGCCTGAGGGTGATGGCACTGGCTCTTGTCCCGTCCCCTGCCTTGGAGGCACCTCTGCCTGTGACCCCCCTCCCCCCGGCCCCGGCTCACTTTGGCAGAGGAGGTGGGCCGTCTCTCTGACTCTCTCTCCCCTCGGTCCCTCTCTCTCCCCCACCTCCGTTTCTGTTCTCTCTCTCTCTCTCTCTCTCTCTCTCTCTCTCTCTCTCTCTCTCTCTCTCTCTCTCTCTGTCGCTGTTTCTCCCTCTTTCTCTGTCCACGTTTTTGTCTGTCTTTGTGATCTCTGATCTGCCGTCTGACCCTTCCCCCACAGGGAGGCACACCTGGCCCTAAGCTATCCTTGGGCAAAACCACTAAGCCCAGCGGCTCATGTCAGCCATCCACAGGGATGGGCACCCACTCTGCACACTATGGGAGTACGAGGGCATCGCCCCCCATCCTCCTCCCAGGGCCACCCCTGTAGCATGCAGGGTGAGGGGTACATACCACTGCCCCCCGGTAGCAGCAGGCTGGCCAGGGAGGCGCTGAGCAGGACAAGGCACAGCAGGCCCGCCATAGTGTGGCCGAGGACAGTGTCTTCGTCCCTGCTGTGACAGGCCTCCGGGACAAGGTTCACTCACCCTGGCTCGAGGGTGGCTGCTTGTCCTGCTTATCACAGCCTCCTGATTGGAGCCCGGACCTGCCGGGGGCATGGTCACCCAGGCCTGTGCGGTCCTGGGGAGCTCTGGGCCTGACCCCTCCTCGTCAGGACCCGTGTGCAGTGGAGCCTGCTGTGGCCACAGGTCGAGAGGGCCTGTGTCAGGAGGAGCTGCTGGATTTGCTTCTCAGCCCCAGGACTAAGCCATGGAGGCACGTGAAAGTGTGGACCCAGCTTCCCCCGACCACGTCTTCACCCTGAACACCCTATTGGGGGCTGGGTGGGGGTTGGGGAAATGAACCCTGAAGTCAGAGGCATCACAGTGAAGTCATTTCTCACCATGTGATGCCAAGTGCAGGTCACTGGGTGAGATCAGAGGCTGTTTCTCTGTCCAGCCCCTACCCCGTGGCCTGGGAAGGTGGGGGGCCAGCACAGCCGTCTCTGCAGAACACAGAGTCTCCCCTGACTGGCCCTCACCCGGGAGGTCCCAGAACGGGGGCCTTGTCCTCCTGTGACAAACCACAGGCCCCAGGGAGGCCAGGCCTCCCCAGGGTTGTGCCCTCGGCGGCCAGGCTGGGAGGGGGTTGTGTGCGCCACACCAGGCCCTGGGCTGCTCTCCCAGCCAGGAACCTCTCCGGAGCGTCAGGTGTGGGCCTGAGCTTCCTGGCAGCCTGGGGCTCGGCAGCTGAACCCCAGGCCCTGGAGGAAAAGGCTGGGAACCGCAGGAGAGGCAGGGGCGGTGATGGGAGACTCAAGGATGGAGCTGGCCTGACACTTCCCCACAGCTGACTGATGCCCGTGGTCACTCGGCTTGTTCCTGCTCTGTCCCCAGCACCTACAGGGCATCTGGCACACAGTAGGTGCTCAGTGAACACCAGCGGACTGAGCGAGTCAGTGACATCCTGAAACGCTCCTGTTCAGTGCCAGGGCTGGTCAACAACCTGCAGCTGGTTCGCGGGGCCTGTCTCGCCTGGTCTCTGCACCGTTCAACCTGTGGGGAGAGACTGGATTCCGAGTGAGCACCTGGTGGTGACCGGGCAGGAGAGCCATTGCTGGCCTGCACTGCGCTGACCATGCTTCAAGGTGGGGGAAGTGAGGCAGAGCCTGCGGCCCACCCAGGACCCCATTGGGGTCTGAGTGGGTCTGGAAGGCTACTGGCTTGGCCCCTTCAACTCCACCCTCCCCTTTTCTTCCCAGGAAGAGGACGCCAGCCAGCTTCTGTTTATGGAAGAACTGAGAGATTCACTGGGCTCGGCCTCCCAAGCCCTTGGGTGTTGTGGTTGCAGAATCCCCCCCACCTCACCGAGTGTCTGCAGCCTGAGCTGGTGGGCTGGGGCATCTGGATGTTCTTCCTGACTGGCTCCCATTTTCTCGATGAGGACACGAAGGGCAGGGAGGTAAGTACCACAGCCAAGGGTCAGAGCCAGAGCCAGGCTGAGCCCAGAGAGGTTTGCCCAGGGTCAGGGCTCTCAACGCGTGTACTGGTGAGAACCCTAAAAGTCACCGCCCGACTGGGGCAGCAGGCCTTTTCTGTGGAGGCCCAGAGTGTGAGTACGTGAGGTCTGCGAGTCAGATGGCCTCTGTCCCAGCACTGAGCACTGTGGTTGTAAGTGGCCGAGAATGATGAGTGCTGGTGGGCGTATCCTCGTAACACTTGGCTCTCAGGTGCGTGGCTCGGGCTCAGTGTTATCGGGCTTGCGGAGCCCTGGTCGACTGTACGGGAGACACACTGGACAGTCCAGCAGAGCACGTCTGGCCCCTCATGGGGTGTCCCAGGCACGGGATAGGCGAGTACCAGGGAGGCAGGCGCCTACCTGTTTGCTCTCCCCACCGTGGCTGCATTCTGGTGGGTTCAGGATCCCCTCCCTGGGAGCTCGTTCTTGTCCTTCCCAGGCACCTGAGGGACACGCTGAGGATGTAAGTTGAGGGGCCCTCCCCAATCCCACGGAGCTGACACGACCTGGGAACCTGCATTTTGTGGGGCGTCCCTCTGCCTCTGTTTGAGGACCGTCATTTACTGGGGCCTTGGCAGGAAGAGGCCCCCGGGACTGGGAGAGTGCAGCCCCAGATCCACTGCGAGCTCTGGTATCTGGAAACAGCCTCACAGGAGAAGGTTTGTTTCTGCGAAGTTGGTAACGTGGAGGAGAGCCCGGCTCGAAGGCAAACCCAGGATCTCTGTGAAGTGAGTCTGAACCACCTGGGAAGGCAGGGGCCGCCGGAGCGCAGGGCTCAGCCTGTGTGATCAGAGCGCGAGGCCTGCTTTGTGGTGAAGGGTGCTCACCCAGAACGGACCTGGGAGGACACCCGCCGCAGTGAGCGGGGAAGGCCAACAGCCTGTCTGAGCCGGAGGCGAAACGCTGAATGGCACGAGGAAGCGAAGCGGCTCACGGCGCCGAGGGGGCGGACGCGCATGGCCGCTGTGCCTTGGGAGACGGCCGCTTCCTGGCCCCGGGCTCCCCCCCCGCGGCTTGGCCCTGACTCTCGCCGTCTGTCTCCCTCCCCGACGGCTGCTCTGGATCTAAGGCTCTTCTTCTCTCTGGTTGTCCCAGAGTCTCCCGCGAGTCTCTGTCTGTCTCCAGCTCTGTCCATCCTCTGTCTGTCTCTGTCTCTGTCTCTCTCTCTCCAACTCTGTTTCCACCTCCCTCCCCTTCCCCCTCCACGAGAACCACAGGAGAATTTCCGGGCTTTGGTCCTGGGGAAGGGGTGCAGCAGCTTTATTTGCGGAGCAGGGAGTGGGATCCGGGGCTGCGGCTGTGGGGCTAGGGGAGCGGGGCTTGGAGGAGGCCCTCTGAGGGCAGCAGGGAGCCCATGAGCCGGTGGAGCCAGGCCGTGTAGCGGGAGACCCGGGTGTACACCCCGAAGTGACCAGCGGCCGCACAGCCCTCACCCCAGCTGACAACGCCCGTCAGGTACCACGTGCCCCGGAAGTGGGTGGCGTGCGGGCCCCCGCTGTCCCCTTTGCAGGCGTCCTTGCTGCCGTCCAGGTAGCCGGCGCAGAACATGTTGTCTGTGAGGGCAGGCGACCCCAGCCTCCGGCGCGACTGCTCCAGGCAGTCCTGGGTCAGGAGCCGGGGCACCTGGATGGCCATGAGCACGCGCGCCGTGGCCCCACGGTCCAGGAGCTGGCCCCAGCCGCTGACGGCCGAGAAGCGGACGAAGGCCAGTGTCCGCTCGGAGAAGGTCTTCTCGGGCAGGCAGAGGGGCACCACGTGGTCGCTGAGGGCCACAGGCCGCTCCAGGCGGAGCAGGGCCAGGTCGTGGTCTGTCTTGCCCGGTATGTACGTGTCGGGGACGATGACTTGAGCGATCTGCCGCTCCTGCTCCTCGCCCTCACGCTGGCCAAGGTCGTGCTCGCCTGCGGGGAGACTGCCTGCTTGGGCCCCTCCTTTGGGGCAGGAGAGCCCTGCGTCCCACCCCAGGCTGCTAGTGGGTCAGCAAGGGTGTGAGTCAGGTGGGGAGTAGTGGAATCTGGATCCTGGGGGGCACGTGAGGGGGTGTCGGCCAGGCAGCTGAGGTGGCGGGCCTGGTCCCCTGCTTCTTCGAGACCTGCCTGGCCCCCCGGGGGTCCTTGTCATCCCATAAACCCACCAGGCAGAGGCCCAGGCAGTGCAGCCCTGGCTGGGGCACCCCCGGGGCTCTGGGCCCAAGCAAGACAGGAACAGCAGTCACCCATGACTTGGTTTGCGGGGAGAGAGCTGAGGGCAGCGGCTGTAGCGGGGCCCTGTGGGTGCTGGGATTGCTCCTGGTGGTGGAAGTTGGTGGTTCGAAGCCCTGAGTCATTGTCATTCAAGAACCGTCTCCTGTCAGAAAGAGGTAACCCCAAAACCTACCGAGCACCACCGTCAGGTTCCTCCAGTTCCGGATCCTGTCAAAGCAGTGGGCGGCAGAGACCACCCAGGTGACGTCGAGCAGGGCTCCCCCACACAGCAGTGCCCCGTTCAGCTTCAGCATGGCCTGGCGGGGCACCACGGACGGTGGAAGGTTGCGTTACCGCCACCACTTCCTCGGGGACTCCCCTTTCCCGTGCACCCTCCAGGGGTGGGGGCTCCGTTCTAGCTAAGGGAGCGGAAGGCTGGTGGACGGTGGAAATGCTGGGCTGGACATGCGGTCACCCAGGCTTGGATGGCCAGGCACAGCTGGAGCCTCACCTGCCAGGGACACTCCCCTTTGGGGCAGACCTTGCCCCCCACAATTCTTCCTTGGGGGTTGCTGTTGTTTCTTTTCTCCAGAACAGGTATTTTCCCACATGGATACTCAACTGTGTGAAACAAAAGTCAGCAAAACGTGGGCATGGGTGGCGACTGGCCCCAGAGGGGGCTGTGTCGCTGCTCCTGCCAGGGCCGTGGGCAGGCCCTGGGGGTGCTGCCTGGCGAGCAGCGGCAGAGGGGCTGGTTTGGCAGGAACAGAGGTCCCCTTCCTGAAACTGGGTCCTGCTCCTCCTTCCGGGGAGACGTGCCACCTCTGTGTCACTAGAGGTGTAAGGGATGCTGTGTGAGGCGACTGGCATTCAGACCATCGTGCTGCTCTCTGACCCGCTCTCAGTTTCCCTCCTGCTCCAAGAAAGCCCCTGGGCTGGAAAAGAAAGCATTTCGGGGCAGCAACTGAATTTCAGGCCTTTAGACAAGGCTGGGTACCCCGCCTCTGGGGAGACACAGAGCTGAGGGGACACAGAGCTGGGGGGACACAGAGCTGGGGGCCCCAGCCTCCGGGCTGCAGCCCTTTTCATTTGAGGTTGGTTTGGAGGAATTTTCCATTTTCATAAAAGCACTTGCCTTTGACAAGATGTGGAATCCAGACTCGTGCTGTGGTCAGTAGACACTGGGTATGGTGATCTAGCGCCTGGCGTAGGAGTGGAGGTGGGCTGGCAGAGAGCTGCCCAGATGGGCAGGGGCCCGGCGCACCCCGGAGGCCGCTCCCTGGGCTCTGCCCTGCGCACCACTGCCCTCCCTGCTCTCGGGGTTGGGGAGGGACAGCCGCCTCCACCTGGGCCTCTCTCCCCACCTCCCAGAGCACACGGTGCCGGTGCCTGGGGATGCTCAGTGATGCCATGTCTCCCTCCCCATCTGGCCAATGAGGGGACGTGTGGCAGGGCAGGACGATCAGAAGTGGAAGTGCACACACCGCCCTAGAGCCTGGTTCCCGAGGACCCGTTACCTGTGGGCACACAGGACACCCCGTCCTCCTGGAGTGCGTAGCCCTCATGGCACCAGCAGGAGCGCCCAGCCTCTGCGTGGTCAGTGCAGTACTGCTCGCAGCCCCCGTTGTCATTTGTGCAGATCAGCTGGCTCTTCTGGTCTGAGGATGGAGGGGACAGCTGAGGGGGCCTCCGCCAGTCAGGGCAAGCCAGCCTGGTGGCCACCCTTCTCTGGGTGGGGGCAGTGTCCTGTACAAAGGTGGCACTGAGCTGCTAGCTCCAGAGATGGCCTGGCACTGCCTGCTCTGTGGATTGATCCGGAAGGTCCAGACCTGGAGTTTGGGGCTCCCACACCCGCACAGCTTAGCGGCTGAACTTGGTGGAACTGTCACATTTGGCAGGTGGACCGCATATATGGTTTGTAACAGCACGTGGGGAGGCAGAGCTCCCCAACTGCCTGGGCCATGGGATGTGTGGACACCACAGAGGTGCAAGGACTCACCTGGGTTCCAGGGGCATCAGAGTCCCCAGTGCCGGGGGCCCCGAGGGGGTGGGCGGTCAGGTGAGAGAACTAGCACCTTGGACCCCAGGCCCCAGACTCTTAGGGTGGAGGGCCCTTCTGGGTCACCTAGACCACCGGACCCAGCTGAGCCCAGCCCTGCCCTGCGCTGACCAGCCGGTGCTGTCAGCCCCCAGGACCCGTGAAGCCCCAGAGCCCTCACCTGTCTCACAGTTCCGGCCCTCGAAACCCTCGGGGCAGAAGCAGACGTAGGACTGAAGCTGGTCCTCGCAGGAGCCCCCGTTCTGGCAGGGACCCGAGGCGCACTGGTCCCCGTCTGTGCGGTGGGTCAGGGTCAGTGTGATGGGGGCGGGCTGGCGGGCAGGTGCAGACGGTGCTCCCCTACTCACCGTTGTATGAGATCCAGAACTGCTTCTAGGGGTGGAGAGGCCGCGTGAGACTCGGCCTCCGCGGAGGGAGCCGGCAGCTGGGCTGATGGGGGCTGGGGCCTGGCCCCTGTGCTGGGCTCTGGCAGCCAGACTTCTCTGGAGATGAGATGGGTCCCTCTGGGGAAGCATGTTCCCCCTCCCCCATCACTAAGGCCACCAGAGGTCACACATCTCCTCTCCCAAGTCGGAATACCCAGGTTCCAGCCCCATCTCCGCCCCCGGGCTGTGAGCTTGGACAAGACACTCATGCCCCTAGAGCCTCCCCTTCCTCCTCGGATGTCGATGGCTGTCCAGATGCCGCGGACCCCAGAAAGGTCGAGAAGGAAAGCAGGGGCACTCTGGCCTGCAATAAAAGTGACTCCTGAGGAGCGTCTTTGTCAAGTGAACTAAAACTCGCAGGGCTGTGAGAATATAGCGAGGTGAGAACCGATGAAAAGGTTTAGAAAAGCCAAGTGAGACACAGCTGAGGGGTGACGCCCTCCGTGTTCCTGGGAAGGGTCCTGTCAGCCTCCATCTTCAAAAGCCCTGCTTCCTGCGAGCGTGACAAGTGTGTCCTATGTCAGGTGTGTGTCCTGCAAGTGCGATGTGAGACGCGGTCTTGTCCCACTACCACCTGCCCCACAGCCCTGGGGACAGTTCAGAGGATGTGTAAATACGCATCTTTCTGAAAGTGGAGGGAGACGGCCCACCCGTGTGGCCCAAGTGCAGGGGAGGAAGCAGTGGTTCCCCAGGTGCTTCCCAACTCAAGTGTCCTGAAGAGGCACCCACGGTGGGCACAGCAGTGAGAGGCCTGGCCAGTGTCTCCAGTGCAGCCCCTCTGCGAGGCACGGACGGCTGGGGGGACTTCCTTGGGGACCCATCAGACTATATTTCTGATGCAGAAATGAGGATGTATGTGCGCTGGAGCTGCCTGTGTGTGGAGCGTGCACACGGACACGAGCCCCTGCAGACTCGCACTGACCACATACCCTACCATGCAGAGGGCGCCCCTGCGGGGCAGGCTCACCGTCCTCTCCAGGTTCTTGAAGATCTCCCTGGCTTCCTCGAAGGAGCACAGCTCCTCCCTGCACTCTCTCTCCAGGGAGCCCGGCCACAGCTCCTCCAGGAGCGAGTTGGCACGCCTCTGTCTGTGCAGGATGCTGTGGGCTTGCTCCTGGGTGATGAAGACTGAGAAACGGACCCCATAAGACATTGGCCACCCGCACGCACCCCGTCCTGCCCAGTGTTAATGGGAGTCACGGTTCCTGTCTGAGAGCCTAGCTGGACTCGAAATAGGAGAGCTTTCTCAGGGCTGCCAATAGGCAATGCTGCAGAAGCTTCGTGTGCGAGGATCAGGCAATATATTAAGTTATCGACCTGGTCATGTCACTTGTAGGAATTTACCCTAAGGAGCTACTCCAAGGCACGCACAAGGACCCAGCTGCAAGGAGAGCTGTAGGGGATACTAGTCTGAAGCACGCTGATGCCATGCTGTCACGGAGGGTGATGCTTAGGAAGATGTGATATTGATGAAAAAAGATGATTAAACAGGAAGGACCAGGGGCAGCCCTGGCTTTCTCAAGCAGCAAACCAGGATGGGTGACCCTGTCACTCTAACCCCAGACTAGTGCTTGGCTGTGGGATTTGGAGGACAACATGAACCGGATTTTAGGGCCCTTGGTTTCCACCCCGGCTGCCACTCGGCCCTGGGGAATCACGATGAGGACACTTAGGGAGCTCTAGCTCTCCCTGAGTCCCCAGTCAGGCCTCCCAGCGACCACAAGGGGCGCAGTCACAGCCCTGGTGGCAGAGCCGAGCAGCCCAGCGTCCCCACACTGTCCCTGGCACCAGCTGACCAAGAGGCTGAGAGACCAGAGCGAGAGGGAGGCACTTCTGAGCCCCAGGTTCTGTGTGCTGGTCCAGCTGCCTGGGCGGGGCCCCACGGTGGCTGGAAAAGCGCCCCCCCGCCCTGGGGTCCCCGAAGTCTGGAAAACAGTCCCACCGAAGCCTTTACTCTGAGTGCCTGGGCACTGTCTGCTTTTTGGAAAGATCACAGCTGAGCGGCCGGCAAACCCTCCAGATGACTGGGTGTGACAGCTATGTGGGCCAGGTTGGGGGGACCTGGCTGCCTGCCTCTGGGTTGGGAAGCCTCCTCCACCTACCTGCCGCCAGAGACCCCTGCAGGCTGAGCAGAAGGCCAAAGAGGGCCAGCCCCCGGTGCTGGGAGGCCATGGTGAGGCCCTTGGTGTCGGCTGGGCTGCTGACACGGGGCGGGAGCGGGGCAAAGTTCTCAGAGCTGAGGGGGTGGGGGAGGAGGCCTCACCTCCCAACACCCAGTGTGGGATCCCCACACCAGGTGCAGAGCTGGGTGGGGATTGGGAACAGAAGGACGGATGGGGCTGCATCTGGCACGTGCACTCAGATGCAGCCTCAGGCTTAGGAATGCAGGTTAAGAGACAGAATTAAACAAATGAAAAGCCAGACCCTGCAGTGATAATACCAGGGACAGGAGAGCAGGTTGGGTGTGAATGTAAGTATCTTGGAGAGAGCCACAAAGGAGATGTACTTGGGCCCTTCTCGGCCAGAGGCCTGGAGCACCAAGGGGAGGGGCGTGTGCCCCCACCCAGGCTCTGTCTCAGTCCCCGGTCACCTAGGTCTTGTTCCCCATGCCCTCCTGGGCCCAGGCCACTGTCCTGGGCTGTTGGCCATGAAAGGGTTTCTCTGGGCTGGACTTTCAGCTGAAACTGGGACATCCTGGGCATACTGGGACAGTTGGTTACCATGCAAGGCTCATGGGGGCAGCCACCCCGGGGAAATAACTTTTCTGTGAATAGTGGAGGCCGAGGACAGCAGCTCTGCACGTTTCTCTTTGGAGGTGGGTGACGAGGCCCACCTGCTGCCGGCGGCTCTTGGCTACTCCCTAAATGGAAGAGTTAGTCCTTAGAGGATGTGTTTTACTGCTCACCTCTGGAATTTCTAATTGTTACTATCAATAGTTGTTTCAGTGTTTAGGAATTTAATTATACAGGAGTTTATTCATGTGGGAGAGGGGGAGGGGAGGAGGGACTGTCACAGCCTTCATGGTGACTCCTGGGCAGCGGGTACAGTGGCTCTGGAGTCAGCCGACATGGTGGGTGGTGGGAGTCCTGGCTCCGTTTTCTCCCGGCTTGGGGAGGTGGAAGCCATTCCTTTGAGCCTCACTTTCCTAACGGGGCAGCAGGGCGGGCGGCTCCTGCTGAGAGCCTGGTGGCCCGTGGTGTCCCATGAGGTCCAGCAGAACTGCCCTGGTTGCTGGGTGCGGCCAGGCCCAGGGGTTCCTCCCACCCAGGGCCCGCATGCCTTCTCAGACTGTGCTTTGCGCCTTCACTTTTCCACTCTTAGTTGGATAGACATTATAAATTGGTATTGAGTAAAAATTGACTTTTTCCTGCATCTGTGGGGCTAGTCTTTCCCTCTCTGTTTAGTTTGTTACTATGGCAAATTCTAGCAATAATTTCCTGATATCACACCATCCTTGAATTCCTGGGACACACTTACTTGGTTAGAACATATTACTTCTGTTTACAACATACAGTTGAATTTTATTTGATTATACTTCATTTGTAATTGTTGCATTTATGTTCATAACTTTATTTCTTCTTGTATCCTTTTTGTCAGGTTCAGGTAACTGTTAAACTTACTTAACACAACTTACTGAGCTGCTTTTCTTCATTTTATAGTCTCTGAAATAGTTTGTATAAATATTTTGTATTTTTACCTTAAAAGTATGGCTAAAACTATAAAGCCATCTCAGTCTGGCACCTGTTTGGGGGTAAATTTTCTTTCCCTGCAACTCAATTTCTTTGTTACTCATCAACCCAAGTATTTAATTTTTTTTAAGAAATTGTTAATTTTAACAATTTGGTTCTTGAAAAAAATTTCCTGTTTTGTCTGTTCTCAAATGTATTGGCAGAAAGCAGTTCATGGTGGTTTCCTTGTTTTAAAACCTCTATTTGTTGTGGAGTTTCTCAGCTTTTCCATAAATTGCTGTATTTTATTAGAATCTTCAAGGAATAAGATCTTTTGTTGTTGATTTGTTTTGACTTTATTATTTTCTTCTATTATCCTAATTTTTTTCTTCATACTTTCTTTGGATTTTACTTCTTTAGACGGCTGACGTTTCTGTCATCTAAAAAATGAACTCTCTGCTTTTACAGCTGAGGGCCAGCAGCAAGAGCCGCTGACATTTATTCAGACTCCATTGATACAGTGAAGAACTGTGATTGTAAAATTTCATTTACATCAGCAGGTGAAAAAAAAAAAAAAGGAACAGTGACTGAAAACACGAGGTTTTAAAGTGCCTTTATGAGGAAGAGATCACAAAAATGGGGGTGAATCCAGGCTGAGACATCGGGAACGGTGTCTGAACCACCAATATATTAAGTTATGCGACACATCGTTTCTCAAATAACTTACACGTGGGAGGAAAGCTGCTGCGCGTGCTGGCTACTTACTGCGACTCAGAGAGGGCTGGCCCTGCACGCAGACGGGGCGGGGGCGGGGGCTGTAAAGTGACACATCGCCAGCAGCATGGAGGCTATAAATACCCCCCTTACAGCGGGGACATATGTACAGACTTCGAAGTATATACACACATATAAAACCCTGCCCCCGCCAGCACAGAAAGAAGGGCCTCCAAAGAACAGAATTCGTTTCTGAAACACAAAAACAGTGACAGTTTCTTTCCAGTTTGCCTCGATTTGAATAAAATAAACTGCTCCTGTGCTGGGCGGTTCTCTACAGTACAGGAGGGCAGTTCTGAGACGCGGGGCGGCGGGGAGCCAGGGGAGCGGGGGCTCCGGAGCTCAGACGCTCCCTGGGCTGGGTGACACCTGCAAAAGCTGCATCTTTACATTTTCTTTAAAAACATTAAAAACAGCCTAATTCAGTGAAGTGCGTTAAAAAGTCGAGTCACCCATTTTTTTCTGTAGAAAAGGTGGTTAGTATTTTAAATTACAGTTTAAATTCTCTTTTGAGAGCGAATGGCAGGTGACGGTGAAGGAACCCCTGGTGTCTGCTTGTGTTTGCAGGACCGCTTCCTGATCCCGTGGAAGGAGGCCCTGCATCCACCTGTGACAGGGTGGGCCTCGCGGAGAGCCGCCAGTGTCCAAGAGTGCGCACGTCGCTCAGCGCAGTGTAAACCCCAGTAACAAAAAATAGTTTTGTATCAAATACAGTATCAAATTGTCACTTCATGTAAACACAGTGATTCTTGGTAAAGATTAGAGGCCAAAGTAAATTAATGGCCCTAGAATTAATCCCTGCTTAAAAAAACTTGAGAAAGACAAACTAGCCCCCGCCCCCAAGCTGTCGGGTCAGTGAGTCGGTCACTCCTTTTGGAAGCAGTTCCGCAGAACGCGCGTTCCTGCACACAGCACCAGACCAGAACGTCAGGGGCCCTAGCGGGGCGGCTGCCGCGTCCGCCGCCCGCTTCCGCCGGCTCCGGGCAAGCCCGGGGGCCGCGCGCTTCCTGCGCCCCGGGGAGGGGTCCTGCGCGGAGGCGGGAGGGCGCGCTCTTCCCGAACCCTCGGTCTGGGCGCCAGGGCGGCACGCCGGTTCCGGGGGCGGCTCTGGGCACCGTCCCTCACCAAACCACGCCCAAGCAAAGGGAAACTCAGAGGTCCGCGGGCTGCTGTGGCCGCGGGCGCTCCCCCTGCAGCTCCGCCAGGGGGGCCCCGCAGCTCTCGCTGCAGCTAGACGAGGCGCTCAGCAGGCCGGACCCCGCGCTGGACTCTGCGGAGAAGCAGGCGAGAGCTGCTGCGGCGCGGCGCGGCGCGGCGGGGGCCCCGGGCCCCCGCCCCCGGCTCGGTCCAGGGCGCGCCGCCCTCCCTGTCGCCCCGCCCCGCGCGCGAAGCCCCTCCTTCCTCGCCCCGCCCCGCCCCGCCCCGCCGCACACCCGCTGGGGCCGAGCCGGCCGGGCGCCCGCCGCGGGGCTTACCTGGGCTGCTCAGGCTCGGGGCGGAGCCGGGCCGGTCGAGGAGCGAGGACAGGCCGCGGGCCGGCACCCAGCCCTCGGCGCCGGAGGTCAGGTTCCGCACATACCTGCAAGGGCGCAGGTCAGGCTGTGTCCACGAGCTGCGGGGCTGGGGGGCGGGGCCGCGCGCGTTGCGGGGTGGTCTTACCAAAGGCCCTCGTCGCCCTCCTGCACCAGCTCCACTTCGTCCCCGCTTCTCACGGCCAGCGCGTCGGGGCCCCCCTTCTCGTCCAGCTCCGTGACGGTGTACTTCCCGGGAACCTGGGGAGGGGACGGCACAGCGCCTGGCACACAGTCCCTGCCAGCCCGCCACCCAGCGTCCAGACAGACGGACGACGATGAGCACTCTGCCATTTGAGGGGCTTCGGTGCGACTATCACCTTACATTGGGAAGGTCTCCTAGTCCAGGAAGTGCCAGGTCTCACGTGGTGACCACACTAAGAACCTGACAAGCCTGCCTGTGTCCCCACAACATGCGGCTCCTGCACCCTAGAAGCTCCAAACAGCCCCAGGGCCTTTGCACACTCTTTCCTCTTCCTGGATCACTCCTCCCTCCTTGGCCTCTATCCTCACCCAGCATGTTCTGCCCTTTTCAAGTTTTTTGCCTTATGTGAGGGAAGAGTCTTGTTCACTTTGTCTTCTGTTCTGTCTTAAAAGCCAGTCAGTGCCTCACACAGCAGGTGCCCCACGTGTTGTGGATGGAGCTGGGGTGCAGTGTGGACACATGCCTGGGTGCTCCTGGAGCCAGAGAGCCAGGCCAGCGTCCACTGGCCTCACAGAGTGGCCGCACCTTCTCTCGATGCCCTGCACTGGCCCCGAATGGCACCCGAACTACACCGAGAGCAGAACACAAACCCACCAGGGCCTGCCTGGCCTTCCTGCCCGCCAGCCTAGGTTTCCCCTGCTGAGTACCACCCCCCACCCCAGTGCCCTGGCCAGCTCTTCTCGCTGCCAGTCCTCCTCGGCAAAGGCCGCCATGGCCACCTGAGACTGTTGCTCCCCTTCCCTGTGTCTGCCCTTCCACCTCTGGGTGCTTTGTTTGCTGTGATAAACCAGGTGTGAACCAGGGCTGCACCCAGTGGGCAGCAAGTAACTGTTGGTACAGCCCTGACTCTGGTGACTTAACAGGTAAATAGCTTCTCTCTGCTGCTCGTGCTAAAATAGGACTTGGTTGAGAGTGCAAATCCACGCCTCAGACAGAGCAGTCCCCCTAAAAGTGAGATCAAGGTGCACACACGGCTTTAAGAAAGCTCATCTGAAGGGCCGATCAGAGGTGTGCTCTGCTCCTGCCGTGAGGTGGTCTGACGGTGCTAATGGGACAGCCACCAGGGCCCGGCACCTGAAGTCCCTCCCGGCAGCCCTGGGCGCCACGGCCCCATGGTGCAGCTCTGGACACCCCCACCCCCTGCCCTGGGCCCAGCAGTGCCGCTGACGGCCAGCAGGAGGCAAGGTTACCAGCTTCCGGAGGCCCACTCCGCCTTCTTCCTCTGCGTCCGAGGAGTTAATGGGCTCCTCCGCGCTGGACCAGCCGTCGTTGTCCTCAGGGGCCTCTGACGGGTGAGACGTTCTGCTCCAGCCTAGCGAGGAACAGGCTCCGTGAGGACCCCCTGAAGGTTGAGCCTCGAGGTCGAGGGTGGCATATGGAAGTCCCTGCCACCCACAACGTGCCGCCGGGGGAAGTGGCGTGGAGGGACTTGCAGGACACCTGCAGACTTCAGCTTCAGCCGTGCAAACTGCCTAGGGGCCAGGCCAGAGCACCTGCCTCCATCACCAGAGATGAAGCCCAGCCCTCTCTGGACGGTGCATGCGTGTCCTGTGGGCTCTGCTACTTGCTGGGGGAGAACTCCCACCAGGCCCCTGCCTGCTGGTCCCAGGGAGCCTGAGGGCCTCTGACACCCATCTGTGTTGGGCAAACCAAGAGAGCAAGGCGTTTTCAATCAACACCTGCAATGCTCAACAGCCACTGGCTGGGCAGGAGGACAGTTCCTCACATGACATGACACAGGACTTGCTGAGGGCTCCTGGCCGGCCCAATCCTGGCCCTCAACGGGCTAGGTAGGGGCAGCCCTGATGCCAGTCACACATCTGAGCTTCCTAGGGCCGCAGGGCGAGGCTGGGAGGCCAGCCCAGGGCGCCTGGCCCTGGAGGCAGCCTGCACACGTGCCAGCCACCTCTGCTGGGCCAGCGGACCAGGGAAGGGCTTCGTCTAGGCTTCAAGAGACACACGACATCCCTGCACTAGTGTGTCTACCGCCCTGGTTTCCAAGAGGCGGCTGCAGGCACACCATGGGGAGGTGGGAGACGGCGAGCGCCCAGTTCTGGGCGAACACAGCAGAGGCCAGTAAGGAAGTAAGAGGCCAGAGACACACGCCTGGGGTGCTGGGTCCCAGCCACCACTTGGGGTCAAGTGGCACTTCGACCAGAGGTGAGCGAGTAGACCCGGGAGTCGGCAGACTCTCACACCCAGTTCTGAGTGACACTTGGAGTGGCTGAGGCACGCTTTTCCCTGAGGGTGTGAGGGAACCACAGCAGACAAGCGCAGTTGGGGCGCAAAGGGGCAGATGTCCAGCAGGCCAGCTCCCGAGGCCGACCATTCTGAAAAGCCTGTGTGGGAGGGGCATCAGGAAGACGTCTCTGTCTTCACAGAAAAGGGAGCTGGGACCAGGTTCCCTCTAAGCCCACAGAGCCCTGAGCCCCTGTCCGCATCACCGCAGAGGCCGGCAGCCCCACAGGCTCCCCCCAAAGCCCCCACGAGCCCCTGCTCCAGGCCCAGCGCCCAGGGAGGGGTGGTGTCTGTGTAGGAAGCAGGGACCGCAGGCTTCCAGCCACAAACCACCCACCTCTCCTGCTTCGGGCGCATGGGCAGCGGCCAGCATGGGAAGTGCAGATGGACACTGGTGGGGGTCACCAGGGGTCCCGACGCTGGGCAGCTGGCCACACACGCCTGCCCCTCCAGCCCACACTGATGAATGGGGCTTCTGGCCACAAAGAACGTAGGGCTGAAGGAGGACAGTGAGGACAGAAAGGTGAAGGCCGTCCCCTGGGCAGAGAGGCAGAGCTGCGTGGTCGCTGTGTCTGTGAACCTGAACCCACGGACAGACAGCTCCACCCTCTGGCACCTACGGAGAACAGGCCTTCTAGCTGCACAGCAGCGTCTGGGCCTGCAGTCACGCCCGTCGGCCGGGGCTTCTGAATGAACCACCCGCGATGGACTGAGTATCCCTGCATCGGCAGAGCGACACCAGAGTAAAGGGAAACGCTGCGACCCATCGCCCGGGCACTGAGCATGGAACAAGAGAACGAGATGTTTGGAAGCACGACAAGCGCTCTGGATCATGCCGGGTGCGGGGGTGTTGCGAGAGGACGTGAGGCCAAGGTGACCCTGAATTTGGTCTGTTTCCTGTAAAGCAGTCATGAACATCAGTGCTGAAGAGGCTGTCCAGGAAGTAAGCACTTGGCATCGGCCAGGAAGGCCTGCAGCTCCCTGTCACCGCTGTGGCCAGGAGTGACGGAGCAGGAGGGGAGGCCTGGCACCGAGCCCGGGCTCAGGGCTGACACTGCTTCACTGCGAGGCCACCTCAGGTGAGGAGAGGAGCAGGCAGAGGTGACACCACTGGGCTCAAAGGCGTCAGAAGCGGTGTCTGAGCCGCATGGCCCTGGGCAGCTTCCTACACAAGGAGTCAGCAGAGCAGGTGCCCAGATGACGAAAGCCAGCCCCTCCCAGGAGATCACCAAGGGGCAGGGACCCTTCCCCGCAGCTTGGGGGCCTCCGCAGGGCGGAGGGCAGGGCTGGGGGAGGTGGTCGCAGCCCTGGCCTCTGAGCTCTCCCCCCTGGGGTGGCGAGAGGGTGCAGCCTGGGTCCCTGGAGTACAGACTGAGGCCAGGGTGGCTGCGGTGACCTCTGGGTGGCCTCTGGGTGTGCGTGTGGGGATTTGGTTCAGCCTGTACCCCTTGGGAACCTTCATGTTGTTTGGGAAACTCAGGAAGGTTCAGAGTGAAATTCTCTCTGATTTTCAGACCCTCAGTCTGGGCCGGGGGTGGGGGGTCTTTGCTCTCAGAACATGAGTGGCAAGAGAGGTGAAGGCTTGAGGTCCAGCAGGAGAGCCTGACCCCATCTGCCTGTACCGCCGGGGTCTCCCAGGAAACGAGAGATGGGATGGGACCTGTCGGCTGCCGCATTCTGTGTTTCCACAGAAGCTTCGGGACAAACGGTGAAGCAGGATGGCCAGGGACGGGGAGCCCTGAAGCCTACGTGGCCAAACACCAGCCAGGTGTCAGAGCCTTGTTCTGCAGGCTCTGGGCAGAGCTGGTCAGAGGAGTGATGTCATCATGGCATCGGTCACCAGAGCGTCAGTGCAAGGAGCATTTGCCCCTGGCTCGGAGAGACCTACTTCGTTGTCTTAGATGACACGTGACAGCAAGACAGTGTCCCTAACCGGACGGGGAGGTGGACGTCGGGCTGGGCCACTCTACCTCGTAAACCAAAAGGCGTTGGGTCGCTCTTTACTTGGTGTCGCTTAGCTTTTTTGTCGGGACTGGTAGGAGAAGCTGCAGGAGGAGGCAGAGGCAGAAACAGAACAGGAGAGTGAGGAGCACGCAGACCACCCGCGAGGCGCGAAAACACCGAGTTCACGCTGGGATGGACACACGGTGAACAGGCTCATTGTCACTGATGCAAGAAGCAGCTTCTGGGGAGCAAACGAAGCCGCCAGGGGCCCAGGGGGAAAGGAGGGACTAGGAGAGCGTGAGGAGCTGCAGGGCTCACGCTGGCCGCGGGTGCGTCTTTCAGGTGTGCTTGCTGGGCTCTGCGTGGAGCACGCACGTGACTCTCCACACCTGGCCAGGGGCGTGGCACCTGCACTTCTCTTTTTTTTTTTTTTTTAGTTTGAGGCTAACTTAAAAGTATTTTATAAATTGGAAAAAAAAAAAAACTCCAATTTTTTGGACCAGCGAGAAGAACCCTAGGCGGGACGGGCATCTGGTACTCGTGGGAGCCCTCTCACGAGCCGCCTGGAACATCAGGTCTCGCCTCGTGCGCGGCTGCGCCGTGTCTCCCCTGCACATTCGCCGCCCAGGAGCACGGTGAGGCAGTCGGGCGGTGGGCCTGAAACGCCAGGGGCGGGGCTGGCACTTAGCGCTCTGGCAGGACGGTAACAGCCATGGGCTGGCAGGAAAAAGCCGGAGAGGGAGGGCGTGGGGAGGAGTTGGACTGAAAAAGCAAGTGACAACTCCAGTCTCCTCCAGTTTCTGGGCAGGCCTTCGGTGGAAGAGCTCGCCTCCACTTTGCCAAAGAAACAGCCCAGAAAAGAGAGCTCTGGCTGCACGTGTAACAGACACAGCGGCGAATGGAAAAGGGTGAGTCAATGGGAAATGCTTCCGTGGCGATGGCGGAGGCAGACAGCCCCGAGATGTCCACACGAACGACCGCGGCACGAATGGATGACAGACAGGCTGGGGCGGGGCAGGCGCAGCGCCGGCCCTGCCTTTACCTTTCTGCCCTTTCAGGGCAGCGAAGCCCTGCAGGGGGAAGCGCTTTCTCGCCAGCGCAGCGCTTTCTGACGCAGAGCTGGTGACCGCGCCGTCTAGAGGAAGAGAGGGACAGTGCGGGGCGGCTCTGCGGGCGGCTGGGACCTGCGCTCCGCCAGCCTCGCCGAGTGGCGGGAGGCCGCGCGTCCCGGCACGGGCGGCCCGGCCCCAACACCCACCTCTGCCCTTCTCCAGGGGCCTCGGCAACGACGTGGAGCTCACATATCCCTCCAGGCTGAGCGGGTCTGTTTTCCTTTCTTCCAACTTTTTGATGTTTCTTGTGTTCCCTTTCGAGGGGCTGAGGACATCGGACACATCAAGGAAGAAAGAGAACGTCGCCCAGTTAGTTGTCAAAGCTCCGAGGACGAGGGGTGGAGACCCCCGAGCTCCTCCCCAGGCCCGAGGGCCGCACGTCTCCCGCTGCACAGCCGCCACGGCCACGGCCACGGCCACGTGCGCCCAGATTGAGCCGCGGAGCCAAGTGAGAGCAAAACCCGCCTTCCGAGCTGCTATGTGGGAGGCGGCTTTGTGGGCCCCTCTCCTCCCTCCCTGTCCTTCTTCCTTTAAACCTGTTGCTCTGAGGTTTATTTATTCAGACCGTATCCTGTTCCATGAATGACTAGAGGCGGCACACGTGAGGAAAAGGTAAAAAGCAAGTGAATGAATGAAATAACAAAGGAAAAATAAGAGCAGGAAAGGCGCGACGATGCCGATGTGAGACGCGCCCCCGCGTCTGCGAGCTGGATGCCTTGGGAGCAGCTCTGGCTCCTTGCACCCCAGGGCCCCTGTCTGCTGGGGGCGTGACCAGCACTGAGATGCTGGCGCTCGACCGCTTTCTGGACAGCTGCACGCACACGCGGTCACAGCGGGAACTGCACCACAGACGGAAGCCACCAGAGATGTGGGGGCTGCTCTCCACCTGGGACAGGGACCAGGCACACAGGCCTTGAAGCTGACCTGCTGGGACTGGCCACCAGGATGTCGGTCCAGGGATGCACGCGGGGGCCTCTGGGCAAACTCAGAGTGATCCTGATGACCAGGGGACTCTGGTGACGGGGCCATGTGGACTCAGTGGCCCGAGCTAATTCCCACGGTGACCCCCCCCCCCCAGTGGTGGCCAGGTCCTCACCTGGTGCTGGCAGGCGCTGGCAGTGGCAGGCTATGGGACTGCTCCAGGGCTCTGTGCTGGCTGGCCTCTGCGGGGACAGAAGCCCAGCGCGGCTCAGGAACTCGAAGCAAATGGAGCTCCTTCCGCTCCAGTTGCTGCGGTGTCTCAGAGGGTAAGAATTTTGAGGCTGCTTTGAACGCATGGAAAGGGCCCCTAGGGCAACAGGACCGAAGGCACTGAGAGGAAACCGCACCTCGACACGCCTGCAGCTGGCTGGTCAGCACCTTGCGGATCTCGCTCACCCACGCGGCCTTGATTTCGGGAGTCGGTGCCTGTGCCCCAGAGGCAATGCCGGGAGGTGAGTGCTCCTGTCCCCCGAGAACACACTTAGCGGGCTCACCCTGGAGACGGCCCCACGCGCCGGGCCTACCTGTACGATGTAAACCTCCTCCCGGGCGTTGTACCAGATCTCAAACTTCCGCGCGTCCCCTTTCACATTCTCCGTGATGCCAACGGCCGTCATCTGGGAGGGCAGCGCGGGGGAGGGCGTGGGCGCGTGGCGAGGGCACTGCCCGCTCCAGAAGGCACCGTGCCGTGGCTTGGGGTGGGGGCTAAGGACGCCGGGGGTCCCGGGCCCCGCCCCCAAGGGTACGGCAGGGCGCCGGGCAGCGGCGCGGACTCACGTTCAGGGACTGCTTATAGCTGTAGGACGGGGCCTTCTCGTAGCCCTCCCCGTTCTCCTCCCGCCTCTTGCAGAACAGCACGGCTTTCTCGTGCAGGAACAGGTGGCGCTGCATGGGCTTGAACCTGGCCAGGTCCTTCACCTTGGCGTGGCCCTTCTTGTGGTCGGTCCAGACGCTGAAGGAGCCCTGCATTAGCAGCTTCCCCAGGTCGCTCAGGTTCCCCTGGTCGTGGCAAAGGAGGGCGTGAGCCCTCGTGCTGCCGCGCGGAGCCGTGTGGGAAGGCCACGACCCCACACGCGGGAGAAGGCCGACCTATGGCCCCAGGAGGTCGGGGGTCCTGGGGGCCCTGGGGGAGGAGCGGGGCCTTGGGTGTTCAGGGCAGTGAACGGCTGTGTCACTGCAGTGATGGACACGCCTCATCCGTCTGTCCAGGCCCACAGAACACACAACGCAGAGTGACCCTGCGTGCGCTGTGGACCCTTCGTGCCATGTTGTTGACGGTGACCGAGGCCCGGCTCGTGCGGGGCAGGGGGCTGTGGGGCCAGCTGTGCGTGTGGGAGCAGCGGTAAACGGGAAAGCCCTGTACTTTCGCCTCAATTCTGCTGTGAACCTAAAACGGCTCCAGAAACAAAGCCCACTAACAAAAACACCAAACAAACTGAGGACGCACGCTGGGTGGACTCAGAAAGGCCCTGTGCGTGCGCCCGACGTGGGCACGCAGAGGACGAGGGAGAAACCCGACTTCCACGCTCACAAGCGGCGCCAGAGAGAACGGATTCAGGGACAGGCCAGGAGTGAAGGGTCTTCAGGGCTGTCCGTGCAGGGACGCACCCACCGGGGGGGAAGCTTCCTGCAGCCAGCCCGGCAGTCAGAGTCAGGTGGCGGCGGGATTCCAGGTGGTGCGGGTGCACAGCCCGCACCGGTGATGGGGCGGCCTCCGCCTGCCCTGCTCAGACCCCGTGCCCAGGCTCATGGGCACCGCTGGCCCTCACCTCGTAGCCAGTGATGGCAATCAAGTGCATGGAGTCGTTCACGGCCTTGAGGATGCCCAGGATGGAGCTCAGCGCCTCCTGCAGGTCCTCGGCTCCCTCGCAGTTCTTGCTGTATTTCAGCATTTCCTGCGGGAGGTTCACAGCCCATCTGGACACTGAGCCCCACCGCTCCATGAGTGGACCGTGCTCTGTCTCACAAGTGCAGCCCTGAGTGGCCCCGAGCCCGGATCCTTGGGACACGTGTGTGGTTCCCTGCGCAGCTGTCACTGCCAGGGATGGGACCACACACATGCTCCCCACATGGGGGGCCTGCCTGGCCCACTGGCCTCGCCTTGGAGCAGCTCAGGAAGCCGCCCTCCCCATCCCTGCGGCCCCACACCCTTCCCAGCAGCCTGTGTAGAGGCTGCAAATCGCAGATGTCCCCTGAGCGGGTCACTGGCTGACCTCCACTGTCCCCTTGCAGCACCTGGTCTGGACGAGCACCCATCTCCTAGTTCTGATCCGTTACTCCTTCCCTCCAGACACGACACCCCAATGAATAAGCTTCTTCTCTCCATTCTCACTTGGGCCTTGGGGAGCTACCCATGCTGGGCCCCCAAGGCAGCGGGACGCAGGCGGCCCTGCATGTGCTCCTGGGGCAGGGCCGGCCTGCCTGTGTCCCGCTGTGTTCCTGGCCCCTAACGGCGACCCCCCACAAAGGCGCGTGAAGAGCCAGGGCCTCGCAGAGATCGCGGAGCTCAGGGTCTGGCTGGGGCAGCCGCCACTGGGTGGTGCTGGGCGGGCGGCCAGCTGGATGGGGGCTGCGGGGGGCCCCTGGCCAGGCTGGAGGGGGAGGGGCTCCGGGGGCTCCGGCGTCTCACCTTGAGCAGCAGCTGGTACTTGGTGATCCTCTGGACGGGCTTCAGCAGGTAGGAGTCCAGGCTTAGCTTATGGTCCAGCTTCCTCTGACATTCCTGCAACCACCAAACTCGGGTTTAGACAGTTCCCGCCGTTCCTTGTTAGGGAGTCAACCGGCAAAGGAAAGCCTGCGCTCAGGGGCAGGAAACACACCTGGAAGAACGGGCAGTCGGCGCACTGCCTCCACAGGCTCTCGGAGCGCGGCTTGTTCTGGCAGTACTTCTCGTAGACCTGGAACTCCTCCATCTGCACCGGGATGCGGGCTGCATCACGGGGCGCCCCCGTGTCTGTGCAGGTCTCCGCCCTTCCCAGTCAGCCCCTCCGATGCCCCCGCCCAGAGTCCCTGCCTCTGGGCCCAGCCTGGCCTCTCCCTGAGTCAGGGTCAGCCCCCATCCCAGACGCACCCCGCCCGGAAGTTCACATCTCAGGGCTGCCCTCGTCCTGGTCCCTCTTTCACAAAGACCAGCTCCACATGGCTGGGCTGTGCCTCAGGGATAAACGCGGGACCAACACTGACTTTGTAAAGAAAGACTCTCCCGGGCTCAGCTCACACTTCATGCATCATAATGCTGGTGGGCCTAACAACCCCCCCATAAACACTGGCCGCTGCCCACACCGGAGGCCCTGCTCAGCAGGTCCAGGCTGTGACCTGAAAACCTGCACCGCTCCCAGCCTCCCAGGAGGTGCTGATGCTGTGGGAACGGGCCACTTACAACCACTGAGCTACAGCGTGACTGTCCCGGCAATTCTCAAACAGCATTAGGGCTTGGGGGGGGGGGCGCGGGGGAGGGGGGGGGTCATTCCTGACGGCCAGTCTGAGCAGTGCCGGCTCACGGGGACACGGGACCGTGCCCACACCTACTACTTGAGAGCGCCAGTGGCTGTCCAGTGTCGGCCAGACACGGGCGGGACCAGCAGGAAGCCCACACCAGCCTGCAGGGAAGTCAGCTTCGCCTGACGCCTGCCGTCAGCACCTGGACGCTTTATAGTTCCGGCATCTCTCAAAGCTGCTATTTTATAGCTTTCCTCTTTTTTGAACCAGTGATTGGGTTTTTGATAAAACTGCTTTTCTGGCCCTCCCAAAAGCATCAGGTCACCTCAGCCAAACTGGAAACATCTGTACGCATAATTTCGGTGGGTTAGAGAACGACTGTGATAGAATTTAAAGTCATTATCGCTCTAAGTAGTAATTTTAAGCAGCAAGGCGCAGCCAAGCCTGCAGCTGAGAGGAACATACCCTTTCCAGAAAGCACCTCCCTACCAGCTCGGGGCAGTCTTTGTAGTTCTCCAGCTCCCTCAGGAATATTCTAGACAAAGAAAGCTTGCGTTAGGTCTTCTGCACAGCACCCAGAGTCAGGCGGCATCTGCAGCAAGTTATTAGGTGCTATTTTCCAGGCACGTGCCCTGACCCTGCACAGGCCAGGCCCCGTGTGGCTGCGCCACGTCTCTGGTGTTGGCGGTCACGCAGAAGCCATGGGAGGCCACAGCAGACAGCCGGAGGGTCTCGAGGCCCCGGGAGCCCAGCCCTCGCATCCCGTGTGCCCAGTGGGTTTTCTGCAGAGGTATCAGGGCCTTGGCTCTGCCCTCAGACCCTCCTCCACGCAGCGCTGCCCTGGGCCTGTGGACCGCATTTTCCTGCTTCTGACCTTCGTCTGTTGGGAGAGGAGCTCCCTGGGATCAGTTCATGACGTTAGCACTGCCCCCTATGGCTGTGCTGGGGCCCAGCACTGAGGACGGGCCGAGACTCCAGACCAGGGCCCAGGATGCTGGGCACCTGCCACCCGCCCATCCCAGTTCCTAGGGGTGGACTCCAGGCTGGGGTCCAGCTGCAGACCTGCCACCTCCTTTACAAGCAGGTGCGTGAGGGAGGCTGATGACCGGAAGCAAAAGCCTGCGGTTGGACAGACGCCCCAGAGCCTCCTGGAGTCCAGAGGAGGGCAGGCCGGGTCCCACAGCCACCGTGCTCCCTTGCCCCGTGGCGCTGGGAGGGGTCTGCCACCAGCTCCCCGGTCTGCTTATCCCCGAGAGGGAGGAGGGCCAGTCCTGACCCCACCCCCCTCCCGCAAAGTAGGGCCGACCCGTTTGTGCACCGGCTTCCTGCAGGCAGAGCCGCGGGTGACCAGAAGGAGGCCCCACCTGTTATGAAAGTGGTAAATTTCTTCCATGTTTCCAAAGAGAACGTCCTTCTTGTTATGAAGGCCGGTCGAGATGAGGTGCGTCATTAGAGGGTTCTCCATCTCGGCGGCGTAGCCCTGCGGGAGAGGACGCGGTCAGCGGGGATCCTGGGCCGCAGCTGACAGACCACCGGCTGTTGGACCACAGCCCCGGCAGCTGGCCTGGGAGTGTGGGTTCCACGTGGCCGCCGGGCGGGGCAGTGATGCTGCCTCCGGTTTTGGGAGGCTGATCCCCTCAAATTCATCCACTGATCATCTGAGGTGACTCTCCGGAGAAGTACCACAAAACACGAGTGAGCTACAAGCAGCACCGGTTTTACCTTGGGGGGGCTCCCTCACACTCCCCTCTGAACTTTTAATTCAGGCACAATTTCTACGAAGGGGACAAGCATTGGGTGCGCACCTTGATGGATTATTTCTGTCTGCATGCCTGCGTCCACCACCCGGGTCACCGGACAGAACATTCCAGCACCTGGAAGCCCCTCTGCCCCTCCCAGGTGACAGCCCCCTGCCCCAGGGCCAGCTCTGCTTGTCCAGGGCCCCCACCCAGGGAGCCGCATGCACTCCTGTCCGGCCCCCAGTCTGTATCTGCGCCCTGAGGGTCAGGCGTCGCTTTGTGTAGCTGCAAACACTGCACACACCGTCCCAGGGTGACGTGAGGCCACACAGAGTGGGCCGGGCCCCCAGCGCACTCACCTCCAGGACGCACAGCAGTTCCTCCACGTAGACCCGCTCCGTGTCCAGCAGCTCGTTCATCACATGCCTGTGGACAGGGCGCCCGCTTTCACAGCTGCAGGGGCAGCTTCCTGGCCTGCCGCCCACTCCCAGGAGCCCCGACTCCCAGGCCTCCCTGTGCCCCAGGCCCCGGCTCCGAGTCCCCCCACCCTCGTCCCAGCCCTCCTGCCTCCTCCCCCGAGAAGACCTGCCCGGGCACCCGGAGAGCCACCACGTGTGGCACCACCTCCTGCACGTGGTGGGTCTGCAGTGACAGCTCGGGGACTGCTCTGCTGTCACGTCTGGGCTCCCAGAGGGCACAGGTTTTATGGCTGAGGATCACCTTCCAACCTCCCCTGACCAAGCTTCCCGTTTTCACACACAGAAAACAGAGCCAAGGGTGTGCCTGTGCTGGGGTCTCAGACACCTGGGACAACGTCAGCAGTGCCCGTGCTCCACACAGGGCAGCGGGAGGCGGGGGCTCAGGAGAGTGGGAGGGAGCGTGGGCTCGGGGAGAGGTACCCGCGGAGGGCCGGGCACTGTGGGCTTTGGGTCCCCACAGAGGGCCAGGCAGTGTGGGGTGCTCCGAGTAGGATCCCCGGGGGCACAGGAGGGCATAGGGGACACAGGCTGCCGTTGTGGCGCAGCGCACAGTCCAGGTCAGCTGGAAGGGAGTGACCCGGGAGTGACCGCTGGTCCTGGGAAGGACGTGGGGAGCGCCTTCCTGTCAGGTCCTGAGTTTACACCTCGCAGTTCTTCTATGCGGGGACAGACGCTCTCCCGGCATTTGCAGGGGTTAGGGAATGGGTGGGACGCCTGAGTGGGTGTGGAGCAGAGCCTCGGTGGGTGGGGCAGGGGAAGAGCCAGGGGGCCGGGATCAAGAGAGAGAGGTGACTTCTGGCAGGTGGAGCTGGGGGGGAAGGCCCACGGGCAGAGGGAGGGGCCCGCACCGAGGAGACAGGCTGGAGGGGGCGTGTCTGTGGCCAGGCCTGTGCTGTGGCCCGGGGGTGGTGGTGGGGAGCTGTCACCCCAGTCTCCCGCTGGACTTGGGGAGAGACAACAATCCCCCAGCGCCACCTGAAAGCCAGGGGCGAACGCAGCCTTTCAGAGGAAAACCTCTCTTGGGGTCGCGGGTGTGGACACGGCATTCCGCCGGCTCCGCTTCTGCTTCGCGGCCCTGGGGTGAGGCTGGCGGATTCCGCCTGCTTTGGCTCCCTGACTTTCAGACCCTTTCCAAAAGCTGAGGTCTGGTTGGGCCACACTGGTGTCCTGACCAGGCTGCCCAGAGGGGACGCTGCCCACCCACCTCCGCAGGATGGCCAGGCTCTCCTCCTCGTCTCCGGTGGAGCTGCCCCGGCCCGGCCGGCCCTCGCTCATCTCGCTCTGGGGAGACAAGAGCACGCAGCTTTCCAACAGCAGAAGGCACCTCCCAGCGCCCCCTCCCAGGGCCCCAAGCTCCTGTCCAGTCTGGGGCCGACCCGAGGCCCCACAGGCAGGACGTGGAGGGAAGGGGCAACTGGGGGGCGGTGGGGGACTGTGCGGTGGGGTCAGCGGCCCTCACCTTGGCCCTGCGGTAGGGCCCCCTCCGGGTCGCGCTGCCATCAGAGCTGTGGTTCTCAGAGCCTCTCCGGACGCCTGGTTTGGAGACAAGTGGAGGAGGGGGTGTGACTGCATCTTCCCGCTGGGAGGCGGGGTGCACCCTGGAGGATCAGCACATTTTTTAACTTTTGGGAGAAAAGCAGTGCGCAGCCAGCAGGATGACAAGAGAGGAAACTGGGGAGAGGGGGCCGGGGCCTCAGGAGGCGCCTGGGCCGGTGGGAGTCTGCTTCCCAGCAGGGCTGCAGCTCCTGGCCTGTGGGGGAGGCTCAGTGCCCAGACACCCCTAGATGGGCCTCAGAATAATGTCCCCTTGGGCCCCGCACGCTAGGCTCAAGGGCTCTCCCCAGCCCTGCCAACACTGGCCACAGCTGAAGAAAAGGGCAGGTGCTTCCTGGCCACTGGGCAGAGTGTGTCTGGGGACAGGAGGTGACAGGAAGGGCCTCTGGGAAAGGCTGTGGGTTCAGCTCGGCCTTCGAGGAGGGCTGTGCCTGGGGACCGACCGTGGGCCCGGAGGGTGGGGACCAGCCTAGGAGAGGCCCTCAACAGTGGTGGTGGTCCTGGCCCAGCCACTCTCTGCGGCACCAGCGAGGAGCAGCTTGGATCAGGGGAAATGAACAGGCAGGCCGGCTGCCGATAAAACTTTATCTCCAAAGTGGGCTGGACATAGGAGGGCGTTCCCTGGGGCTGAGGGGGTGACAGCAGGTACCTGGGGAGGGGCAGGGCGATTTCGTGAGCGCTTCGGGCCGCGGGGCCACCGGCTGCACGGGCCGTGTCTGCTTGGCCGCCAGCTTCTTCAGGCTCGCCTGTCTCCGGTGGAACATCTCCTCCATGCTCTCCTGCTTCTGGAAAACCTTCTGCACGTGCTCCTGGGGACAGTGTGACGGACTGGCTAGTGGGCGCGGCGTCCAAAAGAGGCCGTGCGCAGACTAGGCTGCAGCTGTGAATGCTGAGATGCGGGGCTGTGCCTCGCCCCTGCCCTGCCCTCTGTGGGTGGGGCCCCCTCCAGGCATGAGGGTCCCTGGGCTGAGCAGAGTCCACTGAGGGGCCGTGGGAGGGGCAGTGCACTGGGGGGCGGCCAGTGTCACCAAGCACAGGCCCTCGAGGGGGTGAACACTCGGAGGCCGGAGGGAGGGAGGGAGAATGCTGGGCCAGACGCCCTCCAAGCCACACCCCTCTCAAATGCCAGTGTCCCCTCAGAATAATTAACCCCACTCTGGGACACCATCGGAGAAACTCGTGGTCAGGCAGGTGAGCGCAGGCGACAGGTTGGGCTCCCCACCCTCAGCTCCGGGGTGAGGACGGGGTCCCTACCCTCAGCTCCGGGGTGAGGATGGGCTCATAGTCCTGGTAGAGTCTACTGAGTTCCCGGATCTTGTTTTCTGCTCCAGTCTCCAGAAACTTCTCGATCTCCTGGAGAGCCGCCTCGGCGCCGTCCTGGGACTGGCACTTGTCCACCGGCTGCGAGGCCAGCAGGTAGATGCCCTCATCACACCACCTCATGGACTGGAGGGAAAGAAGGGCGCCTGAGGGCTGCCCTGGCGCCTCGGGCACAGCCCGCGGACGCTGCGTGCGACCCTCTGCACAGCCATGTGGCCAAAGTCCCGCCACTACGTCCCGAGGGCTCCCCTGGGGGACGCATGGCCCGAAACCAAGCAAACCGCCCAGGACTGGGCCCATCCACACTGCAGACAAAGAGCAGTAAACTGGCTGGACGGTCAGTCTCCGGGCCTTTTATAGACGCGGTCATCTGTGGCCGGTGAGTTTCAGAAATGACCACTCGTGTCACTGACAGGACCATCTGGGCCTCAGGAAAGACACACAGGAGGCTGTGGGCCGTCTTCCAACCAGTGCCTGAGGTCCAGCCATGGCGGGAGGGGCCCAACGGGACCAGGGGTGTGGGGCGGGGCTGGGGGGGCCTACCGCCTCCAGGAGGCCGTGCAGCTCCAGCGACTGGCTGAGCAGCGCCCTCCTCCGCCCGACGTCTGCCGCAAACTGGTCGCACAGGTGCCTGAGCTCGTGGCACTTGGGGCGGATGGAGTCCACGGCGTAATGCTTGTGGCTGATGAGCTGCTCGCCCTCCAGGGACAGGGCACGGGCTCGCCCCACGGCCACCTGCGGCAGTGCCAGACACGCAGCTCACCTTGCGCTCACTGCTGCCTGCTGGGGGTGGGCGTGGTGGGGAGTGGGGGGGACGGGGGTCTGTGGGGGGGCCAGGCGGCTGTCCCTCCACCTGCCCATGTGGCTCAGGGCCCGGGGCTTCTGGAGACAGTGGGCGCAGTGCTGCCAGGCCGCCCGCCACGCTGGGCCCTTACGCTGGACTTCTCCTCGAAGCTGGCCAGGTCCTTCAGGAGGTGCTCCACGTGTGCCAGGCTGTTGCCCACGTCAGTGAAGGTGGCTATCTTCTGGGCCAATGCGTCCAAGGCGGCCTTGACCTGAGACAGCAGGGGCGAGAGACCAGAAGCTCAGAAGAGCCACAGCTGAAGGAGAGGAGGGAGACGCTGTGGACACGGGGTGCAGGGCGGAGGGGACCCGGACCTCCTCTCAGGAGGGCAACAGGAGGGAAACGTCCTCCTTTCAACAGAGCATCCACGAGAGCCTGCTGCCGACCTCACAGGTGTGGTGCTGCTGAGGGACGCCTCCCCAGTCTCACCACCGCATTCAAGTGGTGGAGGCGCTGTCCGGTGCAATACGCCAGGAAGATTAAAAACATAAACAAAAAGAAACACAGATT